>NC_052332.1:30986585-31307536 GCF_016432855.1 Salvelinus namaycush | reverse complement strand
AGTGGAGGGGTAACACTGTAAAACACAGACAGTAGAGGGGTAACACTGAAACGCAGACAGTGGAGGGGTAACACTGTAAAACACAGACAGTGGAGGGGTAACACTGAAACGCAGACAGTGGAGGGGTAACACTGTAAAGCAGACAGTGGAGGGGTAACACTGAAACGCAGACAGTGGAGGGGTAACACTGAAAAGCAGACAGTGGAGGGGTAACACTGAAAAGCAGACAGTGGAGGGGTAACACTGAAAAGCAGACAGTGGAGGGGTAACACTGAAACGCAGACAGTGGAGGGGTAACACTGAAACGCAGACAGTGGAGGGGTAACACTGAAAAGCAGACAGTGGAGGGGTAACACTGTAAAACACAGACAGTAGAGGGGTAACACTGTAAAACACAGACTGTAGAGGGGTAACACTGTAAAACGCAGACAGTGGAGGGGTAACACTGAAAAGCAGACAGTGGAGGGGTAACACTGAAACGCAGACAGTAGAGGGGTAACACTGTAAAACACAGACAGTGGAGGGGTAACACTGTAAAACACAGATAGTAGAGGGGTAACACTGAAAAGCAGACAGTGGAGGGGTAACACTGAAACGCAGACAGTGGAGGGGTAACACTGTAAAACACAGACAGTGGAGGGGTAACACTGTAAAACGCAGACAGTGGAGGGGTAACACTGTAAAACGCAGACAGTGGAGGGGTAACACTGTAAAACGCAGACAGTGGAGGGGTAACACTGTAAAACGCAGACAGTGGAGGGGTAACACTGTAAAACGCAGACAGTGGAGGGGTAACACTGTAAAACACAGACAGTGGAGGGGTAACACTGTAAAACGCAGACAGTGGAGGGGTAACACTGTAAAACACAGACAGTGGAGGGGTAACACTGAAAAGCAGACAGTAGAGGGGTAACACTGTAAAACACAGACAGTAGAGGGGTAACACTGTAAAACACAGACAGTGGAGGGGTAACACTGTAAAACACAGACAGTGGAGGGGTAACACTGTAAAACACAGACAGTGGAGGGGTAACACTGAAAAGCAGACAGTGGAGGGGTAACACTGAAAAGCAGACAGTGGAGGGGTAACACTGAAAAGCAGACAGTGGAGGGGTAACACTGTAAAACACAGACAGTGGAGGGGTAACACTGAAAAGCAGACAGTGGAGGGGTAACATTGTAAAACCCAGACAGTGGAGGGGTAACACTGTAAAACACAGACAGTAGAGGGGTAACACTGTAAAACACAGACAGTAGAGGGGTAACACTGTAAAACACAGAATGTAGAGAGGTAACACTGAAAAGCAGACAGTGTAGGGGTAACACTGTAAAACACAGACAGTAGAGGGGTAACACTGTAAAACACAGACAGTAGAGGGTTAACACTGAAAAGCACAGACAGTGGAGGGGTAACACTGAAAAGCAGACAGTGGAGGGGTAACACTGAAAAGCAGACAGTGGAGGGGTAACACTGAAACGCAGACAGTAGAGGGGTAACACTGAAACGCAGACAGTGGAGGGGTAACACTGTAAAACACAGACAGTGGAGGGGTAACACTGAAACGCAGACAGTGGAGGGGTAACACTGTACAACACAGACAGTGGAGGGGTAACACTGAAAAACAGAGACAGTGGAGGGTAACACTGTAAAATGCAGACAGTGGAGGGTAACACTGTAAAATGCAGACAGTGGAGGGGTAATACTGTAAAACACAGACAGTGGAGGGGTAACACTGAAAAGCAGACAGTGGAGGGGTAACACTGAAACGCAGACAGTAGAGGGGTAACACTGAAACGCAGACAGTGGAGGGGTAACACTGTAAAACACAGACAGTGGAGGGGTAACACTGAAACGCAGACAGTGGAGGGGTAACACTGTAAAACACAGACAGTGGAGGGGTAACACTGAAACGCAGACAGTGGAGGGGTAACACTGAAAAGCAGACAGTGGAGGGGTAACACTGAAAATGCAGACAGTGGAGGGGTAACACGGTAAAACACAGACAGTGGAGGGGTAACACTGAAACGCAGACAGTGGAGGGGTAACACTGTAAAACACAGACAGTGGAGGGGTAACACTGAAAAGCAGACAGTGGAGGGGTAACACTGAAACGCAGACAGTGGAGGGGTAACACTGTAAAACCCAGACAGTGGAGGGGTAACACTGAAAAGCAGACAGTGGAGGGGTAACACTGAAAAGCAGACAGTGGAGGGGTAACACTGAAAATGTATACAGTGGAGGGGTAACACTGTAAAACACAGACAGTGGAGGGGTAACACTGAAATGCAGACAGTGGAGGGGTAACACTGAAAAACCCAGACAGTGGAGGGGTAACACTGTAAAACCCAGACAGTGGAGGGGTAACACTGTAAAACACAGACAGTAGAGGGGTAACACTGAAACGCAGACAGTGGAGGGGTAACACTGTAAAACACAGACAGTGGAGGGGTAACACTGTAAAACACAGACAGTAGAGGGGTAACACTGTAAAACACAGACAGTGGAGGGGTAACACTGAAAAGCAGACAGTGGAGGGGTAACACTGTAAAACACAGACAGTGGAGGGGTAACACTGAAAAGCAAACAGTGGAGGGGTAACACTGAAACGCAGACAGTGGAGGAGTAACACTGAAAAGCAGACAGTGGAGGGGTAACACTGTAAAACACAGACAGTAGAGGGGTAACACTGTAAAACACAGACTGTAGAGGGGTAACACTGAAAAGCAGACAGTGGAGGGGTAACACTGTAAAACACAGACAGTGGAGGGGTAACACTGTAAAACACAGACAGTGGAGGGGTAACACTGTAAAACACAGACAGTAGAGGGTTAACACTGAAAAGCAGACAGTGGAGGGGTAACACTGAAAAGCAGACAGTGGAGGGGTAACACTGTAAAACACAGACAGTGGAGGGGTAACACTATAAAACACAGACAGTAGAGGGTTAACACTGAAAAGCAGACAGTGGAGGGGTAACACTGTAAAACACAGACAGTGGAGGGGTAACACTGTAAAACACAGACAGTGGAGGGGTAACACTGTAAAACACAGACAGTAGAGGGTTAACACTGAAAAGCAGACAGTGGAGGGGTAACACTGTAAAACACAGACAGTGGAGGGGTAACACTGTAAAACACAGACAGTGGAGGGGTAACACTGTAAAACACAGACAGTAGAGGGTTAACACTGAAAAGCAGACAGTGGAGGGGTAACACTGAAAAGCAGACAGTTGAGGGGTAACACTGTAAAGCAGACAGTGGAGGGGTAACACTGAAAAGCAGACAGTGGAGGGGTAACACTGTAAAGCAGACAGTAGAGGGTTAACACTGAAAAGCAGACAGTGGAGGGGTAACACTGTAAAGCAGACAGTGGAGGGGTAACACTGAAAAGCAGACAGTGGAGGGGTAACACTGAAACACAGACAGTGGAGGGGTAACACTGAAAAGCAGACAGTGGAGGGGTAACACTGAAAAGCAGACAGTGGAGGGGTAACACTGAAACACAGACAGTGGAGGGGTAACACTGTAAAACACAGACAGTGGAGGGGTAACACTGTAAAACACAGACAGTGGAGGGGTAACACTGTAAAACACAGACAGTGGAGGGGTAACACTGAAAAGCAGACAGTGGAGGGGTAACACTGTAAAACACAGACAGTGGAGGGGTAACACTGAAAAGCAGACAGTGGAGGGGTAACACTGTAAAACACAGACAGTGGAGGGGTAACACTGTAAAACACAGACAGTGGAGGGGTAACACTGAAACGCAGACAGTGGAGGGGTAACACTGTAAAACACAGACAGTGGAGGGGTAACACTGAAAAACAGAGACAGTGGAGGGTAACACTGTAAAATGCAGACAGTGGAGGGTAACACTGTAAAATGCAGACAGTGGAGGGGTAATACTGTAAAACACAGACAGTGGAGGGGTAACACTGAAAAGCAGACAGTGGAGGGGTAACACTGAAACGCAGACAGTAGAGGGGTAACACTGAAACGCAGACAGTGGAGGGGTAACACTGTAAAACACAGACAGTGGAGGGGTAACACTGAAACGCAGACAGTGGAGGGGTAACACTGTAAAACACAGACAGTGGAGGGGTAACACTGAAACGCAGACAGTGGAGGGGTAACACTGAAAAGCAGACAGTGGAGGGGTAACACTGAAAAGCAGACAGTGGAGGGGTAACACTGAAAATGCAGACAGTGGAGGGGTAACACGGTAAAACACAGACAGTAGAGGGGTAACACTGAAACGCAGACAGTGGAGGGGTAACACTGTAAAACACAGACAGTGGAGGGGTAACACTGAAAAGCAGACAGTGGAGGGGTAACACTGAAACGCAGACAGTGGAGGGGTAACACTGTAAAACCCAGACAGTGGAGGGGTAACACTGAAAAGCAGACAGTGGAGGGGTAACACTGAAAAACCCAGACAGTGGAGGGGTAACACTGTAAAACCCAGACAGTGGAGGGGTAACACTGAAAAACACAGACAGTGGAGGGGTAACACTGAAACGCAGACAGTGGAGGGGTAACACTGTAAAACACAGACAGTGGAGGGGTAACACTGTAAAACACAGACAGTAGAGGGGTAACACTGTAAAACACAGACAGTGGAGGGGTAACACTGAAAAGCAGACAGTGGAGGGGTAACACTGTAAAACACAGACAGTGGAGGGGTAACACTGAAAAGCAAACAGTGGAGGGGTAACACTGAAACGCAGACAGTGGAGGAGTAACACTGAAAAGCAGACAGTGGAGGGGTAACACTGTAAAACACAGACAGTAGAGGGGTAACACTGTAAAACACAGACTGTAGAGGGGTAACACTGAAAAGCAGACAGTGGAGGGGTAACACTGTAAAACACAGACAGTGGAGGGGTAACACTGTAAAACACAGACAGTGGAGGGGTAACACTGTAAAACACAGACAGTAGAGGGTTAACACTGAAAAGCAGACAGTGGAGGGGTAACACTGAAAAGCAGACAGTGGAGGGGTAACACTGTAAAACACAGACAGTGGAGGGGTAACACTATAAAACACAGACAGTAGAGGGTTAACACTGAAAAGCAGACAGTGGAGGGGTAACACTGTAAAACACAGACAGTGGAGGGGTAACACTGTAAAACACAGACAGTGGAGGGGTAACACTGTAAAACGCAGACAGTGGAGGGGTAACACTGTAAAACACAGACAGTAGAGGGTTAACACTGTAAAACACAGACAGTGGAGGGGTAACACTGTAAAACACAGACAGTGGAGGGGTAACACTGTAAAACACAGACAGTAGAGGGTTAACACTGAAAAGCAGACAGTGGAGGGGTAACACTGAAAAGCAGACAGTTGAGGGGTAACACTGTAAAGCAGACAGTGGAGGGGTAACACTGAAAAGCAGACAGTGGAGGGGTAACACTGTAAAGCAGACAGTAGAGGGTTAACACTGAAAAGCAGACAGTGGAGGGGTAACACTGTAAAGCAGACAGTGGAGGGGTAACACTGAAAAGCAGACAGTGGAGGGGTAACACTGAAACACAGACAGTGGAGGGGTAACACTGAAAAGCAGACAGTGGAGGGGTAACACTGAAAAGCAGACAGTGGAGGGGTAACACTGAAACACAGACAGTGGAGGGGTAACACTGTAAAACACAGACAGTGGAGGGGTAACACTGTAAAACACAGACAGTGGAGGGGTAACACTGTAAAACACAGACAGTGGAGGGGTAACACTGAAAAGCAGACAGTGGAGGGGTAACACTGTAAAACACAGACAGTGGAGGGGTAACACTGTAAAACACAGACAGTGGAGGGGTAACACTGTAAAACACAGACAGTGGAGGGGTAACACTGAAAAGCAGACAGTGGAGGGGTAACACTGTAAAACGCAGACAGTGGAGGGGTAACACTGAAAAGCAGACAGTTGAGGGGTAACACTGAAACGCAGACAGTGGAGGGGTAACACTGTAAAACACAGACAGTAGAGGGGTAACACTGTAAAACGCAGACAGTGGAGGGGTAACACTGTAAAACACAGACAGTGGAGGGGTAACACTGAAACGCAGACAGTGGAGGGGTAACACTGAAACGCAGACAGTGGAGGGGTAACACTGTAAAACGCAGACAGTGGAGGGGTAACACTGTAAAACGCAGACAGTGGAGGGGTAACACTGTAAAACACAGACAGTGGAGGGGTAACACTGAAACGCAGACAGTGGGGGGGTAACACTGAAACGCAGACAGTGGATGGGTAACACTGAAAAGCAGACAGTGGATGGGTAACACTGAAACGCAGACAGTGGATGGGTAACACTGTAAAACACAGACAGTGGAGGGGTAACACTGAAACGCAGACAGTGGGGGGGTAACACTGAAACGCAGACAGTGGATGGGTAACACTGAAAAGCAGACAGTGGATGGGTAACACTGAAACGCAGACAGTGGATGGGTAACACTGTAAAACACAGACAGTGGAGGGGTAACACTGAAAAGCAAAGTGGAGGGGTGATTCTCGATGAGTCTGACCTTGAGCTTCCCCAGGTCTACTTGCAGCATGTTCTGACTGGAGGGCAGGACAAAGACAGCTGGGAACAGTTTAGTGTTGGGCTCCACCTGGAACAAACAACCACAGTGTTACACAGGAAGCCACAATGGAAATTAGATTTCCAGCTTTAATGTGTTATCCTTGATTTGTATGTGGAGGCGTCTCTTATCTATGTTCTTAAAATTGTCTAATAAATTCAATCAATCAATCAAGCCCAGAGCAGTTTGTACCTTGCTTATTATTAGTCCAGTAACCCTTGGCATGCTTCTGAGTAATGAAATACAAATCAAATCAAAGTGTATTTGTCACGTGTGCCCGAATACAACAGTTGTAGACCTTACAGTGAAATGCTTACTTACAGGCTCTAACCAATAGTGCAAAAAAGGTGTTAGGTGAACAATAGGTAGGTAAAGAAATAAAACAACAGTAAAAAGACAGGCTATATACAGTAGCGAGGCTATAAAAGTAGCGAGGCTACATACAGACACCGGTTAGTCAGGCTGATTGAGGTAGTATGTACATGTAGATATGGTTAAAGTGACTATGCATATATGATGAACAGAGAGTAGCAGTAGCGTAAAAGAGGGGTTGGCGGGTGGTGGGACACAATGCAGAATACATGTTTACACTGAACACTGCATCTCACCTGGTAGAAGGTGTTGATCTCTTTCCCATTGGCTGTGAAAGTCATGAGTCCTGTGTCCAGGTCAATAAGGCAGCCAATCACAAAGTCCTCCTGACTGACACGGGTCTGCTGGGAGCTGCTGAACTCCCCTCCCCACACCATGTAGCAGTTACTGCGCTTCATACTGAGGGAGGCAGGAGAGACAACATAGGAAGATATTAAGCTATTATGTCTTTGTGAATACTGTGCATGTGTGTGTGTGCACAGGGACACGTTACTCACCTGTCATGTATGTTGCCTTTGTCATCTCCCACGGTGACTGTGACATTTCTTACTTTGCTGAGGTCAAAGTGCAGGTCGTATTGGTGGTAGTCAGGGGTGATCCAGCCTACCCACACCCCGCTGGGCTCTTGTCCCGCAATCACTCGCACTGAATAATAGTACTGAACACAGAGAATGTGAGCAGAAAACATGATTAACAAGGAGTTGAACTACCTAAAACTAAAAATGAATTAAAAAAAAACATATTTACAGACAAAAATGTCCCAGTGAAGAGAAGTTAGGTTCAGACACGAGGATCTGAAGAGATGTTAAAGTTCATACTGTGGTGGTGTTGAGGATGATGTCATCGTCATCTCTGTCGTCTGGGACCACTTCCTCCGTCAGACGAGGCATGGTGGGAACAACAGGTTGCGGAGTGAAAGCTGCCTTCTTGGCCTTGAACAGGAACCTGAGGGGAACACACAATGTCAGCGTAGCCGGGCCTCCTTTTCAACAGGACTGAGAAAACATGACGACGATTACAGTTAAAAGTGCCGTTTTCAGCATTCACTTTCCACTTTCTTCTCCAACAGAGAGTTGTGACCTGTCTCTTCTCCAACAGAGAGTTGTGACCTGTCTCCTCTCCAACAGAGAGTTGTGACCTGTCTCTTCTCCAACAGAGAGTTGTGACCTGTCTCTTCTCCAACAGAGAGTTGTGACCTGTCTCTTCTCCAACAGAGTGTTGTGACCTGTCTCTTCTCCAACAGAGAGTTGTGACCTGTCTCTTCTCCAACAGAGAGTTGTGACCTGTCTCTTCTCCAACAGAGAGTTGTGACCTGTCTCTTCTCCAACAGAGAGTTGTGACCTCTCTCTTCTCCAACAGAGAGTTGTGACCTCTCTCTTCTTCAACAGAGAGTTGTGACCTGTCTCTTCTCCAACAGAGAGTTGTGACCTGTCTCTTCTCCAACAGAGTTGTGACCTGTCTCTTCTCCAACAGAGAGTTGTGACCTCTCTCTTCTCCAACAGAGAGTTGTGACCTCTCTCTTCTCCAACAGAGAGTTGTGACCTGTCTCTTCTCCAACAGAGAGTTGTGACCTGTCTCTTCTCCAACAGAGTTGTGACCTGTCTCTTCTCCAACAGAGAGTTGTGACCTCTCTCTTCTCCAACAGAGAGTTGTGACCTGTCTCTTCTCCAACAGAGAGTTTTGTGACCTGTCTCTTCTCCAACAGAGAGTTGTGACCTGTCTCTTCTCCAACAGAGAGTTGTGACCTCTCTCTTCTCCAACAGAGAGTTGTGACCTGTCTCTTCTCCAACAGAGAGTTGTGACCTGTCTCTTCTTCAACAGAGAGTTGTGACCTGTCTCTTCTCCAACAGAGAGTTGTGACCTGTCTCTTCTTCAACAGAGAGTTGTGACCTGTCTCAAGCCTATCGTCTGTCTCTTCACTAATCTGACCCCTACTCAGTACTGACCCCTTCTTCTTGCTCTTCTCTGTAGAGGCATCTTTCACATTCTCTCTTCCGTTGACGGAGATCTCCTTAGGCACAGAGGGCTCCTTCTCCTCCTCCTTCTCTGTGCGGCTGGCAGACTTCTTCAGCACCTCAAAGTCAGAGTCGGGGTCCACCTCCAGGACTTGGTCCTCGGGGATGGTCAGGGTTCGTGTCAGGGGGGTGGTCCCAGCCATGATTTTAAAGGTCTCGTGGAACTCCACGGGCATACTGAGCCTCAGGAACAACAGATCGGTGTTGGCATTCTGAGAGCCGAAGGTCTTGTGGGTCAGTTTCAGACAGGGAGCGTTGTCCACCGTCCCATCCACACGGGACACCTACACACGGGACGTGGGGGAAAGGGCAGAAAATCACATACTGAAAACCCACAGAAGAAAACA
Organism: Salvelinus namaycush; assembly: GCF_016432855.1. Lineage (NCBI taxonomy): Eukaryota > Metazoa > Chordata > Actinopteri > Salmoniformes > Salmonidae > Salvelinus > Salvelinus namaycush. The sequence continues at coordinate 31,298,222 of NC_052332.1, read as the reverse complement.
TTTGAATGTTAACGTGTTTTAAATGGAATTATAAAATATAGGAAGGGAAGCCATTCCAAGACACTGTTGTTGAACAACATATGCTGTACTGTACATCAACGTGAGGGTGTTCTATAGGAACATGGATGAACTGGGGCAGGCTCTTGCTGAACCACATGGTGATGTCTCTCTTCATGTTGATGGCGAAGGGTTCAAAGCCCTCCTGAAGGCCACAGATGGTGAAGTAGCGCAGGCTGCTGACGTTCTGGCCCAGGTTGAGCCGGCCAACCTGAGACAGGCCCAGACTACACACAGGGATAAAACCTGGAGACCGGCAGATGTAGTTTAATGAATAACACTCATCTAAAATCAGCAGATCCATCCTACAAGGATTTACCTCCCAAGCCCCAGCAGCCTCCCCATTCGTCACCTCCAAGCCCCAGCAGCCTCCCCATTCGTCACCTCCAAGCCCCAGCAGCCTCCCCATTCGTCACCTCCAAGCCACAGCAGCCTCCCCATTCGTCACCTCCAAGCCCCAGCAGCCTCCCCATTCGTCACCTCCAAGCCCCAGCAGCCTCCCCATTCGTCACCTCCAAGCCCCAGCAGCCTCCCCATTCGTCACCTCCAAGCCCCAGCAGCCTCCCCATTCGTCACCTCCAAGCCCCAGCAGCCTCCCCATTCGTCACCTCCAAGCCCCAGCAGCCTCCCCATCCGTCACCTCCAAGCCCCAGCAGCCTCCCCATTCGTCACCTCCAAGCCCCAGCAGCCTCCCCATTCGTCACCTCCAAGCCCCAGCAGCCTCCCCATTCGTCACCTCCAAGCCCGAGCAGCCTCCCCATCCGTCACCTCCAAGCCCGAGCAGCCTCCCCATCCGTCACCTCCAAGCCCCCAGCAGCCTCCCCATTCGTCACTCACCATCTCCTATCTCAATGTCCTTGAAGGCCATCTCAGATCCAGAGTCACTGATCAGCATCTCTCCGTTCAGGGTGAAGAAGATGTTCTGCTCTACCAGGTCAATCATACAGCCCACCACGTCACCTGGCAACCAGATACGACCAAACGGCTCATTGCCCACATGCCAACGCTGAGCCTAAAAAAGAACGGTCAAAGTTCAAATACGACATGTTAGTAAATGTTTTCCCTAAAACAGACACAGAACAGAACATTTATCACCAACCATACCTTGAAACCATTGAAGACATAGGCGAGCTCATCTGCTCCCAGCTCTGTGTCAGCGCGGACACTGGGTTTGGCCCAACCCACTCTCATCTCCCCCACAGTCACAGCCTCAAACTCAAAGTACCACTTCCCCTGGGTCACCGCGTATGACTTCTCAGCCCGGAACACCCGGATCTTATCTCCACGAGAATGACCTTCCCCATGACCACCTAGCACAAACAGATTCAGGTGACATTATTAACAGGTTATATATTCATTATGTATGTATGTATGTATGTATGTATGTATGTATGTGTGTGTGTGTGTGCGTATATACACACACACACATACTCATTGGACAGTTTATTAGGTACACAACCCTGTTCACAAAAATGGTTCGCTCCTGCAGACAGTGAGTCACGTGGCTAGCTACATAAAACAGTTAGACAGGCATCGAGGCATTCAATTACTGTTCAATTGAATGTTACAATGGGCAAAACAAATGACCTAAGTGACTTTGAGCGTGGTATGATCTTCAGGGCCAGGTGCGCTGGTTTCAGTATCTCAGAAAGAGCTTTTCATGCATAACAGTGTCTAGGGTTTACCGAGAATGGTGCGACAAACAAAAAACATCCAGTCAGGTGTGGGGGAATGTTTTCCTAGCACACGTTAGGTCCCGTGATACCAAGTGAGCAACGTTTCCATGCCCTGAAGAATTCAGACTGTTCTGGTGGGTCCGACCCAGTACTAGATCAGTTTATATCTTGGCAGACAGACGGACAGACTCACTGCTCTCCTGGTCAGGTGGCTCAATGTTGTAACCGTAGCCGATGAGAGTGCGGACAGCTGCACAGACAGTGTCTCTGTTGGTCTTCTTGGTCTTTTCGTCCAGCAGGTTGTATGGCACCAGGCGCGGGTTGCGCTTGTTCATTAAGTCCTGAACATGGAAATAAACAGTTAAAATCAACAAACAATTGTGTGAGACATAGAATGATTGTGCAAGTTATGGACTTTAATCTCCTGGAAAGATTGATACTGAATAAAGAAAGCTCCAAGAACCTTATTGTTTGTTTTTCTAAACATCTTGAATAGTTATGTAAGGGACATTTTAATGTTGGTGCTATTCTTATAACTAATTTCTCTGTTCTATTCATGTGCTGTTCTATTAACCAATTTCTGTGTTGATGCAAGTGGCTGACTGTACAAATCACACCTATCAGTAGCTGCGATTTGGCAGTAGGCCCAGACCGTGTTTTGAGAACGAACGACCGTGTTTTGAGAACAAACTAAAGATATCTCAGTTTCAAGGTCTCAGCTTAGAGAAGAGAAGCCTTGTGAGGTGTTGGTCTGTCACATGTTATGAAACAGTATTGGTCGATCACATGTTATGAAACAGTATTAGTCGATCACATGTTATGAAACAGTATTGATCGATCACATGTTATGAAACAGCATTGGTCGATCACATGTTATGAAACAGTATTGGTCGATCACATGTTATGAAACAGTATTGATCGATCACATGTTATGAAACAGCATTGGTCGATCACATGTTATGAAACAGCATTGGTCGATCACATGTTATGAAACAGTATTGGTCGATCACATGTTATGAAACAGCATTGGTCGATCACATGTTATGAAACAGCATTGGTCGATCACATGTTATGAAACAGTATTGATCGCTCACATGGATGAAACAAAACGGTAATGATTAATTAATTATGCTAAATCACGCAAATATAACATGTCTGTGTATAGCCGTGTATAAGACAACTTTTGGGACTGCCCCGGCAGAGTTCTTCTGACAGACATGTGTACTATGGTGCATTGAGTTGGTTGGAACCTCTCCAGCGCGTTGACAATATACAATGATTCATTTAAGATTGACTTTGAGTGTCCCTGTGGAAGAATTTCCACAACAGTTACATAAACGTTGGCTCTGAAAACATGACTACGACAACTCATGAGTCAGTAGGACTCATACTTCACCCAGACTTCAACTTTGACAAAGTATCTGCATAACTTTGGGTGAGCTTGTTGTGTGATCACCTGTACGCCTTCGTGTGCGTTAAAAGCCACCTGACAGAAACACATTGTCTAAAATGACTTAAGCTATTATCACAGGTTAGCTTTCCCACAGGATCAGAGAGAGATGAAAGATACCTGTACAATGCTGTAGGTCCATCCCTGGTGAACCCTGTCACGAGCCCACACGTTGTGCCCATTCTCTGCCAGTCTCTCCACTAGGTTGGTCTGGTTGGGTGTCAGCTTGACATGGTTGAGGTCCAGAGGGGCAGGCTTGTATCCACTACTCATCATATACCTAGTGGACCAAACATGATGTTATGATTAGACTAGGAAGTGAGATGTCATTAGGACTCTTCTTTACACTCACTAAGTGAACAGGCCTCTACTTAAATGACAATCCAACATTTCAAAACGTTTATCTCTGATAATGTGAATGAAAAAGGAAACCGCACACTGCTCTTGATAGTATTACTGACCTTTAATAAGCTTACGTATCGGCCTCACGGCCTTCGTCAGAAAACAATACTGTCAACCATGTTAGTTAATATCAGAGAATAATTAAGTCAACATCTAAAATAGTCTGAGATCCTGTTTTGAGGTCTGACTCACGTCTTGGGCATCTTGATGTTCTTCAGGTTCTCCTCTGCTTTCTCATCTCCCATGCCCACATGGCAGCCCAGCGCCAGTAGAGTCCTTTGAGAAACAGAGGGAGTGAATACTGAGCACACACACACACACACTAGGCGGAGAGGGCGTGTACAAAACATTGACTCACTTGAGTGTTTCTACTGACATGGCAAGGTTGTAATTCCTCTCTGGCTCTGGCAGGCTCTGGAAATCTACCAGGCAGGGGTGCAGTTTCTTGTTGTCATCTCGGAACTGGAGGAGAGGAAATGCAAGCAGAGGACAGAAACAATTTGTTTGCCAGATTGAAGTAAATAGATATCAGTCAGTCATGTAAGCAGTGTGAGCTGAATAGGGCAGTATGGGAAGCACTCACCGACCCATAGGTCCATCCTTGTTCAATGCGAGTGACAGCCCATAGCTCATGGCTGTTTTCTGCCAGCTTCTCCCGAATGCGCTCCAAGTGAGGTGGAAGCACAATCTGAAAGGACAACATGGTGAATGGAATCAAGAGATAGGAGACAGAGCAATGCATTGATAAGTCAAGAGTTTTACCTGTGCTGTGTCCACAGGGCAGGGGGTGAAGGCTGTGTGCGAGAGGGACTGTGTAGGCCCCAACAGATTGCGGACACCATTGACATCATGCTTATACTCCTTGATGGGCTCAATATGCAGTCGATCCTTGGGTAGCACAGCCTCATAGCACGGAGCATAGCCTGGGGGTGGGAGGAATTTAAAGTCTCCATGACGCCCTCCCAGGAGAAAACGAACCCTAGACGTTTTAAAGAAGAACAACATTAACAGTGATGACTCATTCTTCATCCTCTCTGACAGATTCTAAATAACAACAGCCCTGTTAGCCCCATCAGCGGTTCTCACTTGACGCCTGCAGAGAAGCTGACGACAGGGAAGAATAAGCCATCCAGGTTGAAGTTCTCAAACATGCCCTGCACCGGGTGCCCGTTGATTCGAAACGAAATACTGGGCACACTCAGATCAAGGCAGCAGCTGACCACATCGTCTGCGGCTAGGATGTGCATGTTGGGGGTGGCAATATGACGTGGGACTCGTCCTGGGGAGGGAGAGAGGGAGAGAGAGGGAGAGAGAGAGGGAGAGAGAGAGGGAGAGAGAGAGAGAGAGAGAGAGAGAGAGAGAGAGAGAGAGAGAGAGAGAGAGAGAGAGAGAGAGAGAGAGAGAGAAAGAGAGAAAGAGAGACAGACAGACAGACAGACAGACAGACAGACAGACAGACAGACAGACAGACAGACAGACAGACAGACAGACAGACAGACAGACAGAGGTCAGCATCACCTCAACCTAGTCAAAGAGAACTGCATTCTACAGATAAGCCCTGCTGACTGTACCTGACCACAGGTGGAGTCCATCAAAGGCGTATGAGTAGAGGTCGTCCCCCACCCCGTTACCACCCCAGCCCTCACCACCTCCAGGGTAGGGACTGTAGCCATCAGTCAGAGCCCAGCCCACACGCAGGTGGAAGGCCTGGGCGGTCAGGAAGGGCTCTACATGGTCCACCATCACCTCAAAATACCACTTCTTATACTGAGTTGATCCTCCACACGTTCCTAGGAAGATGTTGGGCCTCATACTGAGGGGGGAGGAAAATAACCACAACCTTAACGGTTTGAAGGAAAAAACGAATTGGATATTCAACTAAATGTATTTAGAATGACCAGATGTCACACCTGGTGACATAATTGATGATGTTGGACTGCAGGAGGAGATCGCGACCCGGAAGCAGATTCTCTGTGATGAGATTCTGATTGGACCTTACAGCCACCCCATTACACACACACAAAGAGCAGAGCACATCCAACACCTAAGAAAACACAGGGAGAGAGCAAGGTCAAAGGGCTTATGATTCCCAAATCACTGGACTGCCAACCAGATTACCTTTGAACACTTCTCTGGATAAATACAGGCTTATATAATATTCACTGACCTTGTGATTGCGTCCATGCTTATCCAGTAGAGAAATTATAGATTTAATGTGGTTCTCCTGGATAATGTTCAAAACCTCTGGACTCTCAATCAGAACACAGTATAACACCTCCAGGATGCCTGCGGTGAACATAATACACAATGAAACACTGACGATTCACCCAAAACACATTAAAGTCAATCTGAAAGGGGTGATAAAAGTTCTGAAAGGGGACTTTACCCGAGGAGGCCTCCAGACGGTCCAGTTTGCTGACCAGCCAATCCAGATTATCACAGAACAGTGCACAGTTCGCCCGGTTCCCCCTGATCAGTGAGGCTTCATATGAAGACAACGACAGAGAGAACAGACAATACCCGATCAGAGCTAGGTCGTGTTCAGGATGACGGGCATGCTGGCACAATAACTACAGCAATGCAGAGAAGGTGATGTACCTTGGAACACGAAATGAAAGGATCAATAGCGGGTCACATACCCAGCAGCTCGTAGAGGAGATTAACTATCTCCTTCCAAGACTCGGCAGCCTCCTCCCCTGCAAACTCGGAGAAGTGGGCCGCTGTGTTGTAGACATTGAGTCGGTCAATACAGTCCAGCACCAGGGTGATCATGCCCTGTTGGAATGGCACAAAAAGCATGGGAATACCAAAGGCATGAGCAGTTCAGGGAAAATATTTAGAAAGTAAATAAAAGTTGATTTGTCACAGCACAGAATACAGCGGGTGTAATGATACAGTGAAATGCTTACTTGCAGTTCTTCCGCCACATAATAAATATAAAGCGCATTCGGAAAGTATTCAGAAACCTGGACTTTTTACACATTTTGTTACGCTACAGTCTTATTCTAAAATTGAGTAAATCATTATTTTTTCCTCATCAATCTACACACAATACCCCATAATGACAAATCAAAAACAGATTTTACGTTATTTACATACAGTAAATATTCAGACCCTTTGCTATGAGACTCGAAATTGAGCTCAGGTGCATCCTGTTTCCATTGATCATCCTTGCGATGTTTCTACAACTTGATTGGAGTCCACCTATGGTAAATTCAATTGATTGGACATGATTTGGAAAGGCACACACCTGTCTAAATAAGGTCCCACAGTTGACAGTGCATGTCAGAGCAAAAACCAAGCCATGAGGTCAAAGGAATTGTCCTTAGAGCTCTGAGACAGGATTGTGTCGAGGCACAGATCTGGCGATGGGTACCAAAAAATGTCAGCAGCTTTGAAAGTCCCCAAGAACACAGTGGCCTCATCATTCCTAAAAGGAAGAAGGTTGGAACCACCAAGACTCTTCCTAGAGCTGGCAGCCCGGCCAAACTGAGCAATCGGGAGAGAAGGGCCTTGGTCAGGGAGGTGACCAAGAACCCGATGGTCATTCTGACAGAGCTCCAGAGTTCCTCTGTGGAGATGGGAGGATCTTCCAGAAGGACAACCATCTCTGCAGCACTGCACCAATCAGGCCTTTATGGTAGAGTGGCCAGACAGAAGCCATTCCTCAGTAAAAGGGACATGACAGACGCTTGGATTTTGCCAAAAGGCCCCTAAAGACTCTCAGACCATGAGAAACAAGATTCTCTGGTCTGATGAAACCAAGGTTGAACTCTTTGGCCTGAATGCAAAGCGTCATGTCTGGAAGAAACCAGGCACCATAGCTATGGTGAAGCATGATGGTGGCAGCATCATGCTGTGGGGATGTTTTTCAGCGGCAGGGACTGGGAGACTAGTGAGGATCGAGGGAAAGATGAACGGAGCAAAGTACAGAGAGATCCTTGATGAAAACCTGCTCCAGAGCGCTCAAGATCTCTGACCGGGGTGAAGGTTCACCTTCCAACAGGACAACGACCCTAAGCACACAGCCAAGACAACTCAGGATTGGCTTTGGGACAAGTCTCTGAATGTCCTTGAGTGGCCCATCCAGAGCCCAGACGAACCCGGTCGAGCATCTCTGGAGAGACCTGAATATAGCTGTGCAGCGACACTGCCCATTCAAACCTGACAGAGCTTGAGAGGATCTTCAGAAAAGAATGGGAGAAACTCCCCAAATGCAGCTGCGCCAAGCTTGTAGCGTTATACCCAAGAAGACTCGAGCCTGTAATCGCTGCCAAAGGTGCTTCAACAAAGTACTGAGTAAAGGGTCTGAATATTTAAGTAAATGTGATATTTCTGTTTTTTTTTTTTTATAAATTTGCAAAAGTTTCTAAAAACCTGTTTTTGCCTTGTCATTATGGGGTATTTTGTGTAGATTGAGGGGGGAAAACAATTGAATCCATTTTAGAATAAGCCTGTAACGTAACAAAATGTGGAAAAAGTGAAAGTATCTGGATGCTTTCCGAATGCACTGTACAGTATATCCTCTGGAGCTGCTGTCTGTGAGCACTGACCTCCTCTTGGAAGAGGTTCTGTCTGTTCTTAAGGGAGCGTAGTTTGGTCTGTTTCTCCTCGTGCTCCAGCTCCTCCTCTGGGGGCTGGAAGTAGAAGATGAGGTCCTGCAGGGAGAGGACCACAGAGTCCATGGGCAGAGACGGGGGGCCTGAAGATGACTTGTTCTTCCCACTCAGAGAGTCCAGCGCTCTGGAGACACAGAACAAGCCACAACGTCACTGCACTGACCATGAGGTCAAACATTAAAGCAGGGCCATCTGGCCCTCCTGAAGGATAGCAGTAAGTCAAAGGGGGTCTATACATAACACCATAATGTACACAAACATGAACATGTTCAGCGATATCTAGGTATGTGCTCAGACAGCAAGCGCAGTGGGAGTGGAGAGGGGCCATACTTGATGAACTGGGTGAAGAGGCCTGCTGTGTTGTAGATCATACGAGCAGCCTGGAACTCCTCTGTCTGGGAGCGGGCCACAGTCAGGGCATCGTCCATGTGGCCTTCCTTATGAAGGATGGCCTGACAGATACAAGAGGTGCATTAACAACATGGATAAAATCTAGGTTCATTCAAGGGAGAAGCTGACTACAGAGTACTTTAAAAGGCACTAAAATATCTTTATTTTGTCTTAGCATGTAGTTTGACATTGTTCTTCCTGTCCTTTAGGTGTTCAGGGCAAGTTGCCACATGAGTCCTCCATACCTTCCTCTTAAGAGGTCCCAGGCGAGCGGACTTGGCATCGACAGAGGCGTATGTAAGCCAGAGGCCAGTGGAGACGTGCTGTACAAAACACATGGACTCCCCATACTTGATCTCTGGCGTGCCCATGCCCTCCACATCTCGCTTCTTAACCACCCCCACCTTTTCCTGCAGGGTGGAACGTTAAACAACAAGGAGAAGGAATTCAACACAACATCAACAGTGCTGGGTATGGAGGGATGATGGAAATGTTGTTACCTTCTATGAAATGGACTACATGTGGAAAATGCATGTAGTTCATTGCTCTTTTTATTTTCACACTGCCGTTTGTGATGACCCTGACCTTGGAGATTCTGAAGCAGAAGGCTGACATCTTGGCGTTGGCTTTTTCAGGGTCAACCACCATCAGACCTTTCTCTTCATCCATGCAGAGGTAGCGACCTGTGGTTATATGACGCACTCGGAACGACTGGCCCCATTTCATGTGACCTCCACTCCATCTACACAGAGCCATAATTATAACCCCAAGGAGAGAACTCGTAAGAAATGTGAATGGTTTATGTCACTTAAAGCTGATGGACACAAGGGCATTCGCTCACCCAATCCGGAGGGGTTCTAGTCTCCATAGTGACCGGGCATGGCTACAGACAGCACCCCCTTCATAATGAGCAATTCTGAAAACAGAGATGGGCTGTTAGTGACAGATGATAAGGTATCTGATTAAATGTGGAATAATTCGACAGTTTTCATCACCTTCGCTGGTTGTCTCCTTGCTCGGCAGCAGGGATAGCCAAGCACTCGTCCATGTGACCATGGAACAGTCTCAGAACATAGCCTCCAGTCAGAAAGCCTGAGGGGATAATGTTACATCAACAATGAGAGAAAGACCAACTCAATCACCAAAGAAAATGCAGTCCCCCAGTGCACAACTGCAGCAACAGAGATATGCACTGTGAGGCCGTATAAATTATACACTGTGGGGCCATGTGTGGTGCTGTCTGTATATTATGCACTGTGTGGCCGTTTTAAATTCAGAATATTTTGATTTATGTTAGCTGTCAGTCAAACTGTGCAAAAGTGAAACTGAAACTCCGCAGTTAAGTTTAGGCATTAATTCAGAGTGGTTAAGGTAAGGTTTAAGGATTGGGATAGGGTTAAAAGGTCAAAGTTACAAATAAAAATAAGTGCCTTGCACTGGGATTGAACCCGCGATCCTCTGTGCGCCCATCAACAAGACCCTAGCACGAGCCTACTAGGTGGTATTAGGCGCTTGACTCGCCACCTAGTGGACAGTAGGAAATTGCAATGGAAATAATAAAGACACCCAGGCATGGTAATCTGTTGCCTGCAGTTATGAGTCACCCAGGAGTCATATTCCACACGAGAAAGACATGGCAGTCAAGTGTAGTGTTTCTAGATAATAAACTCATGACTATGAAATAGAAAAACAATCAAAACATATACACACCTTCCGCAAGTTCACAGCCAGACATCACAGGGTTCATGGTCCACAGGGTCTGCATGAAGGAGGCGTCCACCATGAGATCACCACTGGCATAGGAGAGATGCTGGAGAGAGAGAGAGAGAGAGACAGAGAGAGACAAGAACATGTCAGCTCCATCCCTAACCTTGGTCTGAAAGTCCACTTGGCAATGTGTCACCAACGTGGCTCACCAGGTATCTCTCAGAGGACACGCTGACCAGGATGAGGTCATCTCCCACCCTGACCTTCTCTCCCTCTGATCTCTGCTTGGACGCAGGATGAATGGTCCACCAGCACGCCTCCCCTGTGAAGGAATAAATGCATCAGTCAACTAATGAGCAATATGAACACGGTGCAGAAAAGATGCAGACATACCACTGCTCTTCTCTACTGTAAAAGCCATACCTGTGGAATCTTCCTGTAAGCCCACATCAAAGGCCAGTTTGTCTGTGAGTGACCTTGAGGTAGTCAAACAGCTGAGGTACTGCAGCATACAGAGAGAGTGGATATTACACAGTGAATCAGAGAGCGCTCATTGACAAGCAAACCCATGTAACAGCAACACAGAGTTTACAGGGGAGTGAAGGTGTGAGAGACTACTGGATGAGGTAAAACATGTAAGAGACTACTGCATGAGGTAGAACATGTGAGAGACTACTGGATGAGGTAGAACATGTGAGAGACTACTGCATTAGGTAGAACATGTGAGAGACTACTGGATGAGGTAAAACATGTGAGAGACTACTGCATGAGGTAGAACATGTGAGAGACTACTGGATGAGGTAGAACATGTGAGAGACTACTGCATTAGGTAGAACATGTGAGAGACTACTGGATGAGGTAGAACATGTGAGAGACTACTGGATGAGATAGAACATGTGAGAGACGACTGGATGAGATAGAACATGTGAGAGACTACTGGATGAGGTAGAACATGTGAGAGACTACTGGATGAGGTAGAACATGTGAGAGACTACTGGATGAGATAGAACATGTGAGAGACTACTGGATGAGGTAGAACATGTGAGAGACTACTGGATGAGATATAACATGTGAGAGACTACAGGATGAGGTAGAACATGTGAGAGCCTACTGGATGAGGTAGAACATGTGAGAGACTACTGGATGAGGTAGAACATGTGAGAGCCTACTGGATGAGATAGAACATGTGAGAGCCTACTGGATGAGGTAGAACATGTGAGAGCCTACAGGATGAGGTAGAACATGTGAGAGCCTACTGGATGAGGTAGAACATGTGAGAGCCTACTGGATGAGGTAGAACATGTGAGAGCCTACTGGATGAGGTAGAACATGTGAGAGACTACTGGATGAGGTAGAACATGTGAGAGACTACTGGATGAGATAGAACATGTGAGAGCCTACTGGATGAGGTAGAACATGTGAGAGACTACTGGATGAGGTAGAACATGTGAGAGCCTACACAGCGAGACGGAGAGGAGGCTGCTTACCATGCTGGAGTGAGTGTGTTTCAGAAGGATAGCATGGCCATACAGCAGGGTACGGTGGCCCCCTCCTTGAGATGACTGGACAGAGCAGAGAATGGAGAGAGACATTACAGAAAGAGAGAGAAGTAAAAAACAAAATCGAACCAAAGAGAGTAGTGTATAATTCAACATTCAGCATACAGACTGCTAAGGTCAGGCACACAGGACTGTTGAAGACTGTGGACAGAGACAGGAGTTGAAGAAAGCATCCTCCTCGTACCAAACTGAGAACAATGTGGCAGGCAACAGAGAACCTGTGTACTGAAGGTGTCTTGGCTGAGAGGAGTCAGAGAGCCCACCACAGAGAACCTGCGTACTGAAGGTGTCTTGGCTGAGACGAGTCAGAGAGCCCACCACAGAGAACCAACTAGGGTTGCAAACTTCTGGGAACTTTCAATAAATTCCCTGGTTTCCCAAATTCCTGAAGCCTCCAACCAGGATTTCTGGAAGACTAGGGAATTTATTGAAAGTTCCTGGAAGTTTTCAACCCGAGAACCAACAACAAACAGGTCCACAGTGTACAAACTAGGTGTGAGTGGAAAGGGGAATTCACGCAATTATCACAAAACATCAAGTCACATGACTAACAATACCAGAAGCAAGAAACAATACCACAGTCACATGACTAACAATACCAATACCAGAAGCACATTTTTACATGTCTGTAACTGGAAGATAGAAAAAGTGACATTCAGACAACAAAATATTGTAGAAAAAAAGAAGGGAAGGTACACAATAGTATATTTTGGTAGACAGAAGGTGTTAAGGTACACAATAGTAGATTTTGGTAGACAGAAGGTGTTAAGGTACACAATAGTAGATTTTGGTAGACAGAAGGTTCTAAGGTACACAATAGTATATTTTGGTAGACAGAAGGTTCTAAGGTACACAATAGTATATTTTGGTAGACAGAAGGTGTTAAGGTACACAATAGTAGGATTTGGTAGACAGAAGGTGCTAAGGTACACAATAGTAGGTTTTGGTAGACAGAAGGTTCTAAGGTACACAATAGGAGGTTTTGGTAGACAGAAGGTGCTAAGGTACACAATAGTAGGTTTTGGTAGACAGAAGGTGCTAAGGTACACAATAGTAGGATTTGGTAGACAGAAGGTGCTAAGGTACACAATAGTAGGTTTTGGTAGACAGAAGGTTCTAAGGTACACAATAGGAGGTTTTGGTAGACAGAAGGTGCTCTTTGGTCATCAAAAAGAAAGGAGGACCAAGGCACTCTTCATATAATTAATTAAAATGCCTTTATTTGTATGGCATGTTCAAGGGAAACAAAGTTTAAAAACTACTGACGTAAGTCATGCAGCCGAAACGCGTCAGAGTTTTTAAAACTTTGTTTCCATTGAACGTGTGTGTGTGTGTGTGTGTGTGTGTGTGTGTGTGTGTGTGTGTGTGTGTGTGTGTGTGTGTGTGTGTGTTGTTTGATATTCAAAGTTACACTACATTCCAGACTTTCTTAAGATTAAGATGAATTGACTTGGCGGTTTGTTGAATTGGTCAAAAGCAAACCACAGTAACTCAGGTGATGAAGGAATAGCATTGATTAAGAACATGTAAACAGGTGGTACACATGCAACGAATGGGATGTATTGGACTATGAGGAGGCGGAAAGAGGATGTATGAAAAGGGAAATGGAAGTATGATGGAGGTTGTATAGGACACTTTCAGAGGGACAGGATAACAGAGCAGTAAGAGCCCTGTTTCAAATGAAATATGTGACACACCATCCAGTACTAGGCCTGGTCTGTGGTACATGAGTCTGATATTGGACATAGTGTAGAGATTAGATTGCTACCAGAAGCCCTGTGGAGAGTTTCTTGGCTGCTCCTGTGCTGCTGACAGGAATCCTTCCCGGAGCGTAATTTGAAACACTGCTTGGTATTTCAGCTATGACAGCACTGAGCAAAGTGTGAGACGCGTGTGATATGAGTGAGGTGATATGAGGGTTGAAAAAAGTGGCGCATCACTGATTCAGACAGGGACATTGGATGAGGGGTGAGAGGACTCTCAGGGTAGACAAGGGGTGGAGAGGAGGGGAAAACTCTGGGGAAACGTGACAGGAAGGGAAACATGAGCAGACATACCCATTTGTCCAAATCGACTGCCTATGGTTGGCAGGTAGGAGATGAGGGGTGTGGGATCAGAAAAGAGACAAAATTAAGTTAAGTTGCTAAATTAATAAGATACCTTGACATAATATTCATATTTCAAATACAAAAATGTAATCTGTCATTAGACTTTGGAAGTGCATAACTCACTACAACGCTACTTTTAAAACTGTGTCAATGACATAAGAGGCTGTTCTCACAACCGTATAAGAAAGCCATAAGACTATTCTGTGAAAAAAATGTACCAATACAATTGGTTCCCATGTAATGGGACAAACATGACAGTTGCATTGGTGAAATTCAGACAAAACTAAGCTCACCGGACACTATGCGAAGACCAACTTGGTTTTCCAGCAAAATAAAAACTATTTCCACATACTTTATAATTGTTTAAAGTTCAGATGTCAAATAATCTCCTACAGTAAAACACACAACACAACCCTCTGCGAGTCTCCTACCTCATTGAGTTCCGTGGTGTTGGCCAGCATCTCCTGTAAGGCTCGTACCGACAGGGACTGCTCCAGGATGAAGCAGCAGATCGCCAAATCAGGTGGCACATTCTACAACACAACACGTTCATCAGCAAAACCCAGCGACTGGCAAGAAGCAGAAATAAAGAGGTAATCACCTGTGAGAGTGTGGAACGTGGTTCTCTCTACCTGAGCATTAGAGGTGGTCTCCAGGAAGCAGAGGCGGTTCCCAAAGCCTTCGCATGAGAGACACAGTTTGATCTGTTCTTTCAGAATGGAGGCTGTGCATTGTAGCACAACCTGGTCATCCTACATAGAGAAAAGAGGTCAAAACCAGATTCCATTAATCCATCCTTAAAACTAAACGGAATGTACTTGAATTGGAACTGGTGAATTGCCCTTATCCGATGTACACATATCAGGAGTCAGCTATATCATAGATAAAACATTTTTAACATTAAGATGTTTCATCACTTGGGTAATATTTCATAAGCTTATTTAACTTGCCATTCATAACCTTGATAGGTCCATACGACACTAATTCTGGCCAGGGGTAGAGGTACAACCAACACACGTAAAGAGGGTCTGAAGTGTGGATGTGTAATGGTTGTAGTGGACAAGAGACAATAGTAAAACAATGAATATGATTCCTGTGCACCAAACAGACATCTTTGACATTACATAAGAGCAAGACTGAATCCCTGACCAACATACGGTGACAATAGCAAGACTGGATAGAGCCAGCAGAGTGATAAAGCATTCGTAACAGGGAGCCTTAAAATACTAGGTCAAAATGCAAACAGCTGTCAGCAGAGCAGACACTCTCTGGTCTTGAATCTACACCTCACATTCCTAACCTTCACTCTCTTGTCATTCCTTGACATTCCTCTGTGCCTGCCTAACCACTAATCTACTTGGTACTCTTGACTGTGGGTAAGCACCTGCTTCTCCCCGACCCTCTATTTCAGGCCCCTGCACCTGCTGTTCACACATTCCCACCAGTGGAGCAGCAGATATTTGAGAGCCGGCCGGGCCGGCAAGTCTGGTCGTTTATTGCACAGCTCCAATGACATAATCATTTGTAATGCAGTCACACGCAGAGAGCAGTGAGACAGATATACGCAGACGGGTGTCTAACTATTATTCTTAGGCAGCTCAAGACACAGAAAACCTTGGCAATGTCAACCGTAGAGACCAGCCAAAAGTAAGCAAAAAAAGTATAATTTAATCAAATCTTATTTGTCACATGCTTGGTTAACAACCGGTGTAGACTAACAGTGAAATGCTGACTTACGGGTCCTTTTTCAACAATGCAAAGTTACAGATAAAAAAAGTAAAAAATTGTGACACGAGGAATAAATACACAGTGAATAAGGAAAAACCCTTAGTCCTGGCAGAACAGTGGACATTGATAAGTCCGTCATTGTTTCAAGAAACAATTTACAAAGCCTACAGTACTATACAGTTCAGTGTTCTGCAGTTCATTTGTATTGGTACGGCCAATGTCATCCATACCAAACCTATCAGAACACAGGGCATATAGGACGCCATCACCCTTACTTGGCAAAGACAATACAAACGAAAGCACTTTATCGTGCTATTCAATACGTAAAGCGAGTGCAGTTCTCATAGGGCCAGAAATAAACAGGCGCTCCCATGGCCCTGGCTATAAACGTGCTAATCCCAAGACTCTGTAAATATAGAACACATCAGAGTTGAGGATGAACAGCATCAAAGCATGTGATGGCCAGACTCTCTCACACCTCCACATTCTGCTGACCAATTTAAGAAGATGGTTTTGGATCGGGTACCTTCTTTGGAGAGAGCATCATGTTACACACACTGCTATAAGCATAGGCACGGTATACTCACACACATACAGTTGAAGTCAGAAGTTTAAATACACTTAGGTTGGAGTCATTAAAACTCGTTTTTCAACCACTCCACAAATTTCTTGTTAACAAACTATAGTTTTGGCAAGTCGGTTAGGACATCTACTTTGTGCATGATACAAGTCATTTTTCCAACTATTGTTTACAAACAGATTATTTCACTTATAATTCACTGTATCACAATTCCAGTGGGTCAGAAGTTTACATACACCAAGTTGACTGTGCCTTTAAACAGCTTGGTAAATTCCAGAAAATGATGTCACGGCTGTAGAAGCTTCTGATAGGCTAATTTACATCATTTGAGTCAATTGGAGGTGTACCTGTGGATGTATTTCAAGGCCTACCTTCAAACTCAGTGCCTCTTTGCTTGACATCATGGGACAACCAAAAGAAATCAGTCAAAAGTTATTTTAGACCTCCACAAGTCTGGTTCATCCTTGAGAGCAATTTACAAATGCCTGAAGGTACCACGTTCATCTGTACAAACAATAGTACGTATAAACACCATGGGACCACGCAGCCGTCATACCGCTCAGGAAGGAGACACGTTCTGTCTCCTAGAGATTAACGTACTTTGGTGCGAAAAGTGCAAATCAATCCCAGAACAACAGCAAAGGACCTTGTGAAGATGCTGGAGGAAACCGGTACAAAAGTATCAATATCCACAGTAAAACGAGTCCTATATCGACATAACCCTAAAGGCCGCTCAGCAAGAAAGAAGCCACTGCTCCAAAACCGACATAAAAAAGACAGACTACGGTTTGCAACTACACATGGGGACAAAGATCGTACTTTTTGGAGAAATGTCCTCTGGTCTGATGAAACAAAAATAGAACTGTTTGGCCATAATGACCATCGTTATGTTTGGAGGAAAAAGGGGGAGGCTTGCAAGCCAAAGAACACCATCCCAACCGTGAAGCACGGTGGTGGCAGCATCATGTTGTGGGGGGTGCTTTGCTGCAGGAGGGACTGGTGCACTTCACAAAATAGATGGCATCATGAGGATGGAAAAATATGTGGATATATTGAAGCAACATCTCAAGACATCAGTCAGGAAGTTAAAGCTTGGTCGCAAATGGGTCTTCCAAATGGACAATGACTCCAAGCATACTTCCAAAGTTGTGGCAAATGGCTTAAGGACAACAAAGTCAAGGTATTGGAGTGGCCATCACAAAGCTCTGACTTCAATCCCATAGAAAATGTGTGGGCAGAACTGAAAAAGCGTGTGCGAGCAAGGAGGCCTACAAACCTGCCTCAGCTACACCAGCTCTGTCAGGAGGAATGGGCCAAAATTCACCCAACTTATTGTGGGAAGCTTGTGGAAGGCTACCCAAAACGTTTGACCCAAGTTAAATAATTTAAAGGTAATGCTACCAAACACTAATTGAGTGTATGTACACTTCTGACCCACTGATAATGTGATGAAAGAAATAAAAGCTGAAATAAATCATTCTCTCTGCTATTATTCTGACATTTCACTTTCTTAAAATAAAGTGGTGATCCTAACTGACCTAAGACAGGGAATTTTTACTAGGATTAAATGTCAGGAATTGTGAAAAACAGAGTTTAAATTATTTGGCTAATATGTATGTAAACCTCCGACTTCAACTGTATATACAGTGGGGAGAAGAAGTATTTGATACACTGACGATTTTGCAGGTTTTCCTACTTACAAAGCATGTAGAGGTCTGTAATTTTTTTATCATAGGTACACTTCAACACTGAGAGCCAGAATCTAAAACAAAAATCCAGAAAATCACATTGTATGATTTTTAAGTAAATCATTTGCATTTTATTGCATGACATAAGTATTTGATACATCAGAAAAGCAGAATTTAATATTTGGTACAGAAACCTTTGTTTGCAATTACAGAGATCATATGTTTCCTGTAGTTCTTGACCAGGTTTGCACACACTGCAGCAGGGATTTTGGCCCACTCCTCCATACAGACCTTCTCCAGATCCTTCAGGTTTCGGGGCTGACGCTGGGCAATACGGACTTTCAGCTCCCTCCAAAGATTTTCTATTGGATTCAGGTCTGGAGACTGGCTAGGCCACTCCAGGACTTTGAGATGCTTCTTACGGAGCCACTCCTTAGTTGCCCTGGCTGTGTGTTTCGGGTCATTGTCATGCTGGAAGACCCAGCCACGACCCATCTTCAATGCTCTTACTGAGGGAAGGAGGTTGTTGGCCAAGATCTCGCGATACATGGCCCCATCCATCTTCCGCTCAATACGGTGCAGTCGTCCTGTCCCCTTTGCAGAAAAGCATCCCCAAAGAATGATGTTTCCACCTCCATGCTTCACGGTTGGGATGGTGTTCTTGGGGTTGTACTCATCCTTCTTCTTCCTCCAAACACGGCGAGTGGAGTTCAGACCAAAAAGCTCTATTTTTGTCTCATCAGACCACATGACCTTCTCCCATTCCTCCTCTGGATCATCCAGATGGTCATTGGCAAACTTCAGACGGGCCTGGACATGCGCTGGCTTGAGCAGGGGGACCTTGCGTGCGCTGCAGAATTTTAATCCATGACGGCGTAGTGTGTTACTAATGGTTTTCGTTGAGACTGTGGTCCCAGCTCTCTTCAGGTCATTGACCAGGTCCTGCCGTGTAGTTCTGGGCTGATCCCTCACCTTCCTCATGATCATTGATGCCCCACGAGGTGAGATCTTGCATGGATCCCCAGACCGAGGGTGATTGACTGTCATCTTGAACTTCTTCCATTTTCTAATAATTGCGCCAACAGTTGTTGCCTTCTCACCAAGCTGCTTGCCTATTGTCCTGTAGCCCATCCCAGCCTTGTGCAGGTCTACAAGTTTACCCCTGATGTCCTTACACAGCTCTCTGGTCTTGGCCATTGTGGAGAGGTTGGAGTCTGTTTGATTGAGTGTGTGGACAGGTGTCTTTTATACAGGTAACGAGTTCAAACAGGTGCAGTTAATACAGGTAATGAGTGGAGAACAGGAGGGCTTCTTAAAGAAAAACTAACAGGTCTGTGAGAGCCGGAATTCTTACTGGTTGGTAGGTGATCAAATACTTATGTCATGCAAATTAATTACTTAAAAATCATACAATGTGATTTTCTGGATTTTTGTTTTAGATTCCGTCTCTCACAGTTGAAGTGTACCTATGATAAAAATTACAGACCTCTACATGCTTTGTAAGTAGGAAAACCTGCAAAATCGGCAGTGTATCAAATACTTGTTCTCCCCACTGTATATATATTTTTTTAAATACAATAATTAGCTTTAAAATATCAATTTTGACTGTGGCCAAGAGGAGGACCTCAAACATTTTTGGCCATGCCCACTAACACAGCAGTATATATAGAAAGTGCTAGTGTTCTGTGGTGAATGATACCTCTACACACAGATAAATGTCAGGTATATTTAACAGCCCATCTCTGCCTGGCATCAGTCAGGTTTGACACATCATATAAAAGCCTTGCCTGTGAAATGTAATTTGGTGTTCACGTCAGTCCGAGTCCCTACTTAGGAAAATAGCTGTGCCTAAAACTAAACCAAAACAGAGAGGTTGTTTCAGAAAGGCATGTTGTATGCCATGCTCTTTTTCAATGTCTTGCTGTGATTGTATATTCAATGTAGCTCACTGGTAGTCTTTGAGAAAGATATGTTCACTTTGAAAATAATGTTGTGTACTGTATCTAGTTCAGAACAGTGTGAATGACAAACATCAGTGCTTAGAGCTGGTGCATTTTGTTTGACTGGTGTTGTACTTTTCCCCTCCAACTAGTTGTTAGTGTATCTTAATATAACAGATATGAAACGCCAAACTCTGGATTCATCAGACGCTTGTGATACCTGTGAGACCCGTCAGTATCCTCATCTCTGCTCCACTAGGTCTCCAGTGAGACGTTTTGAGAGATAGTGAGAGGGTCACTCTACACTACACTGGGACAGTGGTATGAATGGTCTAACTCTCCACAAGCAGACGAGTCTCTGGTTACTGTACTGCTGAAGATTAGTATTCAATCAGTCTAAGAACAGCTCGTAAAACACCAGTAGGAAAATGTGTAACACACAATTCCTCTCCCTCATTCAGTAGCTGAACAGTGTGGAAATCAGCATCTTTATCATGCTGGTCTCAAAGGGGTAAAAATGTGCTGTAGTCAATACATTGCTGTGAAGAATGGCCTTGTCTTGACAACAGCTCTGATGCAATGTAACCTGTCACCCTTTTTCATCATGCTGTACTCTCATTACCTGATCTGTCAGGTAACCCATATTACTGCACCAAAAAGCAAAAACCCCTAAAAGCTATGCATTCTTCAAAATCTGATATCTCATTCCATTTAATTAATCCAATAGAATTACATTTTTATGCATCTTTTGTTGACCAGTCTTAGTGTTTTTTAAATTAATTACTACCCTAGTTTTCATGTGTTTCTACTTGCCATCGTCAGCTGTTTCTTGGCACCAAGCAAGCTGCCCAACTCCCAAACAATAACTTATCAAGTTCCTCAGGTGTATAGATAGATAACAATACTGACAAACCCAGCACCTGTCCATGTCAATTTGGTCTTTCCAAAGTCAATCAAAGGGAAGCCATAAACAAAAACTTTTGAAAGTTGATACATTGGACTACGAGTTACACAGAAGTGACACATTACAGCAGGATAAGGTAAGTGATTGTAGCTATACTGCAGCATGGTTTCTCTCAAAGCCTTTATTAGCTACACTCTAAACTAAAAAATAGAACAGAAGGAATACAGCATCACTAACCGTACGCAAGAACTGAATCTCCTCCTCTCCTTCTCCCCCTTCTGCCATCCTCTCAAAGTATTACTGATCACTCCTTGAGAGATGTGTAAATGCCTCTCTTCTCTCCCTGGTTGCTCCTCAGCCAGCCTTGCTGTCTCTCTCCCGCCTCTCTGCTCTCACTCCAAGCTACTGCCTGTGTGTGGTGGCGTACAAAAGGAGAATGTGGGTCTGGTGTCTCTGGCTACGTTATGAGACAGACAGTGACAGTTAACTCCTGCTCAGTGCAACATAAAAGGTGATGGATCTGTGACTACATCACAGAGATGTATGCTTTAACTGGACAGTTTAGCTGAAGTCCTATAGGATTGTTGTACAGTATTACCAAATACACCTGTAAACATTTGATGTGTCTGAATCTGATTTAACATAGCTACAATATGTGTAAATGACCAAGCTAGACCCAAAACATGTGCATACTAAAGATGGCAGTGTTGTTGCATCAGTCCCAAAGAGATTCCCCTTAGTGTAGGTCTGCAAAAGAGGTTTGTGAATACAGACGCATTTTAAAACCTTTGTACTTACTAAGTCAGGAGAATGACGTCAACCTCTAAACAATCAGGAAAATGCCTCTTTTACTAAGAGGGATATACTAATCTGATATGAATTAATAAATCAAAACGATTAAAAAATATTTTTTATTAAAACTGAATACATAAAGATTAAGCAAATTAAATATAGTCTGAGATATGTCAAATGCAACTTCGGACACAATAATAACAAAACATAAGAGACTAATAAAAACAACCTCATGAAAACATCATAAAATAAAAATGTGAGGATATAACTTGGCACAATTAAATCAAGCAACAGATGCCATTCTTTGTGTGGTTTTATTTTCCCAATTTAAAACCCTAATAGTCAAAACCAAAGCACTACAAACAGAGAACCACTTTGTATATCCTGTACATGTCAGATCTGCAGAGGGTCCCCTGCACCAAGGTATATATGAACGGGGTCCCCTGTGGCAATGCTAATATCATGGATAGGCCAGCGAGGTGAATCTCTGTAGCCTCTCCTGGTGGCCGGGTGACTGAACTGCAAGACTCGAGGTGGAGATAATTCCACAGGAAGAGAACACCCATCCCTCTCACTGACCCCTCTGCCGACCTCTATAAAGTCAAAAGCCGTGACAGTTGATGATGTTCTGTCTATCGTTGTGGAAGAGGGTATACTGGGACTGGGAGAGCATGTTTCTGTTTGAGAGAGAGGAGGGGTTAAAGGAAAAGGGAGAGGAAGTTTGACTTCAGTAGTTTCGGGCTTCTGCTGTAGGGGGACCATGGTCTGAGGTAGAACATCTAAGATAGTGTCTGTCTGAGACGGTCTATCAAACTGCATTGGAACTGTAAGGTATTGCCCTTGCTCCTCCATTGGATCACATATATTCAAGTGCATCTCCAGCAGGTCATGCAGACCTGACTCTGTGTATTGTTCTTCCAACAGTTTCAGTTGGCTTTCCCTGAGATGCAGTTGTGATTTGTTAAATTGCCTTTGGCGAGATTCCTGGTTCAGCTTTGGATTTAGTGATGGAGGAGTACACAAATACTGGAGGGTTTGCAAGGGGTTATCCTGTTGTAGTTGAGGATCTGGAGTATGTTGGATTTCATTCTGCCCCTCTTGGGCAAATTGATAAAGACTTAGAGTTGGCTTTGGTGGTGAACATAGAACTGTCTCACTGGGGCTTTGAAAAACCCCTGGCTCATCCTGCTGATTTTTAGGAGCTTGTCCTGGAAAAGATCCGGGAACACCATCATGACTGATGGAGCGTCCAAACCGCCTTTCTTCCTGCCGACGTACAACGCTCCTCTGACCCCCTTCCCGCTGACTCTCATGCAGGACATCGTTGAGCTGGGGTTCAGGGGGCGGGGGAGGAAACCTGGGGCTACGGAGCAGTGTTGCCAGAGCGTTGAAACGCCTGAGCTGCTCTGCTAAAGACAGGCGCTGGTGTGTCCTCTTAAACCTGAGTCCTGACTCTGTCATCTTCTCTTTCTTCACCAATGGTTTTTCTTCCAACTCTTCTGCTTCATCCATTCCTTTACCCAGCCCTTCATCTACCACAGTTCTGGTTCTGGCTTGTTGGGGTTCCTCTACCATAACCCAAGTGTCCTCAAAGACTCCATCGTCTTTCTCTGTTTTCTCCTTCTTGTCTATTTCATCTTGAATCCTCAGTTGGTCCAATGTCACCTCTGGCATACTGATGGAGCGACGAGGGCGACGGGGCTTCTGACCAACCCTGTCAGACATATCCACTGTTGACAGCTTCTTACTTAGACCCATCTCTTCTTTTATCCCAACCTGCTCCGGACTCCTAAATACACTGTTAGTTAGACAGTATGAAGCTGTTTCCTCTATTGTCTCCTTTTCCAACTTGAGCCCAGAGCATTCATGTGAAACCCCATCTTCTGTCCCGGTAGGCGAGTCCAATGTCGCGAGATCCAGGAAGTCATCAAGATTTTCAGCAAAGCTGTAGTTCAGCAGATCAGTTTTAGCCTCCATCTCATTCCCCACTAGAACTGAATACAGATAAAATGTCACATTAAGTATTTGAGTAACGTGGATATATGGTATTTTCCTACTAGCACTGATTTAGTTGATAACTTCTTTATTGAGGAAAAACGTACTTACTACGACTTTGAGTCACTCTGGATAAGAGCATCTGCTAAATGACTAAACTCTCAATGTAATGGACATTAAAAAAAACTATCCAAACCTCGTCCAGGGCCATCAATCATTTTGACAGGAATCCTGTACAGTCTAGCCTCAGAGCTGGATGCTTCAGTCATACCATCAGATACCGTCCTACTGCCCATGATCCAATTCTCAGTGTCATTCCCAATGGGTGTGGGGGAAGGGTTCTGTGAATAAAGTCACAGGGAAGTCAAACAATAGAGTGGCGTGTCAAAAAACAAAACGGGAACTATGCGAAGACCCAGTGTGTTAGAACAGGAGAGTGAATAGCACCAGACTTACAGGGCTGCTCCAGCTTGGCATGTTGAAGAATCTGAGAGATCTCCTTCGATGAGCCTTGTCATCTTGCACCGGATGCCTTCAGGAAATATACACACAGTCACCTCATCAGCCACGAAAACAATGCAATAGACAAACAAGGGTTAAATATAAGATGCTTAAGATTTACTTGTTTGATGTTTTATGATATTTTTTGTGATTCCTCCTCTTCTCTGAGGCACTGAGAGTGACAGACATCTCCCGCTCTCTACTGCCCTCCACTACACTCAGGACAGAGGTGTGAGTACTGGAAGGGCTTTGGCCGACTGCCGACTCGGAATCTACTCGGACAGTCAAAACATAGAACTTATCATACCGTACCTTATTCGACTGACTAAAAGCTATATTGCAGTACAGTCTACAAATGCATCACCATTTGAGTGTAGTTTGCTGATGGATTGGTTGTCTTCTCTTAGGTCATGGATAGAGCGTCTGTATACAGAGAAGGATGGTATTAGCTCCATGTAAAGCATTTAAAACAGAATCTGAGGTAGTTCATATATATATATATAACTATCTATCTATATAAATCTATAAAAGTACCTTTTTTTAGCAGAGCCCTCTACATCAGGGACAGTATCTTCGCTCGATTTTCGTTTGGATGTGACTGGTGATTGAGGTGTGGTGTGGTGAGATGTCTTTGTATTTTGCTGGCCTGTGGGGTCAAGGTTGTAAAGTCAGGGGAAACACACCTATTGGCTATTACTAACAACTAGATCATTTCGACATAACTCTTTACTAAAAGCATCAGAACTAAGCAACCAGTTATTAAGCAGCAAAAAGCATATCTTTACCACAACATTATGCACGTACCGTCTGTGGGATGTGAAGGGCCAGTGTGTGTGCGGCCTGTCTTGAATTTACTGAGAGCATCCACAAATATCTCTGGAGAGATCAAGCAAAAAAGAATAATAATAATAATTCTGAACTGAATTCATGAATTGACAGTAGCGTATTACTCTCACAGTATGAACCTCAAGAACTCGTCATTGCAAAACTCTCACCTCCAACACTGCGCCTCCTTTGACGTCTTAAACTTCTATACACACCAAGTCCTGCCCTCTCCTGAAACCTCCCTCCGTCAACTGGGGGTGTAGTGGATTCACCCGACTCTGCTACAGTTGCCATGTCCATAATAGAAGGGGGAACGACACCTTGTGGACGTATAGAGAATTGAAATCGGTGTAAACATTAAATCATACACCCGTCATCAGCAACTAAATAAATGTATAGTTATCAGAACATACCGATACGATCTGCATGTATTATGAGCGTCTTGATCACTGCTGCTTGTCTATCCAGTTGTCTCTCTGTGCTTGCGGTCAGTTTAGAGCCCCCAGCTGGACAATGTAGCAAATTAGGTGCAATCACAAGGGCCAGATTGCCCACTTCCATACGATTCTCTTCACATCTAGTGAAAACAAGGGATCAGAGATGGAGAAACTTGGTGGAGAATGGAGGAACAACGCAGATGAAAGGAAAAGTAATCATGAATTTCTGGAGACAAACCTTTGAGCCGTCTGTCTCAGGAAAGTGCAGAAGTATCGGAGGGCCCGTGAATGAGAAAGAGGGAACAGGGCTGTAAGAAGAAGAGTGACTCCATCTTTACCCTGCTCCTGGCCCCCCTCCTCCTCTAAGCCCTGTGCACAGCACAGTGGCACCTGTAGATCCATAGGGATGAGGGGAGAGGGCAACTCCCGTAAGAACTGCTTCACAAGAGACGCCACATCACAGGACTGCAGAGTGGCTGAATGTGGCAGAGAAAAGACTGGCTCCCCCTGCTCCAGGCCAGCCTATTATGAAGTGGTAGATGGTCAACATAGAAAATATACTCATGGGGGTAAGAAAGTGGGTTTTCCTGCATATCTCTCCTGTGCAATCTTACCTTCAAAGCACGGATCCGACTCAACGACCCCGTCTTTCGAAACAGCCCTTCAGTATGAAGATGCTGGGATAAAAATTCACAGGCATCCACCAAGAACCTAAATTGGAATAGTTAGCTCACTCAATTGTAAGTTTGTCATGACCAGTTGCTCATTGTTTAAAATATATTCTGGTTACAATCACATCTCCCAGTTATGATTGTATTTAAAGCTAAAATACAACTCAAGTTTACATACTTTGGCACTGTCCCACTCATATCAGTTAAATGGCACTGGGGCAGCAAGATCAGGTCCCGACCAAAGGCAAATTGAGATTGGTTCTCCTGAAAGACATCCATCTACAGATCATAGAGGTAAATGCTTTCTACAACAATCACACAACATTGGTAGTTTGCAACTTATGATTAATAGATTTGAATATTAAAGAAATGTGACTTTGGGAATAATTATCACTCAACAAGTAATCAACATGTCTAATCAACAGGTGGTAATCAACAGGTGGTAATCAACAGGTGGCGCAGTATTGTCTGTGTGTGGACAACAAACGTTATTGAAGCATTGAGGTTAACCGTACAGGGAACATTTTGTTCATGTTTGTTACCGGTCTGACAGGGCCACTCGTGTATGGCCCATTGAAGAAGTTCTTCCAATTTTTCACGCGAACTCCAGATGCTTTCAAAGCATGTATCACGGCCACCACGCGCAGACGGTCGTCCATGGGGTTTGGCATTGGTAGATCCAGTTCGGCTGTGTTTAAAAAAAAAAATCAAACAGTTTAAAGTAGTGGCCTTTGAAAACGACATCACTATACAAAACCGAGGCTGGGAAAAGCTATAGAAACAATTTGCACGAAACTACAATGGACCTCAAATCCACCGACTTTGCTCAAATCACTTACAAAACTTAAATGTGGACAGCTACGTAGAAAAAATATGTAGTCGTTGTTGTGGCACTTTGATCCTCTCATCCTACCGCCACTGAGGGAATTCGATTACACCGGTGAGAGGAGTTTACACCGGGTTAAAAAAAAAAAAACAGTTGTGTTACGGGACTGCCTACCGGGTGTGAGCCAAGTGTCGCGTTCAAAGCCCACGGCGAAATCGGCTCAAACAGAGAAGAGGGATAACTGTGCCCAAAATCTGCCTTCAGCAGGTGGCGTGTTTTTGTATAGAGGTCAATGTGTCGAATTTGGTTAACAAAAAAAATGCATGGTTTATTTGCTACGTGTGGTTTATTTTATCGATTAGAAGTTTCGAAATGCTCATGTTGCTATGAGTGTGCTGATATAAGTAGGACACGTGACATCCCAGCAATTCTGACGAAAAAAAAACCTTTATCGGAGTTGTTCCTGTTGTCAGGTTTATCTGCCTCTCATTGGCTAGATCAGAATGGTCCCACCTGGTCTTGCTTCCTCCGACTGCCTAAAACATTTATTTTCATTGTTATTTACTGGTCAACATAATGGATCACATGTGGCTCAACACAAAAGTGATGTAGCCTAGGCTAAATTGGTAGATCCAATGCTAGATTAAGCACCTTTATGGAAAATATGTTTTATTATTCTGGACGGTGCATCATGCTGCCTTGTTGACGACATGATAAAGCGGCACCGATTACTGTTCAATTTGAGAAGGTCGCACCTCCCTCACCGTTTTTGCCCGTTCCGTCACGGGCCATAGACGGTGCACCGTGACTCAGGTTAATATAACTCCCTCAATGATGTATATAAACCCTGGATTGCTGATGATATGAATTGGCCTATGAGAAGCTTTGAAGTTGGCTATGTTAGCATTTCTCAGAAGAAGCGATCCTCATATGACTTGCTCAAATTACTTACAGATCCTAAATTTCGACAGGTAAGTTGAAAAATAATGGAGCCGATGTTGTTGCACGTCTTTGATCCTCTCATCCCGCCGCCATCAACATCTGATGATACTTCCGGTCACCTGTGCCTAAAAAGGTGTGATGGGCACGGTTCAGAGATGCTTGTCTGTACCCCTGAGGGGGGGGGGGCTCAAGATAGCGACATGAGAGGGTGTAACATTTCTAGCTGAGGAACAATTTCAGGGTTTTCTCACAAAAAATATATATCTAACCATACAATGTAGCTATTTTTGAATAATTTTGTAATTAATCAAACCATTGACAGATTTTTTACGATTTCCAACGAACAAGCTAGCTATCGAAAAGTGTCAGCGTGTGTAGTTAAGTTAGCCTGCTAACGTATTCATAGCTAGTAGCATAGAATCAGGACATGACCAAACTGTTGCTGAGATAATGACTGTTGAAACTTCCAAGGAGAAAAGAGGCATTGTTGAAACTCACTCATATGTTTGCAGTGTAAAAAAGGGGGGTGAATGTGATTCATACCCGAATACCCCAACCAAGGAGCAACTTCCAAAGCTGAGAAGTGAACCATCAATGAGCCATCTACAGGACAACATCGTCCGCATCCTCACGGCTAAAATCAAAGAGAGCGCAGATGACATCATGTATTTGGTAAAAAAGAACACTATCAGCATCGTTAACCTGAAGAAATCGAAGAAATTATTTCAATGCTGAGGAAGTAAAAACTCTGAAGCAGCAGAACGCAACATTGAAAATGCAGGTTACAAAGCAGGAGAAGAAACTCACTGAAATGGAGTCAAAGGTAAACGAGAATGACCGTATAGTCGGAGATGGAATCTTCGAATTTATGGCATAGCAGAAAAATCTGACGAGAACATCAAAGCAAGAGTGAAGGACATTTGCAGGGCAATAGTCCCGGAGGAGGAGCGAAATGTTGTTGCAGGTTCTCTGGATGTAGTGCACCGCCTGTGTAGGCTGGGAGATGGGGAAAACAACCAGCCACTGTAATATTCATATGTGTAAACATACTGAATTATAATTGGATGCATTTTACCGCCATATCATACTGTGCTATGATTGGTTAAGACCACCCAAATGGTTAGGTCATGGTCAGTTTGATCCTGGTTGGCGATACGTGAACATGCCAGTTATAGCTAGCTAATAAAGAGCTACGTTAAGAAATATCCTGTAGTACTGCATTTTATTATTTTGTACAAAGTGTGCAAAACAAGACACGACCAGTGATCATGAGATTAATTCTTAACTGACTTGCCTAGTTAAATAAAGGTAAAATAAAAAAGGGATATGACATGGAAAAGTGCGAAGAAAAATGACTATTTAAAGAAGAACAACCTGAGGTTCAAGGAGGATCTGACAGCATTTGACAAAGAAACTCGGAATCGTCTGTGGCCAATGATTGAGAGAGCAAGGAAGGGAAAAGTGCATACTAGCTTGTTGACTGCTGGATTTATCAATTGAGTTGTGAAAGACAGAGTTTTATTTGCATCTGATAAAACGTTTTATTTCTTGAGGAAAGAGCATTGTTTGTGTGAACCAAACTTTTTTTTATATATATATGTTTTTATGGCAGGGAAATTCGCACTGACACTTAATGTTAGCTTGATGGCTATTCGTTTTACCAATCTATGGTACAATGTTATTTGCAATTGTATAAAAATATAATTTAGGTCAACCACTTGCGTGGCGCAAAGGACTGTTTTTATTTGCAACTAGTAAGAACTTTTCTTTTTGTGAGAACCCGATTCATGTGAACGTATACAAGTTTAATATTCTTCATATAGTCACTGTGATAGTAAATGTCCATTTCTGTTTTTTCTATTAATGCCAGGGGAATCCGTAATATTTTGAAAAGGAAATCTTTATTTTTGTATTGTAAGGGTAAGAGTGCCAACTTTTATTTAATTCAAGAAATTCATGCCTGTTCCACAGATACTGCGTTTTGGAAGTGTCAATGGGGGAATGATATTTGGTTTTCATTTGGTACTAATCGGTCAGCAGGTGTCGCTATTTTAAAAGGCAACTTTAAGGGTCATATATTGAGTCATGAAGCAGATAATACAGGGAGATGGATTATATTATTGGTAAATGTCAACCACGTTCAATTCATTGTTGTAAATACTTATGCTTCCAATAACAAGTCAAGTAACTGTATTTTATTTAGATACATTGAGAGGACAATAAGTAAAATTGTCTAAATTTCCATTGGCCAAAGTAATATGGGGTGGAGATTTTAATACAGTATTACATGCTAATCTAGATAGATGGCCTCCTAAGGATAGAAATTCTTTGTGAGATAAGAAATATATGTCTAAGGTTAGCTGTTTGAGATATTTGGAGACAAAAGAACCCAGATAAGATTATGTTTACATGGAGTACCAAAGATTTATCTATACAATCCCGTATTGATTTCTGGCTGATATCTGAAGATAAGGCTGACAAGGTTGATACAGTCTCAATTGAACCATCGATTTTAACAGATCACAAAGGGACCTCAATAAAGATAATTATGCATGGTTTGTCAACAAAAAAAGTTAGTAAAGGTTACTGGAAAATGAACAAGACTTTATGTGAGAATTAAGTATTTAAGAAGGAAGTAGCTGGAATTATTGATAAATACTGGAATTGTGCCTGTGTTATGAATACGTTTGGAAGTTACTGGGAGCTAATGAAATTTGATATGGCTTTTGGCTATTTCAATGGGGAAAGAAATTGCTTGTGCCAAGAGAAAGCATATGACATCATAAAGGGAATAATGCATTATACTAAAAAAAACTGAACTAACTAATCAGGAATTACTGGATATATCATCATTGCAAATGCAGTTAGACTGTATCTACGAGGAAAAGGCCCGGGGAGCGTTTGTAAGATCAAGACGAAAATGGATGGAAGAGATAAATACAAAATATTTTTTTTATTTAGAAAAAAGGGCAGGCGAAAAGACTTCCATATGTATATTAATAATACTTCCAATGAAAATCCAAAAGAAATCTCTCAGCATGTTGCCCAGTTTTATCAGAATCTGTATACATCAGCCCAGCCAATTTCCAATATGGATCTTTTCTTAGACAATGTAGCAAACATTGCTAAGAAGATAGATAATGATTTCAGTGATTTTTGTGATGAGTTATCTGAAATTGAGATAAAAGACTGTATTAAAAGCCGTAAGGACAATAGGTCCCCTGGAAATTGTTTTAATAAGTTAGTTTTATAAAGCATTCAACGATAAATTGATTCCTTTAATTTTTGCTATGTTTCAAGAATCAATAGAAAAAGGGGAGTTACCGGCTTCCTTAAAGCAAGGTGTAATTACTTTGATTCACAAACCTAATAAGGATACTCTTTATATAGACCACTGGAGACTCATTAGCCTGTTGAATAATGATGGGAAATTATTTGCCCTTGTATTTGCTAAGAGGTTGAAACAAGGCTTGCATCATATAATTGATGAAGAACAATCTGGTTTTATGCATGGTCGACACATTAGTAATAACATCAGGTTGATCTTAGATATGATTGACTATAATGACCTCATCCTTGATGATAGTTTTCTTATGTTTGTTGATTTTATAAAGCTTTTGACACTGTAGAACATGAGTTTATGTTCAAAGCAATATGTTTTTTGGGTTTGGTGACTTTTTTGAAAGCAGTCCAAACTTTATATAGTGGTTGTACTAGCTCTGTAAAATTAGCTCACGGGACATCCCAAAGATTTTATATTGGGCGTGGCATTAGGCAGGGTTGCCCAATTTTATTGGTTACTCAAATTATGGCTCTTCATATCAAGAAAGGGAATTTAAGGTGTTTCAGCACTTGGCAATGAATTTAAACTATATCAACTGGCTGATGATACCACTATATTTTTAAGGGACAGGAATGAGGTTTCTAAAGCAGTTTCCTGTATTGAAGACTTTTCCTTAGTTTCGGGATTGAAAATTAATATCAATAAGTCAGTCTTATTTCCACTCATCAATTGTGTTTTACAGGAAGTATATGGTTTCCCAATTAAAGATAAGGCTACTTATCTTGGAATTGTTATATGCAAGGATGAAAAACAAAGGAGTGAATTGAACTTTAACCCCACTATTGAGAAAACAAAGAAGAAATTTAACCTCTGGTTGATGAGAGATATTTCGTTATACGGTCGGGTTTTATTATCCAAAGCTGAAGGGTTATCCAGATCGGTTTATGTCTCATTATCACTTGACTTACCCCCTAAAATTGTAAAGGACTTAGATAAGATTCTTTATAATTTTATTTGGAGTAACAAGCCTCACTATCTACAAAAATATATTCTCACTAATACCCAAGAACAAGGAGGTCTTGAGGTTTTAGATTTCAATACTCTAAATAATACTTGTAAAATAAATTGGATTCTGAAGTATGTTAAGAACCAGAACAGTATTTGGAATGTCTTCCCTAAGTATTTATTTGACTCTGTTGGTGGTTTAGAATTTTTGCTTCGATGTAATTTTGATGTTGATAAAATCCCAATAAAGTTGGCCAAATTCCATAAGCAGGCAATTTAAGCTTGGATGTTAGTGTATAAACACAATTTTTCCCCTCACAGATACATTTTATGGAACAACAAAGATATACGATTTAAAAATAAGTCTCTTTTTTTTCGTAACTGGTTTGAGAATTATTTTTTTTGGTTGGTCAGTTACTGAATGAGGATGGATATCTACTCTCATATGGGGAATATCTTGATAAGTTTAAAATTCCAATAACCCCGAAAGAATATGCAATTGTTTTTGATGCGATTCCAAGGGGATTGTATCTCTTTTAAATTCCTCTGTGGTTGAAGTAAGTAACATAGATTTACATGAAAATATATTAATTGGCAATATTAACATCAAAGATAAATGTAGTAATAAACAGATTAGGAATATTGTTTGTGATACTACAATTCCCTCAGCAAGATTCTTTTGGTCAAATATCTATGGTGATATACAATGGGGGATAGCATGGAAAATTGCTAACAAATATTGTATCAGTAACAAAGTAAAGGAAGTTACTTTATGTTACATAGAATTTATCCTGTGAAACATGTTTTGGAAAGATTCAAGCTGAAAATAACTGATTTCTGAGGAATGGAGATCATTTTGCATGTGTTTTTTGCCTGTATTTATAGAAGATTTTTTTGGGATTGACATACTGAATTTTGTTACAAAAAAAATAGGACTGGTTGTACTATTTAATGGTTTTGATATAATGATTTATTTCAGAAATTCTGATAAAGATGTAGTATATTTACTTCAACTGCTAATAATACTAGGTAAATTTCATATTCACAAATGCAAATAGTCTAAGTCAAAACCTAACTTTAACTTTATAAATGAGTTTAAACAATATGGCACTACTTTAACTAAAATGAAAAACAAAAAGGCAATTAAAACTTGTATTATTTATGATTCCTGGCAATGTAAATAGTTTGTTTGCATATGACTAGCTCTTTTTTTTTGTTGATATTTGTTAATAAAAAATAAACACAGAGGGGATTCGATTATCTGGCCCGGGTTACCCCGGTGAGAGGAGTTTGTTCCAGGTGAACAGTGATTGCATTCGTTTTGTAACCGGGCTGTTCAAAATCCACGACGTCGGCTCAAACAGAGAGGAAGAGACGAAGCAAGAGGGATAGCTGGGCGCAAAATCGGTCTTCTCCAGCAGATGCCGTGTTTTCGTTTTTTTCGCTCATCAAGCGAGGAGTTTTTGTATTGTGGTCAATGAGTCGAATTTGGTAAACAAAAGTGTAATGGTGTTACGGGATTTTTGTGTTTAATGACTAAAATATGTATACATTTGACTTAGAATTATAACTCATAAATGTTGAATGTTATGTGTTCCTTGTTAGAAAGAATGGGTTTATCTTCAGACAGGCTAGAATGATGTCTCTACCCAGGGAGGGGAAAGACCTTGAGTTGGTTGTAGATAGTTTAACAGGTGGCAGACAGTAATGAGAACTCGAACTGTATTGCCATTGTATCCGAGAGGAGGTTGGACATTAAAACCTATGACATCATCTTTATTATATAACCTGATGTAAAATGTATTATGATCAGTACTCTCGAGAATAAACGCTATTGATTGATTGATTTTAAGACTGGTATCTGTCCATTTTATGCTGATAATTATCTTACAAATTCTTATTTATGGGCAGAGTGTTTTAATTGAATTGGTTAATAAACAGGAATCGAAATTCCTTTAACAATTGGCTTATTTGCTACGTGTGGCTTATTTAATCGAATATAAGTTTCGTAATGCTTAGGTTGTTACGAGTGTACTGGTATAAGTAGGACGTGACATTCCAGCAACTCTGAGAAAAAACACTCACTCAGAAGAAGCAGTCCTCCATAGAATGAATGGAATTCAACAGTATTTCAATTAAATGTTTCAAGGACAAAATGGCATGTATTTTGTTGTATTGGGGACAGTAATATTCTAAAAATTAAAGTGAAAATCCAGTCAACTTTTTAAAATTAGTCCACTGTTAAAAGGTCCCACAATGTTATGCATGTCTGCGTTAAGTTTTGGACGTGCAAGAAGCAAAGTGTTGCCGGCCACATCATGATGATACAAACAGTGGACTAGTGGAAAAAAATACCTAAAGATAGTTTGGTTTTCCCTTTTAGTGTCTAATAGAATAAATGTGTCAAAAACAAAATGTAGACATAGAAATGCTTTTCTATAACTCCCCCACTTACAACGGTGGGGGAGTGCCAAGATGGAGGTGTAACAGTACTCTTCTTGCGTTGTGTACAATCAATCAACGACACGAACTCCCAACTTGTAGCACCAGTCATGGAGATTTATTCTGATAGAAACAGCACAGAATTGTACGTCATGCAATGCACGGCTCACCATCCAACGCTGCACTCACGCACGCTGGTTTGGTGCTTGTTCACTGGGCAATGTAGTTACCAAAATAATACAACAATTACAATATACAATATAATATTTTGAACAATGTACCTGATAGAAACAGCACAAAATTGCACGTCATGCAATGCACGGCTCACCATCCAACTCTGCACTCACGCACTGTACAAAATATACGAACCCCCCCACCAGACAGTATGTTGCTAGCTAGTATTAGCTGGAATTCTCTACAACAAAATGCACAACAAATATGCACTAAAAACGCCACATCTTATGTGTGGTGTTCTAATAACATTTACAAACAAATTGATATAAATTGTACATTTAAAATCATCACTTGTGACGTACAGTGCTTTGCAACCAACAACTTACCGCTGGTTTGGCGCTTGTTCACTGGGACGATTCTAACTGAAACATCCTCCCTCGTAGGCAAGCTACGCAAACCAGCCAATAAGATGCCATGTTGAGTAGGCGGAGGCAAGACAAAAATAAAACCAAAAACCCATTGGCTTAACAATGAAGTGGCAAGGGGAATCACCAATATAACCCTGTTACAGAGGCACGGTGGCTTCAACATCGGACCCTATCAGTCATCTAGTGTATATATAAATCATTGGTCTGTACTGAAGTCAAAAATATCATTTGAAGTGGTCAGTACATAATGGAAAAGATACTATAATGTATAGTTAGTTGCTCATCCATAGTTATGTTTCATCCTCATACATACCCGCCATACAGGACTATGAATGACATTTATATCAGTGTTTTCTCATGGTGATAAAACAAAAGAACAAAAGTACAAGGAAGTACTTAAGGCTTTATTTAAACAGATAGTGACATTGAAACGATATTGAAGTAATCAAACGAATAGACTACAGGTTTCTAACATAAGCAATATATTCGAGTATTTTAAAAAATACAATAGTTTTTTTATCTACATAATAAACTTCCTATTTGTCCCCCTCAAATATCACAAATCGATTATTGCCTATCCTTATTAACATATTTCTTCAATTTAATTTAAATTCCACATCCAAATCAACACATTTTGTTGATGAATTTGACTTTTAGCAAAATTTCAGGACTCCACCTTTGTGGATCTGCATAAATTATATTAATGTTAAACAAAATGTATTTTGATATTGAAATCTTTCTGCTTGTGGGTTTGTCTTTATCTCCATGTTGCTAAATTCTACCTTGTCATTTCCTTCATACAACCTATTGTGTTACTCTCGTTTGTTTCTCTTTTTTCCAGAAAAGTTCTGTCGTTTCTGACCACCCCCTCCGCGTGGCCCTCCACGTCCTCCTCCACGACCCCTCCCTCCTCCCTCTCTCCGTCCCTCCCACATGGGCATGGGGGCCTCAATTTCTCCTGGCCGTCCACCCCGGTCTGGTACACTGCCCATCAATACCTTCACAGAGACAGAGGAGAAGACAGAATAATCAGAATAGTTAATCTCTTTATCTTCATTCTAAAAATCAAACAAAACTCAAAGCTAGTTAGCTACAGCATACCTTGTAGACTTCAGTGCTTTCCCCTGCCTTTACTGGTAAAATGTAAGATTGGTCTTTTCTTGCTGCAAGCAGAAGAGACATGGAGACTTGGGATACGAGGGGAAGTGATGAGAGTGGAGGTATTGAGGCAAGCACTTCACTGCGCTCCTGTGGGGAACATGGAAACAGGTTTACCATTAATATACATGTAGCTACTAACAATAAAGGAATATAAAACTAAACAATATATTTTTGGGATCTGTGTTACTGTCAAAAGTCTATATTCAGATATATATGCAAAAAGTTAATGCTGACTTACACAGATCGTCAATCCTAATTTTCTTGCTGACTGTGGAACTCCACTTCTGGTTCTGACTTCATCCCTGCGCTTTGCTCTCAGTAAATGCTCACTGAATGCAAAAAATTATGTTGCTCATCACACCTCATGTCACCATGGTGAAAGTCTCAATCCTCTTCCTTGATTTTACATCTGAGGACTTCAACTTTTTGCTCCTGACTGACATGCCTTAACTTGCTGTTCACTGCAAAGACTCTCCCTCTCAAGATCCTGTCTGACCCTATTCAATGAAAACCTGTCACCTGGTATCCAGGGGGGAGGGGAGGGAAACATTGCGCCAATGCAAGAAAAGGGCATGTTTATGTTTGTTTTATACTGTAATGTATTTTTGTGGAATATAATTGTGGATTCTTGCAACTCCAGACATTTTTTTGACTTATTCTGGAGACCCAGGTCTGATGGAATATGGTCCTAAGGAGTTGGAGATCTTATCACACTACCATATTTAGAAGATATGATCCAAAGGTCAGTGC
The DNA here is from genome assembly GCF_016432855.1 of Salvelinus namaycush. Classification (NCBI taxonomy): domain Eukaryota; kingdom Metazoa; phylum Chordata; class Actinopteri; order Salmoniformes; family Salmonidae; genus Salvelinus; species Salvelinus namaycush. Next base: position 31,261,182 of record NC_052332.1, on the reverse strand, counting down.
TGGCAACGCCTTACAGACTGTTCCACAAGGGGCGCAGCATGCTGCCTGAAGCTGTGAAGATAGGAACAAAGTCCATTTCTGTGCTGTGCACATGCCTGCTAATTCTGCTCGACGTGGCCTTGCGTTTGCGCCCCATTGACTACAATTAAGTAATTTAAAAGCACTAGAGTGCAAATGTGGACATACATTAGGAACACCTGCTTTTTCCAATGACAGACTGACCAGGTGAAAGCTACGACCCCTTATTGATGTCACTTGTTAAATCCACTTCAATCAGTGTAGATGAAGGGGAGGAGACAGGTTAAAGAATGATTTTTAAGCCTTGAGACATGTATTGTGTACGTTTGCCATTCAGATGGTGAAGGGGCAAGACAAAATATTGAAGTGCCTTTGAACGGGGTATGGTAGTCGGTGCCAGGCAGACCGGTTTGAGTATGTCAAGAACTCAACAGTATCCCGTTTGTATCAACAATGGTAAACCACCCAAAGGACATCCAGCCAACCTGACAACTGTGGGAAGCATTGGAGTCAACATGGGCCAGCATCCCTGTGGAATGCTTTCAAAACCAAAGAATTGAGGCTGTTCTGAGGGCAAAAGGGGGTGCAGCTCAATATTAGGAAGGTGATTGTAATGTTTTCTACACTCAGTATCGATTTAGCCTGCATATTAAGTCATGTTTAGTAAAGAGGCAGTATTGCATACCTTTTCCTTCTCTCCCCAGGCAAAGGACTGAAGTGTGACCTGAAAACGTTTGATCATCATTTGGCGTCGACAATGATAGTCCTCTAATAGAGCCTGATTTATCTTCTGGACATGCCTCTAAATAGGTGGAAAAACCAATACAGAAATGAATAACCTGGTGAATAAATAAGGTACCAAATACACTGACAATCTTCAGCACTGTCATGAGGAACCCCCCCCCCCCCTTTTGACAACCTACCCATTGCTCAGAGTTGAGATTGGTGTCCAGCAGAGGTTCTGTCACATCGCCACACGGCAATATCGCAAGACGTGACTTCACCTGAATAGTAAAGTGTGATAGAGAAGTGGGCACTGTATCAACAGCAACATTCTGCAGACACTTTTCATATCACATCCTGTCTGAGTCGGTCTCCTCCTTACCTGATGGCACACATCTGTAAGCCGTGAAGACTCGTCCATGTTTAGGGTTTGAAGCAACAGAGCTAATTCACGCTCTGTTTCTTCCTTCCTGTCACCTTGTTCCATCTCCTGGCCATCTTCATATTCTTTACACCAGTTCTTTGTATCAACAATGCTGGGATCTTCCGCTCTCTGCTCTTTCTCAGATTTACCTTCACTCTTCTCATCCTCTGGATGTAATTCTTTATGTTGAAGTATGCGTGCTGCTTGTAATTCTGACACCATGAACTCTGCAAATAAGACCATAAGGACAATAGCATCAACAATACACAACTTACATTATTCACTTCGTTTCAACACTTTGACATTTCAAGAACTCCCACCTGCCTAATCTCTCTCACCAGTGACTTTGTTGAGGAGAGGAGGACTCAGTGGATTTGTGGTCAGTGCAGCGTAGGGACAAAGTAACTCGGTCAGCAGGGTCCGCAACTCCCCCACTAGGACAACACCAGTCTTTCGGTCTGAAATGCGTGCGTACCAAACACACACACCATAATTGAGCAAGGCACTTAGCTCTAATGTGCTTCAGGGACACCGTACTACTATGACTGACCCTGTAAAACAACACATTTCACTTCATCTGTCCTGTGTATGTGAAAATAAAAATCATATATATAGTGTGCAAAGCTGTCATCAAGGCAAAGGTTGGCTACTTTGAAGAATCTCAAATATAACATTTTGATTTAACACTTTTTTGGTTACTACATAATTCCATGTGTGTTATTTCATAGTTTTGATGTCTTCACTATTATGCTACAATGTAGAAAATATAAAAATCCCTGGAATTAGTATATATAGCAAGTGTCTGTAGGTGCACCTTCTAGCTGCTACCCTTGTATCATGTACAATTGCATGATGACTTAGTTGTAAGGTTATACCCTGTAACTCTGAGCAGACAGCCCTCAATTCTGACGCCAGCCAAGTGAGCAGCGGACAAGGAAGCTCATCACACCTGCACCGTCTGACACAGACACTGCTTGTGTACCTGAAATAATGTTAAAGTAATGACCGAGATCAAGCAACACATGTAATAGCTAGATAGATAGTTAAGGTTCAGAAAACACAGTGGCGAAAGCAAACGTATTAAACTGAGTCACTCAGCGACTAGCTGAGCTACTCTTGTGCTGTTTACTTGTGTATCCCATCTGGCACGTGCAGTACGTCTGCTAGCTAGGTAGCAGACATAACCTAATCTGTTTTCAAAATACACGTACAAACTCACCCAAGAGCCTTTATAGCATATATTGTTCCTATATCTCTCTCCATTATAGACTCAATAGAACACATTGAAACATGTAGCTATTGCATTTGCAACAAGTAATTTTCCTTTCCCGTCTTTCCCAAATGTTCGGTTAAAAAGTTGCAGAAGCTCTGTACTTCCGGGTTCTGTAGGTATACAATGGATTCAAGGCAAGGTTAATAGATCGAAAATCCACTTTGATGCATCGATGCGAATGACACATTTTATTAATAACACATTACAGGACATATGCATGGATGAAATAGCCAGTGTAGCTTTTAATTTCTGTAGGTAAATTACAATAATTATCGTGCATTGGGACATTTTATTATAATATCCGTTACCTAAAGGTGTTATTCTGCACTATATGTTTTACTCCTTTACACTGTGCCTTTAAAACAGGTTTCAAAGGTTATAGCCACAGCTGCAAGGGGTTAATTAACAGTATCTGTTATAGCTATGTGAGTCTGATCCATAATTAAAATCTCAACTTGTGACCAGTAATCAAGAAACATGACAGAAAAAAAAAGAAAAAAAACTAGAGTCAAAGTCTTCAGATTTTATTCTCAAATACAAAAAGAGTAAGTTTTGATTTAACACAGAACCACATGCAGATACTGTTTTACATACATGGTATATGGTATAAAAAAGTTTTACAACCACACATGAAACTAGTTAATGATCACAAAGATTGGAAAAACAAGTTGGAGGGACAATAGATGACCACCACTGTTACATAACGTTTTAAATGGTGTGAAACAATACATTTTGGTAAATGTTGTTTTACAAGCTCTCTTTATACAGGTTATAGAAAAAAGTAATCAAAATGTTTGTCTTCAAGACTTCAATTTCAATAAATATGGGCAAAATATTAATGGATTAAATCAAAACCTCAACAGTTGAAGATACATTTTTTTGTATATATATAATTAGTCCAGACTCTACACCAATTTCTTTAAAATGTATGGTTCTTTGATCTAACATTAAAACTAAAAATGACGCGTAAACAGCAAAATATTAAAACAAAAACAAAATGTTGTCCTACAATCTTCCATCTCTCTTAAAAACACATTGAAATGTACACATGCAAATCCCAGCTACCTTTTATGAGCTCTAATAAACATTCACTGCACAACACTGAAAAGTGTACTACATATGCATGTTAAACTACACCACTGTTGCTCATTTAAAATAGCCAGGGTCTACAAACAGGCAAGACAAATAAGCTGAATGTTACTAAATGGTTGCAGGACCTACTGCAAAAACAATGCTAATGTTGTGGCGTGACATTAAAAAATAATTCCTATACCAGAAAGGCAGGGAGAAAAACCACTAGACCCTGAAAAGAAAACCTTGAAAATGTTAGCTATAAGAAAGGGAAGACTAATCATTAAGGAGATGATGGAGGAGGACGAAAAGACAGGTGTAGCCTGCAGGCAGGATAAGCAATGGAATGCTGCTCAGGGAATGGATCCGTCTCATCAGTGCACTACTGTAGGCCTACTGCGTGCCTTGGGAGCCCTGAGAACCCTGGCTGTAGTTGCCATAGTTGCCGTATTGGCTGTAGTACTGATTCCATTGGCTCTGGTTCTGGTAATACTGCTGCCACTGCTGTGCATACTGGATCAGAGAGAGGGAAAGAGAGCAAGACATTATGAAGTGAGTTTTAGACAGGTGACAGGTTAACGTTGAAACTAAGAAACTGGCTAGTCACCTGTTGATACTGCTGGTTGTAGTTCTGCTGCTGCTGGCTGTAGGTCTGTCCAGTGGCGGCAGGAGCAGCAGCAGCAGCGGCAGGAGCAGCAGGAGTTTGGCTATAGCTCTGGCTGTAACCTGGGTATTGGCTGTAGCTGCCGTAGTTGTAACCTTGGTTGTAGTTGCCTTGATTGTAGCCTTGATTGTAGCCCTGATTGTATGTCTGTGGCTACAAGTTAACACATACAATGTCAGAAAGTTGGAAGGACTGGTGAAGTGTTGACAGAGGAAGAACCACATGTAAGGAGATGCCATTAAAGGGAAACACCAACATTTTGCAACTTCATATTCATTATCTCCAGTGGTGCATTTCTATGTTGTTGTAAAAAGATAGGAAGATAAGTGTTTCCAATTACATCATGAGTGCGAGTCGAGTGACTTTGACCAGTTGTGAGTAGGCATTGCCTACTAATTGGTTGATGACGTCATTATCCGTTTTACTACAAAACATAAACACAGCATTTTCACACGTTGATGTTGGGGTGGTACTGGAAACGATGAATATGAAGTTGAAAAAATGTGTGAAGATTCCCCTTAACAAACAAAGTAACCAATATATTAGACAGCTTACCTGTCCTTGGCTGTAACTGCCAGTGGCTCCCTTGTTATATTGTCCTTGGCGGTGTTGATTGTAGCTCCCTACAGATTGTTGGTTGCGGTTGTAACCATGTTGCCCTCCTGCTGCGCCATCACGGTTGCCTCCCCAACGATTCTGCTGGTAGCCTCCACGGTTATAGCCTGTCATGTATAAAGGGCAGGAAGTTAAGTAGGCTCACAACACAAATTTAGAAAAACAAAACAGTTGAGCAGAAACCTTGCTCCTCACCTCCTCTGAAGTTGCCACCTTGGGGTCCGCCACGACTTTGGTAGCCTCCCCTTCCTCCTTGGGAGCCACCACGGTTGTCATAGCGCTGATAAGGTGCATCGCGACCACGGAAACCTCCTTGGCGGTTGTCGAAGCGTTTGTCAGGGGGTGGGCCGGCCTTGCGGCCCTCCTCGTTGTACTGCTTCACCAGCGTGTCAGCCTCTTCTTTTTGAAGCTCGATGAAGGTCACGTTGTCAAGAAACTCACCAGCTTCTGGGAGCACAAAGTTGGCTACAGGAAGCAGAGGGGTTGGACGTTGTCAGGACGAGTATAGCGGCGCCGTCGAAAGACAAAGAAAATCATTATTACTATCTGATAGACAATAATAGGAAGGGGTAGAAAGGGAAAAGAGTGAAGTGGGGGAGAATACATGTTAGGTGAGAGAGTGGAGTTGCACCAGAATTGGAGCAAAACATTACCTCAAGGGACAGGGGAGAATTTGCTCCAGTTTAGGGAGGACAAGGAAATAGAGGAGAAAAATAAAATAGCAAAACTAAGGAGAGTTATGAATATGTAGATAGGGGAAAGTTTGCAACTGCAAATCACAAGCATAGCCTATGGGAGCATAGCCTATGGGAGTATGTATGTCCTCAGTTCTTAAGTGATAAATGTTTAATATTTCCCTCCCTTGGTACTGGAAATTGCACTGCCAATGGTTTTGTTTAAAATTTAAATTGATCATCTATTAAAATCTCATCCTTCAAGGGTCAGAATCAAAACCAACACTTGAAATGGACGTCACCCTGAGTTTGCAGTGCTAAATAGATGAACGAGAAGTTTGACAGAAATGGTTCAAATAAGAGAATGATGGATGATAGGGGGAAAGTGGGAATAGCTCTCTGAGGGGAAGGGGACGGTTGGGATCTTCCAAGTTTCCATAAAATAAAAAATAAAAAAAATACATAGGAAATGCATTGTCTTTTTAAATTTTGTTATCCATGGAATTCCTACCTTTCATTTCTAATACGGCATGATCGGGCACATCCTTCCCTTCCTCATCAGTTCGCTTTAACGTTCGCTCTTTTAAATCCTCGTCCGTGGGACAAATTACAATAGCCTTGCGTTGAAAACCTTCAAAAGGACGCATTTTTCGTCTCTGGGCTGATCCATATACATTTGTCTAGCAAAGTTGACAAGAAAGAAGTAGAAGCTGTTCATTATTGTTCACTTGTCTGGTTTTGTTACAGCTTTGCGTTCCATAGGAGGGAAATTGGATTCCTGCAATGATGAAAGTGAGAGTTTTTTTTTCTTCATGCCTATATTTACTGTTCTGGAACTACATATGGTTGTCTCTCACAACTTACCGTTGTGTCTGGAATGCATTTCCTGTGAGAAAGAACTTTGGGGACCCATGTTAGCCATCTATTGGGTTAATTCTTGCAAGTTCTCAACGGGTCAACGTTTCCAATGAATAGCTAAGAACGTTAGCTACTTAAAATGCAAAATACTACATTACACAAGAATAGTAGCATCTTTAAACATGTTCCATCTTTGAATCTATTTTTGCCATATTGACAGCTCACTCTTACAAGCTTGAGCAAATAGATGAATGTTCCTGTTAATCCCTTCTTCCACAGAGCTCACATTCACTTCCATACAATTAACAGAAGAAAAACATCTGTAAAATCAATTGAATTGTCTCCAGATAAACCCTTTTAGGGCAATCAATGTACTGCTTTTCAAACTATTCTCTGTGCTGTCATTGAGTTCATGTAACTTGCTGAATAAACCAACAATTAATAGTTTATAGAGCTGCGTAATATCTTGCCTACAATAACAGGGTCCCCCTATTTACTTACCAGAACTTACCTGCTTGTCATTAGTCCATCTGTCATGACAATAACAACATACACTACCTACCTGTCAATACTCACTAATTCCATGGCATCCATAAGAATGTCCAAGACCTCACCTACCTTGAGTAACTTGAACAAACGCCCTGAAAATTCAAACATGTTAGTTTTCACTTACCTTAATGTTTTATTCATTTTACATACAACATTCAAAAGTTCCATATGCTGTCTGTATAAATCAGCTATCTTACATCAAAGGTGATGTGAGTTTGAACTAATCTTACAGTTAACGAACAACAGAAGGTGTATTTCTTACTCACCACCCGGCAGTGTTTACTTGTTTTTCAACATCTTATTATAGACATGGACTATTTGTACAGCTTAGAGCTCTTTTTCAACAGGACATACAGAGAGGAAATAAAAAAATATTGAGTAAAAACATACAATGTCAATACTGCTTTCATTTAAGCGAAAACAGAAATAATGATTTCAGCAGCATGTTCAGGACAATGAAAAGTGTGATAACTTCCAGGAGTTGTTGATCAAGGCTTCTACACTAGAGACAGTATATCAAAGAGTGCATTAATGGACATGTGCATCAGTGAACAGCAGTGGGCGGGAGGTTGAGCACATTAACATAGAATGGGGTGAGAAATCAGACAGTAGATACCTGATCCAGGATGTAGTTACGCTTCTTGCGGGCAGCGATCTGGATCAACCTGTTCAGACACTGTGTGGCCTGCTGGATCAGGACATCCCAGCGACCAGCATAGTTCTTCTGACGACGTAGTCCCATCACCTGAGGGTGGAGGTTTTCATTACGTTAGTGGGGAACTTTACACTAAAGACCAAGACTGAAGGATTCTGTGTTCAAACAAAGATAACTGACCTTCATCTTCTCCATTATGGCATTGGTGCCCAGGATGTTGTATTTCTTTGCAGGGTGCTCTGTCGCGTGCTTTGAGGCCCAGGTGGTTTTCCCAGATGCAGGTAGGCCAACCATCATCAAGAGCTAAGGTAAAAACAAGAGACAAACATGAGGAATAAGTCCTGGCATCTCACAGCTACTGACGACAGAAGGAATCTAGTCTAATGATCCAAATCAACAAACCACTCAATGAACCAATATGGCAGACACTCACCTCACAGTCAGCCTTGGTTGCAGGCCCAATTGTTCCCCGTATCCTGTTTTCCAGAGGGACGTTCTGAATGAAGGTGTATCCCTCGGGCAGGGGGAAGAAGGGCTCCTCTTTCTGGCCAAAGTTAAATTCAATTGCACAGTTCTTCACAAGAACGTGGGGAAAGAGTGGCTGTTTAGCTAACTCCTCCCGTGACACACGGAAGGCCACATCCAGCCACTTGCCGTTCTTTGAGAAGGCCATCTCCACTTCATCACCACTATCGAAGTCCTGAACCAGACATGGAGAGGAAAACATTTAGGCTTATTGAGTACTCAGCTTTTTTTAGGCAGACGAATCTAGGTGAATCTTCTGTACTATCACAAATACTTACAATGTAGCACCCAAGGACATCATTTTCACGAAACTTTTCCCCGTAATCCTCAAATTTACAATTTGAAGATTTCTTGCCAGTTCCTCCATAACCATAAGAGAATTTTTCTTCACCTGGTATAGAGTCAAAAACAATGAGTTTTGTGTTAGTTTCAAATCGCATAAAATATTTATAATAACAATGAGATAATCCCAAATTTTCCAGCTCAAGTACAGCAGCATTTTCACAAACTGACCGAGCTGGGTGTTGCAGGTATCCAAGGACCAGCCAATGCGCACTACATGTGGATCAGGCTCACTGCTGGGAAGGTGCTTCACAGAGATCTCCTCGTTTATCTGGATAACAAAACATGCACCAAATTCATATTTATTCAAATCAATGAGACTCCTCAATCGGAAAACACAACCTGAATATTCCATCAACAAAGCGCCTAAGTGAAATGCAACTTAATTTAAACAGGAAATACCTTCATTTCAAAGCAGACTTGCCCTTTGTTGACGCCATAGGAAGCTCGTGCACCTGACCACAGGTATGCAAAACCTTCGATGGTGAGCGGGTATCCACTATACCGGTCACGTGATACCTTGAAGTGCAGATCGCAATTATCTGTGAAAAACAAAACCATACCCCCAAAGGCAAATAAATACAGTTGAAGTCAGAAGTTGACATACACCTTAGCCAAATACATTCAAACTCAGTTTTTCACAATTCCTGACATTTAATCCTAGTAAAAGATTCACTGTCTTAGATCAGTTAGGATCACCACTATTTTAAGAATGTGAAATGTCAGAATAATAGTAGAGAGAATGATTTATTTCAGCTTTTATTTCTTTCATCACATTCCCAGTGATTGCCTTTAAATTGTTTAACTTGGGTCAAACGCTTCAGGTAGCCTTCCACAAGCTTCCCACAATAAGTTGGGTGAATTTTGGCCCATTCCTCCTGACAGCTGGTGTAACTGAGTCAGGTTGGTAGGCCTCCTGGCTCACACACACTTTTTCAGTTCTGCCAACAAATTTTCTATAGGATTGAGGTCAGGGCGTTGTGATGGCCACTCCAATACCTTGACTTTGTTGTCCTTAAGCCATTTTGCCACAACTTTGGAAGTATGTTTGGGGTCACTGTCCATTTGGAAGACTCATTTGCGACCAAGCTTTAACTTCATGACTGTCTTGAGATGTTGCTTCAATATATCCACATAATTTTCCTCCCTCATGATTCCATCTATTTTGTGAAGTGCACCAGTCCCTCCGGCAGCAAAGCACCCCCACCACATGATGTTGCCACCCCCGTGCTTCACGGTTGGGATGGTGTTCTTCGGCTTGCAAGCATCCCCCTTTTTCCTCCAAACATAACGATGGTCATTATGGCCAAACAGCTCTATTTTTGTTTCATCAGACAAGAGGACATTTCTCCAAAAAGTACGATCGTTGTCCCCATGTGCAAACCGTAGTCTGGCTTTTATATGGCGGTTTTGGAACAGTGGCTTCTTCCTTGCCGAGCGGCCTTTCAGGTTATGTCGATATAGGACTCGTTTTACTGTGGATATAGATACTTTTGTACCTGTTTCCACCAGCATCTTCACACGGTCCTTTGCTGTTGTTCTGGGATTGATTTGCACTTTTCGCACCAAAGTGCATTAATCTCTAGGAGACAGAACACGTCTCCTTCCTGAGCGGTATGACTGCTGCGTGGTCCCATGGTGTTTATACTTGCGTACTATTGTTTGCATGTGGTACCTTCAGCCGTTTGGAAATTGCTCCCAAGGATGAACCAGACTTGTGGAGGTCTACAATATTTTTTCTGAGGTCTTGGCTGATTTCTTTTGATTTCCCCATGATGTCAAGCAAAGAGGCACGGAGTTTGAAGGTAGGCCTTGAAATACATCCACAGGTACACCTCCAATTGACTCAAATGATGTCAATTAGCCTATCAGAAGCTTCTAAAGCCATGACATAATTTTCTGGAATTTTCCAAGCTGTTTAAAGGCACCGTCAACTTAGTGTATGTAAACTTCTGACCCACTGGAATTGTGATACAGTGAAATATAAGTGAAATAATCTGTCTGTAAACAATCGTTGGAAAAATGACTTGTGTCATGCACAAAGTAGATGTCCTAACCGACTTGCCAAAACTATAGTTTGTTAACAAGAAATTTGTGGAGTGGTTGAAAAATTTGTTAACGACTCCAACCTACGTGTATGTAAACTTCCGACTTCAACTGTATGTTGTTAATGCACACAATAAACCATTCAACACAAATTCTACTACCATCACAAAACAAACAGTACTTTCACTTACACGTATCAATAGCCACAAGAGTGTCATCAAAATCTTCTTCCTCTTCCTCTGCTGGGGGCTGTGGTGAACGTGCCCTGTGCGCGAGAGCGTGGAGCATAAGCTAGGGGTATAGTTCGGAAGAATGTTTTCAAGGCACTTTAGTGAAGTCGTTTTCAAACCTGTTCCCCCACACTTACCTTCTTTCCTCTCTGTGTTCATAATAGCCATAGCCACGGCCTTCATCGTGTGGCCTCTTACGGTTGCATCGGTCATCCTCCGTTTTGGCTTGGCTCACCTGCTCAGCCTCCATGGCCTCGCATTCATTGGCAGCATCTGGAAGATGTGCCTCTGGCTGCTTTGGCTCCTTCCTCAACTGCTCCTGCTGCAGAGGTTCATCTGCCTCTTTTTTCAACTCTGCTTTCATCACAATCTCATCTGCACCAAAGAGGACAATGTTGTCAATAATTACAGCGTGAGCAGCAGGGTGAATTAAGAGAATATACTAAGCACTAATCTGTTCATTTGAGGTATGTTATTACTGACCTGGCTTAATTTCAGACATCTCCACATGCTTTGCTTCAGGCTCAATTGATGCTGGTTCCACTGGCTTTGGTTGCACTGGTTCAGGTTTCATAGCCTCTGGTTGTGGTGGCTCTGGTTGCACAGGTTCTGGTTGTGGTGGCTCTGGTTCCTCCATCTCTGGTTCGGCTCTCTCTGGTTCTAACACCTGTGCCCCTTCTCGGCTGTCTTCCTGTGCCCCATCCCGGCTGTCTTCTTCCTGCTCATCTTCACTCTGTTCACCATCACCTTTCTCCTCATTAAACTTTTCTTCTTTAGCCTGCGGGACAAACTGTACTTCATCGTCCTCACCATCTTGGTCTTCTTCCCCATCATCTTTAACTAGTATGGAAAACACAGTGTCAGTATCACAACCTGCTTGATTTACAACTTTGGAATAACAGCAGTTTCATCCGCATGTTTACAATTGACAGCCCACTAGTCACGTTGAAACAAACAGTACCACCCCCATTTAAAAACGGAAAATCTGTTAACAACAGTCAACGTGGCTCTACCAATGCAATCGTACAACTGTCTACATACACATAGAAACCCCTAAATATTTGTTTACCTTCATCTGAGTAGTCGTCGCCATCTGCGCCAATATCGTGTTCCTCATCCCCCCCAACATCAGCAGTCGGTGGCCCGCCCTCTTCACCTGCAGCCTCGGTCTCAAGTGCTGATTGCAACCTTATGACAAGATCCGCCTTCAGCCCACGAGTATCCAGGCCTCGCTGCTGAAGTTCCTCTTTCAGCTCGTTGACTTTGAGCTTCTTCACATTGATTCCACTCATCTTTCATGCAACTTATTCAGTGATCAGAAATCCCAATCTGTAAGAAATTTGTTTACAGACAAGGAATGTAGTTTAGTAGACGCCTAGCATTGGCTATGTTTGCTACTGTATCCATTTCGTTGCATTACAAAATCGTACATGGACATCGCTCCCGTTAACAGAAACATAAAATCCACGGCAAAACAACGCATAGGTCCAAAGCCAACAGTTTTCATAAAACTAGCTAGTGCCTAGTTACATTATAGACTTCACTACGGTCTTTGCTACGCCAGTATTGCCTGCCAACTACCGGTAGTTAGCATTAGCAACTAGGCACATTTTTACAGGATAGTCACCTAAGGTCGGACACCAAAACAACGGATTCTGAAACGTCATAGCTAGCTAGCTGTATACAAACATATGTGCATGATAGCTAGCGTCGCTACTATTTGTAAATCATGCGAGTTTACATTCAAAATACACTAGCGTACATTACTAACCTCTTTTTTCACTCTTTTAATTTCCTTGCTTGATTCATGCAGTGACCAACTCAACTGAAACAAAATGGACGATTCTGTTGTAGCCAGAAAAGGTTAGCGCTTGCCGTCTGCTCTGTGATTGGCTAGAGGCCTTGTAGGTAATATTTGAACAACAGTGTTCCAGTTGCTGTGCCTCTCTACAGGCAGCAGAGGGCGAGGAAGGGTTGCTGTTTGTTACAGCTTAATACAATTATTCCAAGCCGTTAAATAGATACGTTATTATGTTAGGTCTATGGTTCAGACAGATGAAATGGGTTGGCTATCAGTACCTTTGGTGTATTGTATTTTTTAAATATCCCGACAAATGTTTTTTTATGTACAGTTTGCAACCCTTTACAAGTTGTATGGGTTTACCTCACGTGTCCTTCTATAGGCTACAATTTTGCACATAAAAGCATAAATAAAACATCTGTATATAAATATAATAGGTTCAGAGGTTTAAAATCATATTTGCCAATTTGTCTGGTAAATGTATCTAGTTATGCGTAAAAGGGAACTTAAAACACCCAACCGTTGTTGCAGCCGAGGGACGCTTTTGTTGCACAGCTGCATTATTAGTACTTCCACCAAATATGGCGGTGTATTAGCGAAGTTGCGCCCTTGTTACACCAGTGCAAATATTTCATTTTAATTTATGAATAATAAAGGATCTAATAAGGTAATGTGTTTGCCTCATTTTGTGCTGTAATTGTTGTTGTCAGTAAAGTTATTTTGCACAGGCAGGTGACGGCTAACTTCCGTCACCTAACTAGCATAGCCGGCTAACGTTATGGTTGGTAGCTAACGTTATCTGTTTGTAACCAAAGTGCGCCAGGGTTTGCTCTTATTTTTCCATCGCATGTAACTAACTAGTAAGTTAATTTAATGTTATTATTTAATTTAACTTTGTTTCCGTGTATGTTTAGAAGATGGCCTCAAATAACGGAGAAAGTGCTGGTGTGAGGACCAGTGTGGCATCACAGTTTTTCAATGAAGACGAGGACACGGCTATTGTCGATATGACCACCAGTGAAAAGGTATCCCCGAACAACCCTTGGAATGATTTGGTCCATATTTGTATAAAATCGCGTCAAATTATCTATGTTTGACAGTTCCAACATATGTACCTGATTGTCTGTTCTCAACTTACAGGTTGTTGATCTCCTGAACCAAGCAGCTCTTATTGCTACAGACAGCAAACTCACGGTTCTCAAACAGGTTTGTGATCAGCTCTCTAGCAGGCCAGTATAAGGCCATCAGTAATAAGCTCCTTCAAGAGATCAGATAGGAATGTTAGGACGGCTATACATTATACCCTTTTCTTCAGACCTGTAATATATATGGGGCGGCAGGTAGTCTAGTGGTTAGAGCATTGGGCCAGTAACGGAAAGGTTGCTGGATTGAATCCCCGAGCTGACAAGGTAAAAATCTGTCATTCTGCCCCTGAACAAGGCAGTTAACCCACTGTTCGCCAGTAGGCCATCATTGTAAATAAGAATGTTCTTAACTGACTTGCCTAGTTAAATAAAGGCACATTTATTTAATTTTTTTAAATATATATATAATATTTACAAGTGTCTTTTCATCATTCAGGTCCAGGAACTGATCATCAACAAGGACCCCTCTTTACTTGACAATTTCTTAGATGTAAGTATGTAGTTATAACTGTATATTGGTTACCACTAGATGAGGAACGCTCAGCTCCATTCTCTTGTATCGAGGGCAGAGTTGAGTTTTGATAACTGGTTGCACAATTTGCGAGGAACAACATTGAGTCACCATCAGTCGATACTTGTAGAAATGTCAATTCTGAAAATGCTTACCTGTACCTATGTTTGTCTTGTATAACTTTTATCGAATACCACTGACTTTTTCCTAATTTGTGTTGCTCAACTGGAGACGTAGTGGCCTTGACATCACGTAAGCTGAGATTCAGTTGGCACGTGCACTCGCGCTGAGTTGTGCAACACATGAGGAAAAAGTCATTGGTTGTATTCAATAAGTTTTTATTAAAAGTAGGAATTTCAGCACCCTGCGAAAGGACTGCGGAGAAACATAGGTACAGGTAAGCTTTTTCAGAATTGTCATTTTTACAAGTATTGACTGATGGTGACACAATGTTGTTGCTAGCAAACCGTGCAACCAACTCCGCCTCGATATAATATAACAAAGTTGAGCGTTCCTCAGCTAGGTTAACACCAGTTGTAAAAGCACTTTTATAAACTGGGTGGTTCGAGCTCTGAATACTGATTTTGCTGAAAGCCGTGGTATATCAGACCGTATAATCAGTGTATAATAGCAATAAGGCACCTCTGGGGTTTGTGGTATATGGCCAATATACCATGGCTAAGGGCTATATCCAGGCACTCTGCGTGGGTCGTGAATAAGAACAGCCCATAGCTATGGTATATTGGCCATATACCACACCCCGTCAGGCCTTATTGTTTAAGTGTAAAATGCGCTCTCTCTCTCATTGTCACCCTTTGTCTGTAGGAGATCATAGCCTTTCAGACAGATAAGTCAATGGAAGTAAGAAAGTTTGTCATTGGCTTCATTGAGGAAGCATGGTAAGTGTTCATCAGTCTCACACACACATATATAGAACAGTTGTTAGAATATCAAGTTTACGAAAGTCATGTATGTTGATATTTTTAACTTGGGGTGTTTTTGTCTTAACAGTAAGAGGGACAACGAGCTCCTGCTTAAACTGATTGCCAACCTGAACATGCTGCTGAAGGACGACAGTGTCAATGTGGTGAAGAAGGCTATCCTCACACTCACTCAGCTCTACAAAGTGGCGCTGCAGGTACACACTTTCATGAATCAATGCCTTCTCATTGTTATCCCATTCAACCCATATTATGTACCCATGTGTGTTGCTGTGTGCTGTACTGAGGCTTGTTTGTTTTCTATGCCAGTGGTTTGTGCGTTCCAAGACCATGTCAGACATGCAGGAAGCATGCTGGGACATGGTGACTCAGATGAAGGAGGAAGTTCTGGCTATGCTGGAAGTTGACAATGATGGAGTCCGCACTCATGCTATCAAGTTCACAGAGTCTCTCATCATCACTCTTTCACCGAGGACGTCAGACTCTGACACTCCCAAGCGCCAAGAGGGAGACATCAGCCTGGATAAAATCTCCAAAGACCATGCCTATATCCGCTACGGTGAGAGGAGATGATTTTCTTTACTGTGACATTTTAAAGCTTTACATACATTTTCAGTTGAGTTTTCCCTAATGTGTTGTGCACATTAGGTACTTCTGGGTGGTTTGAGCCCTGAATGCTGATTGGCTGACAGCCGTGGTATATTTAAGCAATAAGGCCCGAGTGTTGTGGTATATGGCCAATATACCACGGCTAAGGGCTGCTGTTATCCACGACGCATTGCTATTATAAACTATTTATCAACGTAATTAGAGCAGTAAAAATAACTTTTGTCATACCTGTGGTATATGGTCTGATATACCACGGCTTTCAGCCAATCATTCAGGGCTCAAACCACCCAATTTATAACAGACCGTATGGCAAAACATTTATTTTTACTGCTCTAATTATGTTGGTAACCAGTTTATAATAGCAATAACGCACCTTGGGGGTTTGTGGTATATGGCCAATATACCACAGCTAAGGACTGTATCCAGGTACTCCGCGTTGCGTCGTGCATAAGAACATCACATAGCCGTGATATATTTTGGCCATATACCACACCCCCTCGTGCTTTATTGCTTAAATGTAGCATTGCTGTCTCTACATGTCTTGATGCACCTTACACAATGTCTGCAATATCTTCCTAAGATACCCTGTGTGGGGAGGGCAAGTCTGCGCTGGAGCAGCTTCTGAAGTTCATGGTCCACCCTGCTATCTCCAGCATCAACCTGACCACAGCCCTGGGTTCCCTGGCCACACTGGCCCGACAGAGGCCTATGTTTATGTCTGAAGTGGTCCAGGCTTATGAGACTCTGCATGGTCAGTATGGTACTACAGTGAGATTAAACACAAGATCACAAGCTTATGTGTATGATACCTGAAGCATTTTTATTTTTTTATCAATGCCCTAGAAATTGATCTTGGTCTCCTATTTTGAGTACAGAATCTGATTTTGAATAAGTGGTGAACTGGCTGGAGGTGAAGTTCAGTTTAATTTAAATCATATTTCACTTGTTTTTGTAGCCAACCTACCCCCAACGCTGGCCAAGTCTCAGGTGAGCAGTGTACGCAAGAATCTGAAGTTACACCTGATGGCAGTGCTCAAGCACCCCTGCAGCCTGGAGTTCCAGGGCCAAATCAGCACTCTGCTCCTAGACCTGGGGATGTCCCAGAATGAAATAACCCGCAACACGCCAGCCCCACGTGAACCGCGCAAAAGGCCCCGCCATGAGCCATACACAGAGGGCAAAAAGCTCAAGATTGGTTAGTTGTAAAGATATTGCACCAGTTACCATTCAGACTGATACCTTTTTTAGAAGTACCTAGTTGACTCCCACACCCCATAAATCCAGAATCAACCTGTGGTTCCATATGCTAGATCTGTAATCTAATGTTGTCTTACTTTCAGAGCCCGCTCTTATAGAAGATGATGAAGATAAAGAAGAGCCAGCCCCCCCTTCCATCTCCAAGCCCTCCTCTGTGCCAGTAGCCCAGTCAGCCATCGACCTCACTGCAGAGTTCTTGCGCCCCCTGCTCTCCCCAGAGAACGTGGCCAATCTGGTAAACTGCTGTGGTAGAATGTGATTTATTCATTTTTGACACCTGGAGGATGTGAGGGCCATTCTCATGTTTGTGTTCCTCTTCCACATACAGGTTCTAATCAGCATGGTGTACTTGCCTGATGTCATGCCAGCATCCTTCCAGGCCACATACACACCAGTGGAGTCTGCAGGAACAGATGCCCAAATCAAACACTTGGCCAGAATGATGGCCACTCAGATGACAGCAGCTGGAGTTGGACCAGGTTAGAGAGAGAGGGGGGGAAGGAACTAGGACAAGGAAATAAAGATAGCAAAATGACTGAGCACAATGGGCCACCCAATTCACAGATTTCAAAGATGGAAATGTTGATTTTCATTTCTGAAAATCTGTTCTCCAAATTCTTAATTCTAATTAGATCTGTTTCAAACCTTCTCCAATCTATCCCTTAGGACTGGAGCAGTGCAAAGCACGAGATGAGAAAGCTGGAAAGGAGGAGGGCATGGATGAAGGCATAGGGGAGTCCTCCAAAGACCTGCTCATCAAGCGTAAAGTACCAGTTATGGGCCAAGCCATCTCTGTGGTTGGAGGAGGCTATGGAGATAAGAGCCAAACTGAAACGGGGGAAGCCCCCCAGGTCAAGAGGCTGCCTGAGCCCATCCTCCCCTCCACACAGATCAAGTGAGTCTGAAGCAGTACAACTATCACACATAAAAGCAAACCTGGTACCCTATAACCACCCTGCCATTTAACCATTCTGACTGTTTCATTTGTGTCTTTTATTTGATTTGATTTTTTTAGAACACCTGGTGCAAGTGGGAAGAGGAAAGTGTTCAGATTAGCTGATGTGATCCAGCCTTTGACAGACACCCAGCTTGAAAAGTTGACCAACATGGCTGTCAAGCGCATCCTGCACTCAGAAAAAGCTATAGCACAGAGTGGGATGGCCCATGTGAGTGTTTCAAAACATTCTTCCTCTCCAGTAGAGAAATAAAAGAAGGCATCAATTTCCATAGTAACTAACATCTATAGGAAGAGACAAACATCTTATTTGAGTCTATGATGTAGCCATATGTCAAATTTGATTGGTCTCGTACACATTTTGTGGATGTTATCGTGGGTGTATCAAAATGCTTATGTTCCTAGCTCCAACCGTGCAGTAATATCTAACAATACACGCAAATCCCCCAAATTAAAATGAAGAAATCTATAAATATTAGAACGCATGGTCAGTATGGTACGACAGTGAGATTAAACACAAGATCACATACTTATGTGTATGATACCTGAAGCAAGGTTTATTTGATCAATGCCCCAGAAAATGATCTTGGTCTCCTATTTTGAGTACCGAATCTGATTTTGAATAAGTGGTGAAGTGGCTGGAGGTGAAGTTCAGTTTAATTAGTTGTACTGCTTCAAATGAAGAAATCTAGAAATATTAGAACGAGTGATGTCTGAGTCCGGAATATAAATATATATGTACTCTTCCTGGCAGGTGCGCGTGAAGCTGCTGTCCAGACTTGTGACTCAGTTTGAGGGGATGATGAAGGATGATGTGCTGGAGTTCATTCTGGAGGACATTAGGACCAGGAGCGACCTGGCCTTCTCTCTTCTCTACCAGGAGTACAACACATACCTCAGTCAGCAGCCCACTGGCTTGTTGGACAGCTACGACCACTGCCTCTTCACTCTACTGTCCGGCCTGCAGGAGAAGCCCGAGCAGAGGGATGGGTGAGGACAGTTACGTTGTTCTTCTGTGGACACCAGCTAAAGGGCTCCGCAGTCAAATAGCAATTATCTAATCCACTTTCCTATCCATTTCTATCCCATCTCCTAGGCTTTTCACAAAGATTGTGCTGGAGGCTCCGTTAATTACAGAATCTGCTTTGGAAGTAATACGACGGTACTGTGAAGATGAGGTAATGACATTCGATTGTCTTTAAACTTGAGCAAAAAATTTAAATGACGTACCGGCTTTGTCATCATGACACTAGGGATTTTCTTTCTGGTTGAATGTGTTTCAGTCGCGGGTGTACCTCGGCATGACTACTCTAAAAGAGCTGATTATAAAACGGCCCTCAAGGCAGTTCCAGTACCTCCACGTGCTTCTGGATCTCAGCTCACATGAAAAGGAGAAGGTAACATAGTAAAATGAACAAAACTGATTCTCTGTTGCTGCTGGCTTGTGTTTTTCTTTAGTTAACTGTTTTCTGTCCAGGTGCGCTCCAATGCCCTGTCCTTCATAAAGCGGATGTATGAGAAAGACCAGCTGAGGGACTATATTGAGAAGTTTGCACTGAACTACATGCAGCTTCTCGTACACCCTAATCCTCCGTCGTTACTTTTTGGGGCTGACAAGGATACAGGTTTGATTTCCAGTTTAACTTTTATACACACACGACAATGTCTCTCTCTTCCCCACTGACCTAACCATGTCTGTTTGTCCCTCTCACTCCCACAGAGGTGGCCTCCCCCTGGACAGAGGACACCGTGAGGCAGTGTCTGTACCTCTACCTGTCCCTTCTGCCTCTCAACCACCGCCTGGTTCATGAGCTGGCCTCTGTCTACACTGAAGCCATTGCTGACATCAAGCGCAGTGTGCTTCGAGTGATAGAGCAGCCAGTAAGCCCCTTCTTCTTACCCACTCTCTTTAGTTTTGTCTAATTCCTTACACTCTCCCTGCACCAGTCTCCCTGGTCCTCTCTGCTGTTTGGCTTGCTTGTCCACCAGTGTGTGTTCGTGAGTTTTCTCCCTGCCCAATAGATCCGTGGAATGGGAATGAAGTCTCCACAGCTTCTGCTGTTGGTTGAAAACTGTCCTAAAGGAGCAGAGACTCTGGTCACTCGCTGCCTGCACATTCTCACTGATAAAGGTAAAGTGTATTTCACTCCACTGCCCAGCTTATTCGCAGATGGTCTGTGTGCTTGGCAAAAGGGAGATGAGATGGGATTGTCAGCTTCTACATGGATTCTTGTCTTTCCTTAGTGCCTCCGTCACCAGAGTTGGTGGAGAGAGTGAGGGACCTGTATCACAAACGAGTGCCCGACGTTCGTTTCCTAATTCCTGTCATCAACGGCCTGGAAAAGGTAAGTTCCTCAAAGAAACAATGGTGTCATTCACAAAGTGCTACAATAGGGAGATAACTGTGACATTAAAACAACAGGATCAGTGTTACATTGGTCAAATCAAATTTTATTGGTCACTTGTGCCGAATACAACACGTGTGGACTTTGCAGTGAAATGCTTACTTACAAGCCTGTTCCAACAATGCAGAATTAAAAAGTAAGACAAGTATTTGCTAAATAAAAAAGGAAACCGTAACACTGGAAACAATAACAAAGCTATATACAAGGAGTACCAGTAC
This sequence comes from Salvelinus namaycush, assembly GCF_016432855.1. NCBI lineage: Eukaryota > Metazoa > Chordata > Actinopteri > Salmoniformes > Salmonidae > Salvelinus > Salvelinus namaycush. The sequence continues at coordinate 31,240,673 of NC_052332.1, read as the reverse complement.
CGAGTCAATGTGCAGGGGTACGAGATTGAGGTAACACAGAATGTACATATGGGTAGGGGTAAAAGTGACTAGGCAATCAGGATATATCATAAACAGAGTTCTCCCTGATTCTGCTGTGTTTCTGTGTACAGAAAGAGGTGACCCAGGCTCTTCCCAAGCTTATCAAGCTCAACCCCATTGTGGTGAAGGAAGTCTTCAACCGTCTCCTGGGCACCCAGCATAGTAAGATCCCGTCACATCTTCCAGTGATTGCTGTCCACACTTGTATGTCACAAGTGTGAATGACGTGTAATAACGCTGTCATCTCTCGTTACTAGGCGAGGGTAGTTCCTCAATGTCTCCTCTCACCCCTGGCGAGCTTCTCATTTCTTTACACAATGTTGACTCAACAAAGTGTGACATGAAGTCCATCATAAAAGGTAAGTTGTCTTCTACCTGAGAACCATTCAGTTTTGTTTTCTCTGGTACACTATTACACATTGTCATCAGTGATATTTTTCTGTTGGAACATTTCTGAGCTGATCAAAGTGTATTATTTGTGTGTCCATGTCTGCAGCCACCAACCTGTGTTTTGGGGAGAAGAATGTGTACACGTCAGAGGTCCTGGCTGTGGTAATGCAGCAGCTGATGGAGCAGAGTCCTCTCCCCATTCTGCTGATGAGAACAGTTATCCAGTCCCTCAGCATGTACCCCCGCCTGGGAGGCTTCGTTATGAACATCCTGTCCCGACTCATTGTCAAGCAGGTCAGTAAACGAGGAGGTTTTCTCCTACACTGAGCATTAGGTTAAGCCAACATTTAGACGCAGACTTGATTTGACGGCTTTGCTGTTTAAGAACACAGGATGCCGGTAACCTGCTATATGTTATACACTACCGTTCAAAAGTCTGGGGTGACTTCAGAATTTTCTTGTTTTTGCAAGAAAAGCAAAAAGAATTGTCCATTAAAATAACATCAAATTGATCAGCATTTGTTGGTTCGATTACAGGCTCAAAATGGACAGAAACAAATAATTTTCTTCTTAAACTCTTCAGTCTATTCTTGTTCTGAGAAGGACAAGTACATTAGAGTGTCTAGTTTGAGAAACAGACGCCTCACAAGTCCTCAACTGGCAGCTTCATTAAATAGTACCCGCAAAACACCAGTCTCAACGTCAACAGTGAAGAGGCGACTCCGGGATGCTGGCCTTCTAGGAAGAGTTGCAAAGAAAAAGACATATCTCAGACTGGCCAATAAAAATAAAAGATTTAGATGGGCAAAAGAACACAGACACTGGACTGAGGAACTCTGCCTTGAAGGCCAGCATCCCGGAGTCGCCTCTTCACTGTTGACGTTGAGACTGGTGTTTTGCGGGTACTATTTAATGAAGCTGCCAGTTGAGGACTTGTGAGGCGTCTGTTTCTCAAACTAGACACTCTAATGTACATGTCCTTTTGCTCAGTTGTGCACCGGGGCCTCCCACTCTTTCTATTCTGGTTTGATCCAGTTTGCGATGTTCTGTGGAGGGAGTAGTACACAGTGTTGTATGAGATCTTCAGTTTCTTGGCAATTTCTCGCATGGAATAGCCTTCATTTCTCAGACCAAGAATAGACTGATGAGTTTCAGAAGAAAGATTTTTGTTTCTGGCCATTTTGAGCCTGTAATCAAACCCACAAATGCTGATGCTCCAGATACTCAACTAGTCTAAAGAAAGACAGTTTTATTGCTTCTTTAATCAGGGAAAAAAAAATGTTTTCAGCTGTGCTAACATAATTGCAAAAGGGTTTTCTAATGATCAATTAGTCTTTTAAAAGGATAAACTTGGATTAGCTAACACAACATGCCATTGGAACACAGGAGTGATGGTTGCTGATAACGGGCCTCTGGACGCCTATGTAGATATTCCATTAAAAATCAGCCGTTTCCAGCTACAATAGTCATTTACAACATTAACAATGTCTACACTGTATTTCTGATCAATTTGATGTTATTTTAATGGACAAAAAATGTGCTTTTCTTTCAAAAACAAGGACATTTCTAAGTGACCCCAAACTTTTATTTACTACCATTCAAAAGTTTGGGGTCACTTAGAAATGTCCTTGTTTTTGAAAGAAAAGCATATTTTTTGTCCATTAAAATAACATCAAATTGGTCAGAAATACAGTGTAGACATTATTAATGTTGTAACTGACTGCTATATATTTTGATTAACACTGTTTTGGTTACTACATGATTCCACATGTGTGATTTCATAGTTTTGATGTCTTCACTATTATTCTACCATGTAGAAAATAATAAAAATAAAGAAAACCCCTTGAATGAGTAGGTGTGTCCAAACTTTTGACTGGTACTGTATATACATATGTGTGTCCCTGTTTGTTGTGCAGGTGTGGAAGTATCCTAAGGTGTGGGAGGGCTTTGTGAAGTGCTGCCAGAGGACCAAGCCGCAGTCCTACAGCGTGCTGCTGCAGCTCCCACCAGCTCAGCTTACCAGTGTGTTTGAGCGCTGCCCGGAGATGAGGGAACCTCTTCTACAGCATGTCCACTCTTTCACCCCCCACCAGGTAGCTAGCTAACGTTATCTCTTTATTTTAGTGGGAGACATTTTAAGCTCATACCAATGAAATGCACCAGTGTAAGAAAGTCTCTCTATTGTTTATCAAACTGATCCAGCTCCCTATTTATTAGTCTCTCATAACAAAACCTTCCCTGGTTGTTGTTACAGCAAGCCCACATTCCCGCCTCCATCATGACAGTCCTGGAGGCCAACAGCAAGCAGCCAGAACCAGAGGCCATGCAGCCTGTAGTATTGGAGAGACAGGTAATAGGCACAGAAACAACAGATGGCTATGTGTCTGTCACTAACGATTGTCATGTCTAAACTCTTAATTATGTCTTTTACTTTTTTATTTGATTATTCTTCTTTCACTACATACAGGTTGAGACACCTGTTGCAACCATCGCACCCAATGTAACCTTCGCACCTGTTGCAACCTTCGCACCTGTTGCAACCCCTCCAGTACGGGCAGAACCTATTCCAGTACCACTGAGAGATCCAGAGCCAGCAGTCCAGCAGCATCTGCCAAATAAAAAAGAAGAAGAGGAACCCATGGAGGAAGGAGAGACGGCCCCCGCTAGTCAAGAGGAAACTGCAGACACCACTTTGCAGGTAAGTCGAGACTATTGTCATCCTTTTGTCGCCGTTACAGCAGTTGGTTGTATTTATGTGGAAAGTTTTGAAAAGGTGTAGATTTACACAACTGGTGTCTTGCAACTGACAACCAGCAAAATAATCTACAGTCACTGAGCTTCCCCTCAAAATAACACTTATAAAAGCCATGCTGAAATATTATTACATATAGATAGGTAGTGTGTGTATATACACTGCTCAAAAAAATAAAGGGAACACTTAAACAACACAATGTAACTCCAAGTCAATCACACTTCTGTGAAATCAAACTGTCCACTTAGGAAGCAACACTGATTGACAATAAATTTCACATGCTGTTGTGCAAATGGAATAGACAACAGGTGGAAATTATAGGCAATTAGCAAGACACCCCCAATAAAGGAGTGGTTCTGTAGGTGGTGACCACAGACCACTTCTCAGTTCCTATGCTTCCTGGCTGATGTTTTGGTCACTTTTGATTGCTGGCGGTGCTTTCACTCTAGTGGTAGCATGAGACGGAGTCTACAACCCACACAAGTGGCTCAGGTAGTGCAGCTCATCCAGGATGGCACATCAATGCGAGCTGTGGCAAGAAGGTTTGCTGTGTCTGTCAGCGTAGTGTCCAGAGCATGGAGGCGCTACCAGGAGACAGGCCAGTACATCAGGAGACGTGGAGGAGGCCGTAGGAGGGTAACAACCCAGCAGCAGGACCGCTACCTCCGCCTTTGTGCAAGGAGGATCAGGAGGAGCACTGCCAGAGCCCTGCAAAATGACCTCCAGCAGGCCACAAATGTGCATGTGTCTGCTCAAACGGTCAGAAACAGACTCCATGAGGGTGGTATGAGGGCCCGACGTCCACAGGTGGGGGTTGTGCTTACAGCCCAACACCGTGCAGGACGTTTGGCATTTGCCAGAGAACACCAAGATTGGCAAATTCGCAACTGGCGCCCTGTGCTCTTCACAGATGAAAGCAGGTTCACACTGAGCACGTGACAGACGTGACAGAGTCTGGAGACGCCATGGAGAACGTTCTGCTGCCTGCAACATCCTCCAGCATGACCGGTTTGGCGGTGGGTCAGTCATGGTGTGGGGTGGCATTTCTTTGGGGGGCCACACAGCCCTCCATGTGCTCGCCAGAGATAGCCTGACTGCCATTCGGTACCGAGATGAGATCCTCAGACCCCTTGTGAGACCATATGCTGGTGCGGTTGGCCCTGGGTTCCTCCTAATGCAAGACAATGCTAGACCTCATGTGGCTGGAGTGTGTCAGCAGTTCCTGCAAGAGGAAGGCATTGATGCTATGGACTGGCCCGCCCGTTCCCCAGACCTGAATCCAAATGAGCACATCTGGGACATCATGTCGCTCCATCCACCAAAGCCACGTTGCACCACAGACTGTCCAGGAGTTGGCGGATGCTTTAGAAAAGGTCTGGGAGGAGATCCCTCAGGAGACCATCCGCCACCTCATCAGGAGCATGCCCAGGCGTTGTAGGGAGGTCATACAGGCACGTGGAGGCCACACACACTACTGAGCCTCATTTTGACTTGTTTTAAGGACATTACATCAAAGTTGGATCAGCCTGTAGTGTGGTTTTCCACTTTAATTTTGAGTGTGACTCCAAATCCAGACCTCCATGGGTTGATAAATTTGATTTCCATTGATAATTGTTGTGTGATTTTGTTGTCAGCACATTCAACTATGTAAAGAAAAAAGTATTTAATAAGAATATTTCATTTATTCAGATCTAGGATGTGTTATTTTAGTGTTCCCTTTATTTTTTTGAGCAGTGTATTATAACTCTAATCAATTATGTTTTGTACCAGGTGGATTTGCCAGTAGTGGAAGAAAACCCCACTCCGGATCCTATAGAGACAGTGGAGGACCCAATGGAGGAGGCACCTACTGAACCTTCAGATGTCACTGACCAATTAAAAGATGTCACCGAAGACAGTACCGCAGAACCTGAGACTGGCACAGGAGATGCAGAATGATGTTCCATCTAAGGAGAAGTCATAAAGTAGAATATAATGAACCGAGTGTGAACTGTTGCGAAATTGTTTTGACTTCACCTCTGTATTTGTACTGGCTCTTACCTGTATGAACCTCTTGAAAATACAAATTCTTGGTCATCCAAAAATATCTATGTTATGTGTCCTTAGTTTTGTATTTGTCGAAATTGCGAAATGCACTGCGGAACTCTAGTCAGGAAAAATATTTACTACAATTTATTTTACTTTTGAAAGTCCTTAATAGAAAATGTATTTGTCATGAAAATAAAACAGATTTGTTTATTTGTTCCATGTCTTTTTATTGTGCCCTAATTAATTATACAAACTATGTATAGCATATGTGTACTGGTCAACTCTCTGTCAAAGGTGGTCAATGAATTCAACCTTTATTTCATGCTTCGATTGAGAACCTGCAGCAAGATCCTGCATGTCATTACATTTTTAAAGACTGTTAGGAGTGGAGGATATGCTGCGACTGGTGGACATTCTATGCATGAAGTACCACGAGCACAGCAACAGTATTGTTTACCCTAGAAACAGGCCACTGATGATGTGGACTTTCTGGAAAGGAACTTGGATAGCAATTTTCAAAAGCAATTTTCAAAAGCTATGTTGAGATTTGCCTTTTTAATGTTTTGGAAAAGTGTTGATTTTGACGCATGATGAACAACCTAAACTTAACCGCGACACTGGGGCGTACTGGGTGTTAGCGAGTTGTTTTCACAACAGGACCGTTTTCTGTTGTGTTGTTGGGAACGAAAGAAATATGGAGTCAGAGGGAGCACTACTGAACAATCAAAGGGAGCAGACATCGATCTGCTTCAAGGCCTTTATGCTAAAAAATAGCACAAAAAGTAACCTCAACCTGTGAGTATTTGTATGATTGCTATAGTGGATGGGTGATGCTAGCGTGTAAGTATGACACTCTTCTCCAACCTTTCCAGCTATGACCATTTTGCACGGGTACTGACCAAGGTGATGGATGAGCGCCCAGAAAATGTGGTTGACGTAATTGAAGACATGAGCCATGAGGTGAAGCGGGGATTGCTGCTGGACAAGCAGAGCACATTGAGAGACATACCTCTGTCGGCTGCTGCACAGCTCCTGGCTGAGCAGCAGATGTTGCTGTTTTCACGGGGAGGGAGTGATGATGGTGACCAAGAGGTAAGGTGGCCAGGGCTACGTTCAGTACCAAAAATGTAATAGATAGTTCAATTGAACGGAAACGCTGCAGTACTGAATGACCTGTTGAAAAAAAAACACACAATATATACAAAAAGTATGTGTACACCCCTTCAAATGAGTGGATTCAGCTATTTCAGCCACACCCGTGACAGGTGTATACATTTGAGCACACAGCCATGCAATCTCCATAGACAAATATTGGCAGTAGAATGGCCCGTATTGAAAGAGCTCATTGAATTTCAACGTGGCACCGTCATAGGATGCCACCTTTCCAACAAGTCCGTTCGTCTAATATCTGCCCTGCTAGAGCTGCCCCGGTCAACTGTAAGTGCTGTTATTGCAAAGTGGAAACGTCTAGGAGCAACAACGGCTCAGCCGTGAAGTGGTAGGCTGCGCACGCTCACAGAACGGGACCGCCGAGTGCTGAAGCGCGTCTGTCCTCGGTTGCAACACTCACTACCGAGTTCCAAACTGCCTCTGGAAGCAACGAAAGCACAAGAACTGTTCGTCGGGAGCTTCATGAAATGGGTTTCCAAGGCCGAGCAGCCACACACATGCACAATGCCAAGCGTCGGCTGGAGTGATGTAAAGTTCACCGCCATTGGACTCTGGAGCAGTGGAAACGTGTTCTCTGGAGTGATGAGTCACGCTTCACCATCTGACAGTCCGATGGATGAATCTGGGTTTGGAGGATTCCAGGAGAACGCTACCTGCCTGAATGCATAGTGCCAACTGTGAAGTTTGTTGGAGGAATAATGTTCTGGGGCTGTTTTTCATGGTTCAGGCTAGGCCCCTTAGTTCCAGTGAAGGGAAATCTTAACGCTACAGCATACATTGACATTCTAGACGATTCTGTGCTTCCAACTTTGTGGCAACAGTTTGGGGAAGGCCCTTTCCTATTTCAGCATGACAATGCCCCCGTGCACAAAGCGAGGTCCATACAGAAATGGTTTGTCGAGATCAGTGTGGAAAAACTTGACTGGCCTGCACATAGCCCTGACCTCAACCCCATCAAACACCTTTAGGATGAATTGGAACGCCGACTGCGAACCAGGCCTAATTGCCCAACACAGCCAGACCTCACTAATGCTCTTGTGGCTGAATGGAAGCAAGTTCCCACAGCAATGTTCCAACATCTAGTGGAAAGCCTTCCCAGAAGAGTGGGGGCTTTTATAGCAACAAAGGCGAGGACCAACTCCATATTAATGCCCATGATTTTGGAATGAGATGTTCAATGAGCAGGTGACCACATACTTTTGGTCATGTAGTGTATATCAAAGTCTGTTCAGGAACGTTTTTGGGAAAACGTGTTGTTCATCAAACTGAACGACCTATTTACCACAGCCACAACGTCTATATTGTAAAAATACATTGTGGGAAAAAATGTACTTTTTGGTCTTAATTTAAGGTTAGGGTTAGGCATAAGGTTAGCAGTGGGGTTAGGTTTAAAATTTGATTTTAAGAAGATACATTTTAGAAATATCTCTTTGTGGCTGTGGTAACCAGTGACGACCCCGATTTAGGTGTCCTGTCTAGAGCTGTCCCCGGAAATGTCCCTGGTTAGTCCTCAGAAAGAAAAAAGCAACTCTGATGTTAAATTGAGGCTGATTTAGCCATCCTATCAATAATAAAACGCTGTATTCGCATGTAAACATGCTGTATATCCCTGTACCCAACTCGTTTGCTCCAGCGGCTTTGCAGCCGACCTTTTATGAGAACGTTTGGTTAGTGATACATTGTAACCACCGCATGATCAACCATGCCCATGGTTAGAAAGTGCATCCAACAGCATAGGCTACCAAACATGGGTGATTCAAAAATGACTAAATAGGCTAAGATTAATAAAACGGTGAAGGGGTAATACATTTCTGTGTTATAATTAATACAAGTACTTGAGGGTACTCACTGCGGGTCCGCTCATTGGGCACGGGCAGCCGCCTATGGTGGCATATTGATGAGGGTGGCATTTTATGAGCTAAACTTGCCGATACGCACCACCAACAACAACACAAAAAACTCACATAATTCTGTCAAAAAAGAATGACAATTTCTCTCAAACAGTGGCATATGGGCTTTTTAGGTGTGCGCTGATGTCGCCCTGTGCCGCAAAATATTTTGTGCGTTGATGCCGCAAAATATTTTGCTTGTCCATTCCCAGCGCGCCTCTCCAGGGTGCTTTTGGAGAGATGCATCGCTGCAGCGCTCCACCAACGTTCCGTCAAAAAATCTAATCTAAAAATCTAACATAAATCATGAAGCAGATATAGGACATGGTAGAAATAGTTTGTGACCTTTTCATTAGCCTACAGGCTGGAGATAAAATGTATGACAATGTAATGAGACACTTTTTACATCATGCAGGTTTTTCAGATCAAATAGCCTAACCTAAATGGCACTCAATCAAATAAAAAAAGCGCTGTCATTTTAACAAACAACATACACTAAAAACAGCACAGGTCAAAGTAAAATGGACAATATGGAATGGACAATGACAACTGTTGTCCTTGAGTTTCACCCCATTGTCATGATCAGTGTGGTTTCCTGTTTGTATCAGTAGATTTTTGACAAGCTGATCATAACGAAAAATAAAATTATTCTGCATTTCCCGCTGTGTAAACACATAGCAAATAGGCTCCCTATAACTCCTTATAACTTTTGGTAGGAGATATTCAGAGCTTAAATAGCCAAATTGATTAGTCACAGGAATCAGGACTAATAAAGCCGATGTAATGGCCTGTTTTACAAACGCTGAGCCTATACCACATGGATGGGCATTCATAAAATTAAATTGCGGGCCGAAATGGTAGTCTACACCTCAGTAAGCACGAGCCGACGTTTTTTGGACTTCTTTGTTTGTGTTTTACAAACGGTAGGCTTACCACAGATGGGAATTCATAAAATTCAATTTCAGGCAACACTGTGGGCTACACCTCAGTAAGCACGGCCGGGCGACGCCTTTCGATGTCTTTTTTGGTGCAGTTACGGACCGGCCTTGATTTCCACATCCACATCCACATTGGTTTTTGGTCCGGTCCGGAACAAATCTGAACCAGTCATAGACGTCGATGTGTGGTCCAGACTGGCCTTTATTTCAATGCCCACGGTCATTGATTTTTGGTTCGGTCTGGACCAAATCTGAACCAGACATTGACAAATCATAGAGGTCTATTTTTGGTGATTTTGTCCAGTCTGGACCAGCCTTGATTTGGCCCAAACATATGTCTATAAATTACTTATTTTCAACTTGCATTCAGAACCAAAAACGAACCTGATTCCAGCATCCGGAAAATACGTATTTTTCAACGTCCGAAAAAATATGTATTCTCAACGTCCTGGAAAATATTATTTTAAACACTCAAAAAATATATTTTCACCTTTCATTTTGCTTAAAGGGACTGTTCTAGTTTTCGGGGCAGCATTGGTCTGGCAGAACGGCAAGGACCGGCCCTGATAAGTGCTATAGTGAAAATTGATGGTAAAATAAAGTTCCATTCCAATGTTTTTATATATTTCTGCGCAGCGACACCCCTCATTTTCTTTTCCAAAATCAGATCACTTTACCAAGAGGAGGAACTGGTAAGAAAACAAATTACGATAGTAGTCCTTGCACATTCACTTTACCAAGACTGATCTGGGGATTGGATGAGCAAGTTGTATAGTGTGATCAATAATTATTTCAATGTGTCTATGTCTCATTAGGTAGAAACACCGCTCCCCAATGTGAGTGAAGTTGGCTTTTTACTGGAGCAGGCTGGAGTGGGACTGGGCAGAGAGGAGATGCTGAAGGTTTTTCTGGCACTCAAGCAGTTGGTAAATTCCCAACCACTAGCACGCTGCCGACTCTGGGGTAAGATCCTGGGCACTGAGGGCAACTATCTTGTTGCTGAGGGTGAGTACAGAGATGAGGAGGAAGGGATTCATGAGGAAACAGCGGAAGATGCAGAAGGAGAACCTCGGGATGATGATGAGGAAGCTGAGATGGTGGAAGTGGTGAGTTACTGAAAAAATCTGTCTGACTATGTTGCTTTCATATTACGTTTCTTCTTTTATGAAAAATGTATAATGACTTTACTTTTTAGATTGATACACTCCCAAGATCCACTTTCAAGCCGCCACCTGTGGTGCCAAAGGAGGACAACCGCACAGGTGTGAACAAATTCACTTACTTTGTGTGCAGAGAGCCTGGCCTTCCCTGGATGAGGCTGCCCACTGTCACTCCTACCCAGATTACAGCTGCGCGCCACATCCGCAAATTCTTCACAGGGAGACTGGAAGCCCCCATTGTTAGCTATCCTCCTTTCCCTGGCAATGAGGCTAACTATTTGCGAGCCCAAATTGCTCGCATCTCTGCCAGCACACAGGTCAGTCCCCTTGGGTTCTACCAGTTTGGAGAGGAGGAAGGTGAGGAAGAAGAGGAGGGAGCCCGAGACAGCTTTGAAGAGAATCCTGACTTTGAGGGTATTCCTGTTCCTGAAATGGCAGAATCTCTATCCACCTGGGTGCATCATGTCCAGCACATTCTCCAACAGGTAACTCTGACTTAAAAACATTCATTTTTTTTGTGTGATTTTGATCAACAATTTTCAGGTATACTCCAGACCATTTTTTTTTTTTGCCCTGTAAATTATCATATGGCCTCTCCTAGGGTCGCTGTGTGTGGGTGAACCTGGCTGAGAAGCCTGAGGATGACTTTGAGGAGGAAGCAGATGAAGAGGTGAAGGAGGAGGCTGATGAGCCTGAGCCAGAGGTGGGCCCCCCCCTCCTCACACCACTCTCTGAGGATGCAGGTCAGTCTATTCTAGTCTGTGTTGGCCTACGATAAGGTGAAGAGACATTTTCACTCGATTCTGGTAGCATGTTATAAAACAATTTATGTATTAAACAAATTTTGACTGTTTGCTTGTATGTGCATTTCAGAGATTACCACCACCCCTCCCTGGAGCTCCAAGATGTCCTCCACCCTCATCTCTCAGTTTGCTGTTGCAGTGCTACACTCCAACCTCTGGCCAGGGGCTTATGCTTATGCCAGTGGAAAGTAAGTTTGGGTTCTTTATTTTCTGAATGTTATTCAGGGAATGTTTTGTTATATGTTGTTGTAACCGTGGCATAGACAACATCCCCAATCAAATAAATGTTTTTGTTTCCTAATTTAGGAAGTTTGAGAACATATACTTTGGCTGGGGCCTGAAATTTGCAGGGGAAGTCTACACTCCAACTTTTCCAACAATGCCCCAGCGAGAATACACCAGCGGGCCAGAGATCACAGAGGCTCTGGACCCCAGTCTGGAGGAAGAGCAGGCCCTGAAAGCAGCCCTGGAGGAGCAGAAGGCTGCCCAAGATGAGACAGGGGGCCTGGGTGGAGATGAAGAGGATGATGATTGAGGAAGACTTTGTAGGAAACAGACACTACATTACAAAATTGACTGTTGACTAAAGCCATAACTTGTCAAGGTATCACAAATTAAACAATTCGCAGAGCAATGTCCTGTGCCTCTTTTTTTTTACAATCACAAAGCTGTTTTTGAAGATGAACTGAGAAAATTATGTTTGTGCATTTAATTCACATCTTTTTGTTTAATAATCTTTCTTGGACATCAGACCGTAGTCAGATGTGTTGGCATGGCAGACTTCACTGTTTATTAATTTCAATATGAAGCGGACAAGGAACTCATTACCTCAATGATAACTCCTGTCAGAATGTGTGGGGTGTTCCTTCAATAAGATATCTCTATAACCATAAATGAGCATGACAGAAACTACAGAGAATAAGAAAAATACATAATTTTAAAAATGTATTTTGCATTACAACAAAACATGTAATGTAATGCAATACAAGTCTGAGGTCAAAAATCTAATTCATATTTGATTAATCTGCCATCCCAGGGAATTAGGTTAAACTCCATTCAGTAGATCAAATGAGGCAGACAATTATATGGATAATGAACTGCTTTTATTGTTTCACTGCAAACTTGCACATCCTTCAATCACAGTCATCTGTAGCTGTGTAATACAGCTGTTTGAGTAATGCATACTTTAATGTACATGTACAACATGTTACCTGTTATTAATCAAGCCAGAATATAATTGAAAACCAAATGTTTAATCAAGATGTGAAATAAATAAAACATGGGATAATACAGGTTAATCCATGGAATCATCCTAGTTCTGCCAATAGCACTGAGGTAATCCAGCTTCCTGTGTAGGAATTTAAAGAGATCCCCTTTGGAATGACAACATAAAATAGTATCTACAGTATAATAATAAAGCAAAATTCAAAATGTTCACAGTTCAGAGATCAATAAATAATGATTAAAAGGGGAATGGCTGCTAGTAGACACACTGAAATAATTATACTCATCAACAGAGTTAAAAACATGTGTTCCATCTCTTCCAAAGTCTTAATTCAATATAAGATAGCAACTAAAACATTTTTGGCTGATGAGACTTTGCTATTGTGTAACACAACAGCAGCATAATTGAGCAATGACCAATATATTTAAAAGTAGAAGCCTCAACTTATGACTAATACAGTTTTTAATTAACTAACCAATTTAAGACATATACTGTATGTTCTAGTAGAATATACTGTTGCCCCTGGAAATGTCCAGGTCAGACATGACCTAAAACCATTAACACTTAAGACAGTTGTGTGGAGTTACTATTACAGAAAACAACACAACAGAAATAAACTATAACAAAGTTATTATCCACCTCATTTGGATGGGCTAGCTAGTACAGTAGGCTACACCTTTATCTACTTGGTGCTATTCTACACAGGTTTTAGCCAGTAGTTCTTTGGGGTCTGGGCCAGAACCCTTATTGCTTGACAACACATCACACAGATTAAGAAGTGGATAGACAGTTATGAAACACTAAAGGGTTCAATGCCTGGTGATTAAAGTATGAAAACACTCAGAGAGAAACATTTAAGATTGGTAAGTTATTCAGGAATGTGATGTGATAAAGTTCCAGGAGTAGTGAGGGAGATGATGATTAGTTCTGATGGATTAGAAGAGGGGAGGGGATTAGCGAAGGTCGCTCTCGTCATCCTGTATTTGTTTCTTTATCCTCAGTAACATAGTAGTGTTCCACTGATCCAATCTTGAGATGGAGTCAAAGTCCTTCACCTGTTAAGAGAAGTAGAAATGGTTTAATAGACAAACATAATTCAGTTATCATGGAATGGCAAGTATAAGAAAAACCTACCGCATCAGTGAATGCGTCAACATCCTGCTCCTCATATGCATCTAGAAGTTTCTGTTAAAATAAGCATAAGCCATGTTTTGTATACAATATAACACTCAGGAAATGCCATGTTTTATTTTTGGTTTCTACTACAAATACCATAAATGTTATATTCAGTATGCACTCAGATAAAAAGCCATTTAAAGAGCTGTTTAACTTTGAAACACAATAGACTTACCTTAACCAGTTTGCACTCTCTAGCATCTGAGAAGGCTGGAAACATATCCTCATATCTCTGTACAGACAGCTATTGGTAGACAAGAGATATGAACAGGGTCAAACCTAGTACATAGAGGCTGTGTGATGTAGGTATACAGAAATAAAAGGCTCACCCTTGCATTAAGCATGTCCACACAGAAGTGACAAAGAGCTGCTTTGAAGAAGTGGTCTTTAGCGCCATACTTCAACAGGACGCTGTCCATTGCATAAGTTCCGATCTAGGAATTACACAAAACAAACTCATAATGGAGGTAATTGGGAAAGCCCACTAAGTTAATTGGTGATTTAAATCACCATAATATACAGTGCATTCGGAAAGTATTCCGACCCCTTGACTTTTTCCACATTTTGTTACGTTACAGCCTTATTCTAAAATGGATTTAAAAAATCTCAATCTATGCACAACACCTCATAATGACAAAGCAAAAACAGGTTTAGATTTATTTGCAAATGTATAAAAAAATATCACCTTTACATAAGCATTCAGACCCTTTAAATCAGTACTTTGTTTGTTGAAGCACCTTTGGCAGAAATTACAGTCTCGAGTCTTCTTGGGTATGACACTACAAGCTTGGAAAACCTGCATTTGGGGAGTTTCTCGCATTCTTCTCTGCAGAGCCTCTCAAGCTCTGTCAGGTTGGATGGGGAACACCGCAGGTCTCTCCAGAGATGTTCGCTCGGGTTCAAGTACGGCCTCTGGCTGGGCCACTCAAGGACATTCAGAGACTTGTCCCGAAGCCACTCCTGTGTTGTTTTGGCTGTGTGCTTAGGGTCGTTGTCCTGTTGGAAGGTGAACCGTCCCCACAGTCCCTGCCACTGAAAAACATCCCCACAGCATGATGCTGCCACCACCATGCCTCGCCGTAGGGATGGTGCCAGGTTTCCTCCAGACGCGACGCTTGGCATTCAGGCCAAAGAGTTCAATCAATCTCATCAGACAGCTTTGGTAGGCAATATAATGGTGTGGGGGGGGGGGGGGGGTTGCCATTTTACGGGCTCCTAACCAAAATGGGCTATTTCTATATTTTCTCATTTTTTGTAACTAATTTTGTACATAATGTTGATGCTGCCATCTCTTATGACCGAAAAGAGCTTCTGGACATCAGACCAGTGATTACTCACCTCGAACTGGACAAAGATAATTTTCTTTAATGAGTCCGATGCGATGGATATACTGCTTTGTCAAGACAAGGGCCAAATCCCCATCATCAGCATGAAGAAAAGATGGAGAAAAAGCGGGAGGAGGGCCTTGTAGGGGGAGGGGTGCCTTGAGGGGTGCCTTGTAAGAATTCGCAGACGAGTGGGTAAACCACCACTTCCCTCCATATTATTGGCCAACGTGCCATCATTGGAAAACAAACTGGGCGATCTACAATCAAGACTATCCTACCAGCCGGACATTACAAAAAAAAATTAATAATATTACGTTTCACCGAGAAGTGGCTGAACAAGCCCCCATTAACATCGACAGGGCTGAAGTGGAGCGGGTCGAGAATTTCAGGTTCCTTAGTGTCCACATCACCAACGAACTATCATGGTGCAAACACACCAAGACAGTCGTAAAGAGGGCACAACAACACCTTTTCTCCCTCAGGAGACTGAAAAGATTTGGCATGGGTTCCCAGATCCTCAAAAAGTTCTACAGCTGCACCATCGAGAGCATCCTGACTGGTTGTATCACCGCCTATATGGCAACTGCTCGGCATCTGACCGTAAGGCGCTACAGAGGGTAGTAGGTACAGCCCAGTAAATCACTGGGGCCAAGACTCCTGACATCCAGGACCTATATACTAGGCGGTGTCAGAGGAAGGCCCCAAAAAATTGTCAAAGACTCCAGTCACAGACTGTTCTCTCTGCTACCGGAGAGCCAAGTCTAGGACCAAAAGGCTCCTTAACAGCTTCTACCCCCAAGCCATAAGACTGCTGAACAATTCAATCAAATGGCCACCCTGACTATTTACATTGAGACCCCCCCCCTCTTTGTTTTTACACTGCTGCTACTCGCTGTTTATTATCTATGCATAGTCACTTTACAAATTACCTCAACTAAATTGTACCCTCGCCTCAATATTGACATGTAATGTTCTTGCGCTACTTATTTTTTTTAAATTCACTTTAGTTTATTTAGTAAATATTTTCTTAACTCTATTTCTTGAACTGCATTGTTGGTTAAAGGCTTGTAAAGTAAGTATTTCACGGTAAGGTTGTATTCGGCGCATATAACAAATACAATTTGATCTTGTTTCTCATGGTGAGAGTGTCCTTTAGGAGCCTTTTGGCAAACACCAAGCGGACTGTCATATGCCTTTTACTGAGGAGTGGTTTCCGTCTGGCCACTACCATAAAGGTGGAGTACTGCAGAGATGGTTGTCCTTCTGGAAGGTTCTCCCATCTCCACAGAGGAACTCTGGAGCTCTGTCAGACCAAGACCATTCTCCCACAATTGCTCAGTTTTCCCGGGCGGCCAGCTCTAGGAAGATTCTTGGTGGTTACAAACTTCTTCCATTTAAGAATAATGGAGGCCACTGTGTTCTTGGGGGCCTTCAATGCTGCAGAAATATTTTGCTACCCTTCCCCAGATCTGTGCCACGACACAATCCTCTCTCAGAGCTCTAGAGACAATTCCTTTGACCTCATGGCTTGTGTGCCTTTCCAAATCATGACCAATCAATTGAATTTACCACAGGTGGACTCCATTCAAGTTGTAGAAACATCTCAAGGATGATCAATGGAAACAGGATGCACCGGAGCTCAATTTCAAGTCTCATAGCAAAGGGTCTGAATACTTATGTAACTAAAGTATTTCTAAAACCATGTTTTCACTTTATTATTATGGGGTATTGATGAGGGGGAAAAAACGATTTAATACATTTTCAAATAAGGCTGTAACGTAACAAAATGTGGAAAAAGTCAAGGGGTCTGAATCCTTTCTGAATGCAATGTACATGAGTTAATACACACCTGTTCATAAATGTCAATGGCTTTCTGGTACTGTTCCAGTTGGGCAGTGTAGGTGGCAACTTTCAGAAGGCATTTATTTGCAGCACTACAATGAGATTGGCAAGTAAATAATCAGTTCAAAAGACATTTACACAACACCAAGAGAAAAGTATGAAAATTGGGATGGAATACACCAGTAAATCCCATAAGGGATTATGCAAGAACGTTAAAATACCTCTTTGACTCTTCCCCTTTGTAGTAATCTGCTGCCTGTTCATAGTGACAAATGGCCTGTGGATAAAAAAAAAAAATCACATTTACTTTTCCTGGCCTCTCATTGATATCAAAGGCTGAAATATGAGCGAAAGATCTATGAAAACAGTACATCCAGGCTGTATCGCAACCGGCCGTGACTGAGAGTCCGCGCACAGGTCAGCGCACAATTGGCCCAGCGTCGTCCGGGTTTGGCCGGTGTAGGCTGTCATTGTAAATAAGAATTTGTTCTTAACTGACTTGACTACTTAAATAAAGGTTAAATAAAATAAAAAAAGATCAAATACATTACAGTATACTACATTCTCTATTAGGCTCTTATGAGTGACTGGCCTTATCAACATCTAATAGCTCACTCTCGTAGATCTCAGCAATAGATATGTGGTGTTTGGCTGCGATGGTGAAACGGCCCTGCAGACAAGAAGAGGTGAAATAATAATCAACACACCATACAACTAGTGCTCCTGAACACTAGGCACAACTGTCTATCATCGAGCAGGCTTGAGATTTACTTCTTTAATATTACACTGTGTAGTGAATGCAGAAATTCTCCTAGCTTCTCACCATGTCTGTGTAAATTTCAATGGCTTGGTTCAGGCAGTTGATGGCCTCTGTGGAGATAAAAAGTACATTCAATTAGAAACCCAAAGTTACATTATAATAGGGCATATACAGTGGCATACATTTTTCAACCCTTGAGAATATAATAACATGTATATATGTCTGTCCCATAACCCCAATAAATGTTGACAATGCAACTGTAATCTTTTTCAGAGTGTAAAGTAAAACGGGATGTACCCTGTGGGTCTGCTTTTTTGAAAACATTGCCTGCATCAAGGAAATTGATGGCTCCATCAAGTTTGTTGTCCATCTGCAGATGAAGGTGTGCTGCTTGAGAGAATGCGTTGCCAGCAGCTGGAACAAAATATGAACCAAGATATTATGTTGGTTACACCCCACACACCCCTTGCAGTTCTAAATGTACACTATTCAATTCTAACCAAATCTTACCACTCCAATTCTTGGCCATTTTGAACATGTTTGCTGCCCTCACATACATGTCACAGGCTTCCTCATACTTGCGGGATGAACCTCTGGAGAAATAGACAGAAAATGTTATTTAGACCTAATACTACATATCACTATCAAAACATGTTGGTCATGACAACGAAGGAACAAGACAAAAAAAGGTGTTCCCGATATTTTTTCCCATCCAATTGGAGACAGATTTTTATGCAAATATTCAAAAAATCGTTTAAAAACAATATGCAGTGTGCCAACTCTGGTATTGGCACGTGGTTCTAACCAACAGCGCTGTTGGCTAGAGTGCACATATAGCCTACATGATGAGATTATTATTATGGACAAAAGAGCGAGACTATTTGTTTGTCAAATGGAAGCCAAAAATCGAGTATAGCGTCACCAGAATAAGACCCTCGATAGTGCTGTGGGCTAGAGCGCACTTGCCAATAGCAGAATATATAAAGCAACAACAAAAAGTGTGATATAACCATCAGTAGAGTGGAAAATGCGATGGAAACCCATTTAACGTGTATGTTTTATTCCGTACATGGGAATTTAACCGCAAAATGTATTTTATTTGCACTACGTCATCGCGCACATGCCTTTTATCTGCAACAAGTCCAATTTGATGGAAACATCTCTGTTGGGAAAATGCACATATAGTTTTTAATGCGGATTTTTGAATAGTAGCATGAAAATCTGTTGCCAATTGGATGTTAACAAAGTTTATGATTAAGAACGCGGAGGGGGGAAATTATGGGATATTCTCGATATTTTAACTTTCCTTACAATCAATCTCAAATCCTTTTTGTAATATTTAATGTAAAGGTAATGTTTTGATGCTAATTTCCTCGTTTGATTACAAAAACTAGAGAAATATATAGGAAATAAAATCATAATAATATGATTATGATATGATATAGAATAAAGATCATTCAAAAAGAGAAGCAACAAAAAAAAGAGATGATGCAAAACAACTAACGTTAACTCATGAAAGAGAAAAGGAACAGAGATATGTTGTTGTTGTCATTATCTTGTTTAAAAACATTTGGGGGGGAAGGAGTTGGCTAAACCATTTAACAGGTGGAGCCAGCAAAGTGACATGACAACACTGTCAGTAGACCACAGATGAATAGGGAATCTGAGTAGACTGCGGCTAAACATTTGGTGTGTGTGACATAGCTAGTTAGTTAATGTTATCGTCACTGTACATAACGTTTTTATTGTGTTAGTGGTTTTTATTGTGTTTCGCAGCTACATTCTTTCATGTTAAAATAAATGTATGGGATCTGGAACAAGTAGCGAACGTTAACTAATACAAAACAAACACGCGAACGATAACTACTAAAGGTTAGCTAGGCTAGTTTGCGTTTACCCGAACAACGTCCCAAATCCTCGTGAGGATTTCATCTTTTTATCAGCCTCGGCCATGAGAGTCAAAGCCTCCTTCTCTTTCCCGGAATTATCCATCTTTTTAAAACAAATTATTATTCGTGCGCTCTGAAAATCGTACGTGGTATCCACTGCAGAAAACAGTAAACTCAGTCAAATGTATTTATGCTTAACTACGCGTCACGTCACACTGAAACCGGAAGTGTAAAATCAGGTGATCAGTAATAAAAACACGTGGTGGTATGGTACTTTTGTGAGACATTTTAGCGAAGGTTATCTATATCATTGACAATTACTACTAACAATGGAAGGCTATAAACCACTCAAAGGAAGTTTATATGGAAGTTTTGGCTTTAAATTGGATGCGAAAGGAATCTTAACAGACAAAAGCATAGTTTACTGTTTCCATTGCGAACAGAGCTTTTCCTACCACCGCAGCAAAACAAGCTTGCAATACCATTTGCGAAAAAAACATCCTCTTGTCACTAAAGCTAAACCTAGTGATGATGTAGAGTCAGACTCGGAAATCACAGGTATTTTTGCATGATCATATGCATTAATTTGGTCAAAATTGTATTTGGTTATTTGAATGTTTCTCGTTTTTCTCAGCGCATGCACTTTTGACTATAACCCAAAGTGTTTGATCAGTTCCCGTTCAAAGGTCTCTAGTTTGATAGAGATGGCCTTATTTGAATCTACGGGCGCCGTAATGTTATTTAGGTATTCAGATGGAGTTCCGATATTTGTGATACATTTAAAAAAAATATATATATATATATATATATATATAATAATCAAATTATTCTGGACTCGAGATAATTAGTAGTTGGATATAGTCGTTCATCTCAGGTGAAATATACCATTATCAAAGATCAATGGACCTTAGTCTGAACTGACAGACAGGCCAGGTGCAAAGGGACCTCTAACTCTTTGGAGAAAATATTTCTGTCAGGAGAACATCTTGAGATCCTTAGTCATGTTTTGAGATAGAAAAGGAAATCAACATGCATGCCAAACATGATGGTGTATCATACAATTAGTGCATGTTTTCTGTGCCCTTTTTAATTAGCTGTTATTGCCAAAGTAGTTAAATGGCAATTATTTTTCTACATCTTAATATTTGGGAGCTATGTAAAAAGTCACAGATTGACCTAACATTGAACAAATGTGTATTTATCTTGCATTCCAGTGATCTCTGACAACTCTAACATGGATTTCCGAGGGTACCCGTTGTGCAGCAGTCTGGGACCAAATTTGAGGAGAAGGGGGGATCGGGGAGCACCAGGACTGGTTCTGGATAGACGCAAGTCTACAGTTTGGAATTACTATATCCAGCTTAATGAGATGTATGTTGAGTGTAATATATGCAAGAGACAGTTGTCTTTTCACAACAGCACTACGACTATGAGGGAGCACCTTGTCCGCAAACATAATATACGCGACAATGGGCCACCTGTACTCCATAACACAGTGGTGGCCTTGGCCCCGATTCCAGCTACATCACTTCAGCCAATGGCCCAGCCCAGATTCCCCTGCAACATCTCCACTACATCTACTACTGCCAACACATGCATGTTCCAGCCAGATTTGCACGTAGTTGTAAAAGAGGAGCAGCAGGATGCTGGCTTATCTCCTGAACAAGGGACGGCCAAACGTGCACGAATCACATGTGCTCCCCCAGATGTAGGATGCGGTGCCAATGCAAACCCTGTCTGCAGCCGAGATTTGGAACCGTCAAATTCAAATACTGGATTACTATACAGTGAGAACAACCACTTTGGTGATAGCAATCGCAGTGGCACTTGTATCAAGGAATCCAATGATAAGCGAACTGGGTTCCTGACTGACCTAATATTAGAAGTGGTGTACAGGGACTTGCAGCCACTGTCTGTGGTGGAGGAGAGGGGATTTCGTCTTCTATTGAGCTGCTTAGAACCACAGTACCCAGTGCCGTCTCCCTCTCAGCTCGGCAGCCTTATTTGGCATCGCTATGATGTTCTTAAACGGCAACTGCAGCAGTGTCTTCAGTCTGGCCTGGCACCACGTGGCATAACACTTTGCACTGAATACTGGAGGTCAGTAGCAGGTTGTGAGGTGGGAGCAAGCGGCCAGCTGTTCTTAACTGTAAGTGCACATTTTATTGACAAAGACTGGCGCTTGGCCCGTTGTGTGCTGCAGACCCGTCCCATGACCGTTATCAGAGAGAGGGCTTGTGGAAGTGGGTTCACTCAATTTGGTGACACCCTAAAGGCAGTTCTCTCCGACTTCCATCTCCCCCAGAGCTCTGTTTTCTGTGTTGTGCACGATACTCCCAGGATCTCAGAGGCCAGAGAGACTGCGAATATGGGACTTCAGAAAGAAAATCAAATTGCTGGACCAGGCCAATCGCCTCAGGATCTCCCAGAGAGCTGGGTAGCATTACACTGTGCAGGGGAAGCCCTCAAACTCTGCATCCAGGAAGGACTATGGATGGAACCTGTCAGACAGGCTCTTTCTGAGGCCCGCAGGATTATTTCACATTTCCAGCATGACACACCTGCTGCTGCCGCTCTGATCCACAAAGCAGAAGCTGCTAATAAAGCCGGTGCTTGTCTGGCGCTGGATGACCCAGGGCGCTGGGCAACTACTATCGACATGTGTGAGAGTCTGCTAGGGCTGAAATGGGTGGTGAGCTCCGTTCTAGAGGAGCAGAAAGCTGCTCCAAATTTAGTGGACCACCAGTGGCGTCTCCTCCAGGAGCTGGTGCCAGTTCTTAAGACCATGCGCATCGCTGCCTCCTTTTTGAGTGAGGACATAAATGTGTCCATCTCCGCCCTTATGCCGTGCCTGCATGGCGTATTCCGTGTCCTAAGGCAACACATCGCAGAGAGCAGCTGCCCTGTGGCTCGAGGAGTCATGGAGACCGTGCAGTCAGGAATGGAGCGACAGTGGAGACTGGGTGAAGAGGAGGCCTTACTGGACAGCCCTGCCGTCCTCTCCTCATTCCTGGACCCGAGGTTTAAGGAGCTGCGCTTCCTCAGCCCACATGCACGTAGTAAGCTGCACGACAAGGTTAAAGAACTGTTATCTGCTCAAGCGCAAATAGAGGCAGAGGAAATAAGCAGAGAGCGTGATAAAGGAGGTGATGATGAGAAGGGCGAAGAGGGAAGGGAAAGGGGAGTGACTAATATGAGATTGATTAACTCTCAGTCAACAATCGTTCATCTGCAGCCCCCTTCCTATAATCAAGTGAGCCCAGTGGCCAAAACCATGTACGACATACTGCTAGGAGAGGATCCCACTGAGCGAATGCCTGAGATCCACCAACAGCTGGAGAACTACATTGCAGAGCCGTTGTGCAAACGTAGTCTGTCACCTCTCCACTGGTGGCGCTCTAAGGAGCATCGCTTCCCTGCCGTGGCCAGACTTGCCCGTACATTTCTGGCTATTCCTACTACGGCTGTGGCTGCAGACAGAGCTTTTGCTCCTAGAGAGACTACTGTTGCTCAACGCAGGGCCATTCTGGGGCCCCAGCATTTGGATCATATTCTTTTCCTTCATCAGAACAGTGACTATGTGGAGAAACTGATGGGAGGGTCTACGGGGCATGGAGAAAGGGGCAGTGACAGGAATGGAGCCAAGAAGACAAGAGAGACTCTGTATCAGTCTTTAGTGTCCTATGAGAGCAAGACTTGGTTGGGAGGGGAGGAGTTGTGAGCTTGTAGTCAGTCTAAATACCTTCCTTTATCATAGTAAGAACAGAGTTGTGGATATGCATACTCAACATAGGCCTGTGAGAAAATATCTATCCATTCCTGCCTAAGATTTAGCTGATTTCAACTCATCTAGGTAAAGAGTTGAAAAATCAATGACAAGGCAAACAAATAATGCAGCTATTGGGCTCAAAGCCACACTTGTGTGCCGTCTGTTTTTACATGTAAAAAAGTGTCTGGCCTACATATCTACATGTGAGCTGTGAATTTTCATCATAAGTCGCTGTAAAGTGCTTTCAATGTGTACCATACCAAATAATATGTATCCTATATGTAAAGTTGTGAGGAGTTGTTGCACTTTGTCCTTGGTTTGCATGAAGTAAAAACACTGGTTCAGCAGAGAAGCTTGTACAATAATTGCAGTATGATGTTCATTTAGAAGTAAGAAATGTCTCGAACACTATCCGTGAAGAACTGTTGCATTAAGGGAATGGTTAAACATTCAAACATTTTCAAACAAACAAAAGTATTTAAATAACATTTATTTTAAAACAACACCAGAGTGAGACAAATGTAACTTTCATCAACACTCTCACAATAGAGGAAATACCACTTAGGTAAACAAAAATATATACGCAACATGTAAAGTGTTGGTCCCATGTTTCATGAGTAGAAAAAAAATCCCAGAAATGTTCCATATGCACAAAAAGCTTATTTATTTATTTCAATAGACTGATTTCCTTATATGAACTGTAACTTTTTTAATTCATGTTGCGTTTTATCTTTTTGTTCAGTGTAATTTGAGTCCCGGATTTATGTTTTCTATGTTACGCATAGTCTATGAGACCAGTCTGCCAAACTAACTGGCCTGACTGGCTGATGAATTGCATAGGCATACTTGCTTTCCTATTAGTCTTCTGGTTTGGCACAAGGGCTGCCAATTTTTTAAAATTATTATTATTCAATTTTTTGACCCTTTTTTCCCCATCCAATTTCGTGATTACAATCTTGTCTCATCGCTGCAACTCCCCAACGGTAGAGGGAGAGGGGAAGGTCGAGTCATGCGTCCTCCGAAACATGACCCGCCAATCTGCGCCTCTTAACACCCGCTCGCTTAACCCGGAAGCCAGCCGCACCAATGTGTCGGAGGAAACACCGTTCAACTGACAACCGGTGTCAGCTTGCAGACATCCAGCCCGCCATAAGAAGTCGCTAGAGCGCGATGAGCCAAGTAAAGCCCCCCGGCCAAACCCTCTCCTAACCCGGACGATACTGGGCCAATTGTGCGCCGCCCTATGGGACTCCCGGTCATGGACGGTAATGACACAGCCTGGGATCGAACCTCAGGCTGTAGTGACGCAGCAACACTGCGATTCAGTGCCTTAGACCGCTGCGCCATTTGGGAGGCCAGGGCTGCCAATTTTTATCGGTACCATGTGTGTCCGAGCTTTTTTTTTTTTATGTCCGAGCTTTTCTTATTCGCCTTCTCAGTAGAAAATTGCATTGTTTCACTCCTCCACCGAATCCCAATTGATATGTCTGTGTTCGGTGCACTTGAACAGCTGTGGTCAACACCCATCTCCACCCTCTGAGCATGTCCCCGAGGCAGCATCGGCTCAGGCAGCTCAGACCACTGTGTTCTATTCACAATTTCCAGCTCATTCTTTGCAATCACTACTTTTCACATTCTTCTACAGCAGAATAAGAGACTCACCAACACTTCAAGGACCTTTATTTGTTCTATATTACTCCACCATCATGTCTAGTGGGGGGCTGAAGGACAGAAATGCTGAAACGCTGGAGGATGTTAACGCAGTCACAAAAGAGCTCAAGTATCTTTACTATAAGAGGCTGCTTCCCATAGAGAAGCAATATGGCTTCCAACACTTTCACTCTCCCAGCTTTGAGGATGCCGATTTTGACAACAAACCGATGGTGCTGGTGATGGGTCAATACTCGACAGGGAAGACTACTTTTATCAGGTGACTAAGTTATTTAATCTATTATAATGGCTCACGGGCCTATGGCACAGATACAGTATTTGCCATACAAATGTCTTTCTTTTATATGGTGTATGTATGTATATTGCTTATTTATCTCTTTGTGTGTGTGATAAAGATATCTCCTTGAGCAAGACTTTCCAGGTAGCCGTGTTGGTCCAGAGCCCACCACAGACAGCTTCACTGCCATCATGCATGGGGAGGTAGAACAACTAATCCCAGGCAATGCTCTGTCAGTAGACCACAAAAAGCCCTTTCGCCACCTCAATTCTTTTGGAAATACCTTCCTGAACAGGTAAGAGGACATCAGGGCAAAGTTAGTGGTTGTTGGCAAAATAAATGTTTTAATTGAGGTGCAGGGACAGGAAATATAACCATGCCAACAAAGCAAATCAAGGAGTGGATGGAAAACTGAGAATAGGGAAAGGGGGGGACATGAGAAATGAAAAAGTGAGCTGCATTAACTTTAGTGCTACCAAAGAGGACAAGCTTGGAAATGTTATTTAGAATTTCAATTTCAACACATACTGCATCTTCGGTGATGTTTGAAAAACATGCAAAGTTTGATGCAGTCAGTCAAATTCTTGTTTTCTCTTTCCCCAAGATTCCAGTGTGCCCTGCTGCCAAATCAGGTCCTGGAGAGTATCAGCATTATTGACACACCAGGCATCTTATCTTCGGCTAAGAAGAGAATGAGTCGAGGTCAGATGCAAGAAAGATAAATTGAATGGGGGATGGAGAAGTCCTACTGTCCTAATATATTATCTCAAATCATTTGTTTGAATTGAAAAACTTTTCAGTAGTCCATGTATTCTGCGTATACCTTATCCTGCTGGAATTTTGACTTGTAAGACGGGTGTTGATTAAAAAACAATAATAATAATTTGGAGGGTGCTTATATTTGTACAAGTGTGTTTAATACACTTGTGAATTGGAAATGTTTTTGGGGGATATCCCAACTCTCCCTGAGACACCCTCGGTCCTCAGAGAGAGGGTGGGTCTTGATTTGAAGCAGAATGTATGATGTCAAATTATTGTATGGGATGGGAGGACTGTGCAGATTATTTTTACTCTGGAGATATTCATCCAAGGGTGGAGCTGCTAACAGCCGCTCAATCAAATGAAATATTTTAGGTCCACTGGGATTATGCATGTTGACCTAATTCATAGAGTTATTAAATTTCACTGTTCCACTTCTTTTAATGGATTCATACAACTTCTGTGCTGTTCTTTTTTAAATTTAGGATATGATTTCCCAGCAGTGCTGCGCTGGTTTGCAGAACGTGTGGACCACATCATCCTTCTGTTTGATGCACATAAACTGGAGTTCTCTGATGAGCTCACACGTGCCTTTGGGGCTCTGTGTGGCTATGAAGACAAGCTGCGTGTGGTACTGAATAAAGCAGACAGGGTCGACTCTCAACAGTTGATGCGAGTGTATGGTGCTCTCATGTGGTCACTGGGGAAGGTGTTTCAAACCCCTGAAATACTCCGGGTTTACATCGTCTCCCTCTGGTCACAGCCACGTCTGTTGTCTGACCACTGTCAACTGCTGGAGCTTGAGGAACTGGATCTTTTGGAGGATATCCGGAACCTGCCTCGAAATGCTGCCGTACGGAAACTTAATGACCTAGTTAAGAGGGCACGCCTAGTTAGGGTGAGGCACGTTTATTGTCTATATTCATTTGATATAATTGTTTATAAATAAACATAAGTGTATATTTGGAGAGCATTTGCACAGGCATGAATCTATAAAAATGACGGACTCTTTTGAAACCAAGGTTAAGTGCTTCCCATCTTTGTCCTCCTCACTCTAGGCCCATGCACATATCATTAGCCATCTCAAGCAGGAGATGCCCACAGTTTTCTGCAAGGAGAGCAAGAAGCAGAACCTGATCTATGAGCTTCCTCTCATCTTCTCCAAGATTCAACAGCAACAGCGAGTACCAGCTGGTGACTTCCCTGACTGTGCCAAGATGCAGGTCTGCTACCCTCCCAATTTTGTTGCATGCATATTTGGTTGGATTACCTATTCCGTTTACCAAGAACTCATAATTAGAGTCCTATGTTTTGTGCAGTCATAATGTGACATAGTAAGATTTTATCCTGTATTTTAAGCCATCCAGAAATAAGAATTACACAAAAAAACGTAAGCAATTGTCTGACGATGGCTCTGTACCAAAAGGGAAGAATTTTATGAAAAAGCTTAAAATAAAGGTTCAAATCCAGTCACGTCACATGATTGCACAAAACACAGGGTCCTACTCATAATGGTTATTTATTACAGGAAAGAGAAAGCTCTCAGGATCAGTACAACTTCTAGAAAATCAGACCAGTTGATTATCACTTACTCAAAATCATGCTCGTATGACTTTCCTGCTTTTTTCTGTTCTCAGGAACGACTAATGGGTCAAGATTTCACAAAGTTCAAGACACTCAAGCCCAGCCTAATGGCTTCCTTGGACAAGTTACTGTCCAATGACATTGCAAAGCTGATGCCTTTACTACATCAACAGGATCTGAAGAAGGCTTCCCTGCCAGGGATTCCGGATGGAACCTTCTTGGAAACTGGCAGGTCTCTCTTTGAGCAAGTTACAAAGAGTGGAGAAAGCAGGGAAATACAGAAGGATGAGTGGGTGGTGACAAAAGATAAACAAAAATATGATGAGATATTCTACAATCTCTGTCCAAATGAGGGCAAACTGAGCGGTACTAAGGCCAAGGAGTGGATGGTCAGCACCCACCTGCCAAACTCAGTACTTGGCCATATCTGGAGGCTTTCTGATGTGGACTGTGATGGCATGCTGGATGATGAGGAGTTTGCCCTAGCCATCCATCTCATTGAGGCCAAGCTGGAGGGCCATGGGCTCCCAGGAGAGCTGCCTGCCCACCTAGTGCCACCTTCGAAACGTTTGCATAAAGGATTAGCTGTTTAGCTTAGTCTGGCAGGTTGAACAGGAGCCTATGATAGGCTGGGCAAAGCAAAACTAGAGAACATCAAATAATGCAGTCAAAAACAACAACCCTTTTGAATGAAGAGAAATAATTAAACAAAACATTTGTTCCTAGAAAAGATGACTGGACAGGATAGATTTCCAACAACTTGGTCATGTCAGGCCACCCACTGATTTTCCCTGGGAAACCACAATCCTGGCAGGATTTTCCTTCCAAATTATGTACTGTCTACAAACACTACGCATTTATATTGTGGATCCTGACACTGGTTCACTCCAATAGATCGCTGGATTGTGAATTGGACTCGTTCTGTCATTTCCTGATTTCTTGTTTTGATGATATGTATATTTCTATTGTATTTTAAGAAATACAAATCACTACAAGTGAATTGCCAGTGACAACAATTTCACCGAAATGCAAGTTACTCAAAATAATCAGAAAAAGGTCAGGGGTTTCAATTGTATAAAACTACGATAGAGTTGTAAGAATACATTGTTATGTCATTGACTAATTCTAGAGATTTTATTACATTTGGGGACAGATTTCAAATATTTGTTTTTGTGTATGTAAAATTGACGAGAGAGAATTAAGAAATGAACAACTAATTCAGTAGCTTGTTTTCATTTGAATAATATATTACATCTTTCATTGTAAATACATGGGTCTTATTAATGAGATAACACATGTAATTACTTAACTCGCTCCAAAATAACTTCAGAGTCGCACTCATAAAACGTGTATAGTAGTTTCCCCTTTTTTTAAATCACAAAACATGCTATTAAAAGTTCTTACAATGGTATAGTTTGTGCAATATTTTAAAGTTAATTTGTTTTACTTCATTTGAAATACAACATTTGTGAGGGAGCAACCAAGCTTTCTTCCATAAAATTTCAGTAATATGTCTACATTCCAGAAAAATTTCCCCGAGAGAGATCTTGTTCTTGGAATGTAAACGTTCCCTTAATACATTTCTTATCCAGCTGGGGGCAACCATACAACATAAATTGTGCCTCTATCTTGACATGTTCTTCAAAACACAAATTAGATTTAATTGAGTAAATCCTGAAGGTATTGCTTTGCATGTAGAATTAAATGATTTAATGTAATGAGAAGTTATGTTTCTAAGATCATTCTATAAGAGAGTATATTCCCTTGATCAAATAAATCAAGCAAAAATATAATGGTTATTTCAAATCACTTAGGGAAGAATAAAGACTTGTTTTTAACAATATCTTTGTTGAAGAAGTGTTTTGTGGCGGGAGAAGATGTGGACATTACGCATTTTCCAGGCTAAAAGGGCTTCGTTCTCGAAAGTCTAGTGGTCACGTGAATGCAACGATGACGTAGTTGGAAGGTCGAATTTCCCAACCAAACCATTTGATGCAAGCTTTTAGGGGTAGACAAAATGGACTGTTTTATATATTTACTTATGTGAATAAATCTATGTATGAAAACGTTATGTATATGCATAAAAATAATCAAGACTAGAACATGCACTTATTCTTGCCATACTTGTGTTCATGTGAAGTATTTTGGTAAAGCTAAAAACACATCTCTCCTCCTTGGTAAAGATGTGTTCTCCTGTGTGAACGGGGGACCTCATGAAGATGATTCGTGGGTCGCTCCGCCTTATTTATTTCATAACAACGTCAAATATCAAGGAAATAGCCTTACACCGACAACCCTTTTGCAACTACTACCTCTCTCAGAGAAGGGCTGCAGCGACTTGCGATATGGGAGTCAAAGTTCATATCATCTACTGGTAGGTTGCTATTTTTACTACTGCTGACGGTACAGTTTATCCTCCAGGCAGTGGTTTATTTAGGTAACATTACCGCTTGGTTGCGTTTGCAAATTGCCAGATTGATTGTTAGGTAGGAGCAGTCGTAGGCCTTCACCCAAATTTGTGGTTCTCTGAAAATGAGTTGCTGTAGCTATTTGCTTATAAAGTTGCATAGACATGGCACAGTGAAGTGAAAGCATGTTTGTTTGACACAGTGTTGCTAATCCTCTCTGTTTCTTATGCCTAGCGGTGGATGAGGGTACAGGCCCAAGGTACGTGTCCATTAAATGTGTAATAAAACATGTACTAGTCCATTTTTTATCAAATTGTATCTTTTGATTTAATCATTCTTTCTACGTCTGAGTGATATTTATGCCTTAAATTTTAGTTCACCAGACTCAAGACACAGCTTGAGGATGAATTCCCAGGTGATCTTGAGATTGTGAGTCATTTTAAGTAGCCTAAAGAGTAGAAAATTGCAGATGGATGTTACCAGATGTTTGTTTCAAGTTACTATAATGACACCCCTCTTTCTCTCACACATCCTTTCTATCTATCACTCACTCACCAGACTGGTGAAAGCACACCTTCAACCTCTGGGTGGTTCGAGGTGGAGGTGAATGGCAAGTTGGTCCACTCAAAGAAGGTACAGTATCAAACAGTGGAACTTGTTTCTTCACCCAACAAAACAATATGATTAATACAATATTTTTAAAATACAAACATTTGCTTTCTGCAGGAGGGGTCAGGCTTTGTGGACAACGAGCAGAAAATGGCAACATTGGTTGATGCCATTGATAAGGTGTTGGGGAAATAAGAGTGCTGATTATGGAGGTATGAACCACAGGAGGTTGGTGGCACCTTAATTGGGGAGGACGGGCTCATGGTAGTGGCTGGAGCGGAATAGGTGGAATGTTACAAAATAAATACATCTAACACATGGTTTCCACGATTGTTACACAATGTAATTTTTTTATATTACTTTGGCTTCTTTCTTGTACACTGTTACTGGTAGCAGCATACATCCATTTCAGTGTACATTTTCTTAATTTTAATCATTTTCTCTTTCCACAGTCTGTTTGTCATCTCCTTGACATTGCATAATGATGGTGGTGCTCCAATTGTCAAAGACATGGGTGCTGCTTGATGAAACCTGCTCTGCCAGGGAGGTGGCCTGCAGATTCCTTCAACTCCTACAGTGGCACTGCTTTTGTAAGATGGAGGGTGATACAAAGGGAGAATATACTGTTTATTTGTAATTGAAACATAACATTTTAATTGAGCTTCTTACATTGTTCCATTATTTTTACTTTTAGGCATGGTCAAGCTTTAAAACATTTAACATTGTATGTATCTTTCCAAATGTTGGTGCGACTATGAAATGCAAGTTCTTAACTTATCTTTTGTTTATATGTCAACTTTCTTCTCTTAGTTTGTCTGTATTTTAAAAAGGCCTGACGTTTTGATTAAACAAGGAAAGGAAGACGCAACACCTTGACAGAATAGAAATGCATATTGCAATGTCCAGTAGACTAGTGAGTGACAGTGACACCCTTGGTAGACATGCATCAAGGAAAGTTATAGAGCTGCACTGTCTGGTTCTTGAGTGTCTTTTCCATGACAGATAAATAGGATACATTTTCATCTTAAACAGCATCTACTTAGTGTAAGAACAAGACGGTTAACCATTTAGTGTTACACATTCATTTGGGGTTTTATACACATTTCTATAAACATTACAGTAGTTTTAATCTACATTCAAGGTTGGTGTTACATGTATCTTCTTTTAAACTAGATCATGTATAATGAAAGTTGAAACTGAAATATTTGTCAAATGTGATATCTGAGACAGGCAGCCTGTAGGCATGTGAAACATGATCCCCTTGCCTAGGTATGGTAGATACCAGTAGGTTGTGTACTTGTTAGAGGAAGAGTATACTAAGTGTACAAAACATTAAGGACACCTTCCTAATATTGACTCCAATGCTTCCCGCAGTTGTGGTAAGTTGGCTGAGTGTCCTTTGGGTTTTGGACCATTCTTGGTACACACGGGAAGCTGTTGAGTGTGAAAAATTGAGCAGCGTTGCAGTTCTTGACACAAACCGGTGCCCCTGGCACCTACTACCATACCGCTTTCAAAGGCACTTCAATCTTTTGTCTTCCCCATTCACCCTCTGAATAGCATACACACAATCTGTCTCATGTCTTAAATATTTTTTACCTGTCTCCCCTTCATCTACACTGATTTGAAATGGATTTAACATCAATAAGGGATCATAGCTTTCACCTGGATTCACCTGGTTAGTCTTTGTCCTGGAAAGAGCAGGTGTCCTTAATGTTTTGTACACTGTATAATTGTCCCTACCAAGATGGCACATGTCCAGACACATTCTAATTTTCACATGTCTTTCCATCAACAGAAACTTCTGTGATATTTTATTATAAATGTGATTCTTCAAGGTCCTATGATGTAATCTTCTAGATCCAACCCCTCAATAAAAGTTAGGTTTTCATTAGTCATTCTGAATATTAGTTCAGGATACCAAAATCAGTTAACATCTGTTTTCAAAATGGTATATCACTACACCTTCAGAGTGAAGCTGGTAAAAGGCAGAAATGAGCATTTTGCAGATAGAGACAGTGGCAGATGTAAGTGTCCCTATGTGAAGGATTGCCATCTGGTTCATTCTCAACAGTAACAGCAGAGATACTGTATATAGTGATGAGATGGTCTTGTCTCCGCCCTAACAATGGGAGTTGCTCTGCTTGACAGATAAGAAGAATCACTGTATTCCCACGTGGACAGATTTTGACGGGAGTGTACCCTCTCGCTTCGCCTCTTCCTCCCTGGTAACCGCCTCCAATTAAGGTAGAACAACCTATGCATTTGATGCATTAAAGCAGTGGTTCCCAACCAGGGATACTAGGACTTGATTACTTGAGAAGACTCATGAGACCATAGGCTTACTGGTATAATGTACATGAGTGGGTACTTCAGGGGGACTCCGGGCAGAGCAAAATTAAATTGGTGGTACAGTAACCGAAAACGTTTTGGAACCACTTCATTAAAGTGGCAATATGCGAATGCTACATACATTTTCTGACTTTTAAATTAATTCTATATATTGATTCTTGAAAAATAAATAAAACTAAGCCTCATGAGCTTAGTTCAACTGTCACACTCCATCAGAACCCAAAACATAAGCTTGTTTTTCTCCATTGTAAACAATGTAATTCTAAAAAACACTAGCTTCAAAACATTATTAAAACTATCATGTCCTTCATCTATAGCCCTGTCTATGAATTTGATAAGCCGTTTAGCCAAAAAGGTGGCGGGGAATCAATTTTTTTGAACTCCAGATTCCCCTTTAACGTACATTGAAATTATATTAAACAGCAAAGGTCAAGAAGAACATACGCAATTTTATTTGTATTTATTTAACCAGGAAGGGCTCATTGAAATTTAGATAGGTAGCACCAAGTCATTACACAATTACAGACAGATAATCTAGTAAAAAACCATAGCATTCACAACAGTATTACAAAATCATAAAACAGCCAATTAAAAATATTGACAGGTCAGGGAATCAACCTCAAAATCCTTCATCAATAATTTAAAAACACCAATCAGGACAAGTTATTCCAGTTTAAAAGTATTTTGTAAGGCGTTCCAAGACGATGGCGCAGAGTACATAAAAGCCCTTTTACCAAATTTAGCTCGGACATTTGGAACAGTTAGAAGGATAAAGTCCTGTGGACGAGAGAGTACGCACCACATTTCTGAACAATAAAAATGCCCAAATAAAATTGTAGTAAACCCAAAATGGCTTTGTAAATAAAAGTATACCAGTGACTGAGCCTACGAGTGACTAGAGAAGGCCAGCCAACCCTGGTATATAAAGTGCAGAGGTGCGTAAGGATTTTGCAGTTTAAAATAAATCTCAATGCTCCATGGTAAAGGGTATCAATTGATCTCAAAAACTGAGCGGAAGCTTTCATATAAAATATCCCCAGACCTAGTATAGGCATAAATGTAGCTGATACTAGCCTCCTGGCTTCAGAACAGGTAGATCTGTGGGTGCACTGACAATGTGACATTTGCAGTTGTGTGATATTTTAATACTGAACACATCACCTCGCTGGACAAGGGAGATATAGTGCACTAGATACAAGAACGTGTCCAACTGTTTGCACACGATAGACACATGTACTTTCCCAGGGGTGAGTTCAGTTCGATTCCTTTGAGGTATGTTTGCTACCTTTCCATGGTGTGGCCTGATCAATATGGGCGTGACCATTTTTGAAATCTCTAAACTCCTGTAGCACACCGTAACACAATCGCCCTCTGGGCCACCATAACCACAACGTTCTTCAACTGGTTGTTCAGTACACTACCAACTCCATTGAATTAAACGTTGCACACCGTTCTGTTGTACTAAACATACCCCAGGTGAGTCACTGACTGCTCATGTTCAAGTAAAAGTAAGCGCATGTTCTGGGAATGACTGCCATCTGGATTATTCTCAACAGTAAAATAAGTGCATCTGACCTTTTGTCTTTAAAGGAGTGTTGTATTTGAAAGTAACCCAGATGGCAGTCATTCCCAGAACATGTGCTTACTTTCCCAGAACTCACTTGGGGTATGTTCAGTGCACAGAACGGTGTGCAACGTTTAATTCAATGGAGTTGGTACTGTACTGAATGACCAGTTGAAGAAAGTTGTGGTTATGGTGGCCCAGAGGACTCCCGAGTGGCACAGCGGTCTAAGGCACTGCATCTCAGTGCAAAAGGTGTCACTACAGTCCCTGGTTTGAATCCAGGCTGTATCACACCCGGCTGTGATTGGGAGTCCCATATGGCACATAAGGCGGTAAACAATTGGCCCAGCGTCTTCTGGATTTGGCCAGGGTAGTCCGTCATTGTAAATTAGAATTTGTTCTTAACTGACTTGCCTAGTTAAATAAAGGTTAAATAAAAAAATCAACACATTTAAAATACATTGAGGCCAATAACATAATGAGCATGGAGCAGGTATATCTGATTTTGTGTCCCCCTAAGGATCGAGTCAATGGCAATTTCATATTGGCAGTGGTGGAAATGAGGGGGATTCAGGGAGTGAATTATTTCAGCATTCAGTTCGAACCCAGATTACCCTTTGTTGGGTTTTCTCAGTGAATCCAGTAAATGTCCACCATTGGACAGGCCTATAAGTTACACTGAATAAGAACATTTTATATTTTCATTATTGTAGTGTACACAAGTACCGCGCAAATAATGTTTTTTGTAGCTTTTGTGGTTTCACTGGGCATTTACATGTATTTTATTATTTTTTGGCCCACCTCCACCCTCCATAATGGGAGGACAACTTCATTATTTAGAAATATTAAAAAAATAGGGTGTTTCAGATAAAGAGTCAGTAGAGTGGGTCAAATATACAGCGCCTTCGGAAAGTATTCAGAATCCTTGACTTTTTCCACAGTTATAGCCTTATTCTAAAATTTATTCAATATATTTTCTCCGAAATCTACACACAATACCCCATATTGACAAAGGGAAACGTTTTTTGAAATTTCTGCACATTTATTATAAATAAAAAACAGATACCTTATTTACATAAGTATTCAGACCCTTTGCTCTGAGACTCAAAATTCTGCAGCATTGAAGGTCCCTAAGAACACAGTGGCCTCCATCATTCTTAAATGGGAGAAGTTTGGAACCACCAAGACTCTTCCTAGAGCTGGTCGCCCGGCCAAACTGAGCAATCAGGGGAGAAGGGCCTTGGTCAGGGAGGTGACCAAGAACCCAATGGTAACTCTGACATAGTTCTAGAGTTCCTCTGTAGAGATGGGAGAAGGACAACCATCTCTGCAGCACTCCACCAATCAGGCCTTTATGGTAGAGTGGCCAAACGGAAGCCTCTCCTCAGTAAAAGGCGCATGACAGCCCACTTGGAGTTTGCCAAAAGGCACTTTAAGGACTCTAAGACCATGAGAAACAAGATTCTCTGGTCTGATGAAACCAAGGTTGAACTCTTTGGCCTGAATGCCAAGTGTCATGTCTGGAGGAAGCCTGGCTGCATCCCTACGGTGAAGCATGGTGGTGGCAGCATCATGCTGTTGGGATGTTTTTCAGCAGCAGGGACTGGGAGACTAGTCAGGATCAAGGCAAAGATGAACAGAGCAAAGTACAGAGAGATCCTTGATGAAAACCTGTTCCAGAGCGCTCAGGAACTCAGACTGGGGTGAACTTGAACCCGATTGAACATCTCTGGAGAGACCTGAAAATAGCTGTGCAGCAAGCTCCCATCCAACCTGATAGAGCTTGAGAGGATCTGCAGAGAAGAATGGGAGAGACTCCCCAAATACAGGTGTGCCAAGCTTGTAGCGTCATACCCATGAAGTCTCGATGCTGTAATCGCTGCCAAAGGTCTTCAACAAAATACTGAGTAAAGAGTCTGAATACTTATTTAAATGTGATATTTCAGTTTTTAATTGAATAAAGTAGCAAAAATGTTTTAAAAAACCCTGTTTTTGCTTTGTCATTATAGGTTATTGTGTGTAGATTGAGATAAAAACAACAACAATGTAATACATTTTAGAATAAGGCTGTAACGTAACAAATGTGGAAAAAGTCAAGGGGTCTGAATACTTTCTGAAGGCACTGTATATAAAAGCAAGTACACCAGGCACCAAATATGAGCTAGTATCTTCTTGATACCCACTCCCGTCACATAGCTCTACCACCTCTTTACCCTCCCCATCCCACCATCCAACAGTACATACAACTGTTTATTATAGTGAAGAAGGTCAACTGCAACAAAAAGGAGAGAAAGAGCAGAAAGGTTGGGTAAGAATAAAAAAAGAGGAGCAAGCAAAAAAATAAATAAGGGAGAATTCAAAACAGGACAAAACTAGAGATGACCAGACTGGAGAAGACAGGACAGAATGGAACGGAACGGGACAGGACAGTTAGCAGAGAGCTAATCATTAGGAAGGATGTGCCATATTTGATCTTGTCTGTGGTTGCCTGGGGGAATGTAGAAAAGTAATGGTTCCCAGATTATGTTAAAGTCCTTCAGTTGTTATTTCGTTTTAAGGTGGATCTCTCCAGGGAAGCCAGGTCAGACAGTAAACTAAGCCAGTGTATGGTTGGAACATTGGATCTGGTTTTCCAGTTGAACAGTATCACTTTTTTTGCAGATTGTTAATGAAATTAATAGGAACAGTTTTTTGTCCTTGGGGATAGCAAAAACACAGGGGACGTCATCATCAGAGTAGTGCAGTATACAGAGTGATGGGGATCTTTGTCCCCATGTGCAGCTGCAAACCGTAGTCTGACTTTTTTATAGCGGTTTTGGAGCAGTGGCTTCTTCCTTGCTGAGTGGCCTTTCAGGTTATGTCGATATAGGACTCGTTTTACTGTGGATATAGATACTTTTGTACCTGTTTCCTCCAGCATCTTCACAAGGTCCTTTGCTGTTGTTTTGGGATTGATTTGCACTTTTCACACCAAAGTACGTTCATCTCTAGGAGACAGAACGCGTCTCCTTCCTGAGTGGTATGACGACTGCGTGGTCCCATGGTGTTTATACTTGCGTACTATTGTTTGTACAGATGAACGTGGTACCTTCAGGCGTTTGGAAATTGCTCCCAAGGATGAACCAGACTTGTGGAGGTCTACAATATTTTTTTCTGAGATCTTGGCTGATTTCTTTTGATTTTCCCATGATATCAAGCAAAGAGGCACTGAGTTTGAAGGTAGGCCTTGAAATACATCCACAGGTACACCTCCAATTGACTCAAATGATGTCAATTAGCCTATCAGAAGCTTCTAAAGCCATGACATCATTTTCTGGAATTTTCCAAGCTGTTTAAAGGCACAGTCAACTTAGTGTATGTAAACTTCTGACCCACTGGAATTGCGATACAGTAAATTATAGGTGAAATAATCTGTCTGTAAACAATTGTTGGAAAAATGACTTGTGTCATGCATAAATTAGATGTCCTAACCGACTTGCCAAAACTATAGTTTGTTAACAAGAAATTTGTGGAGTGGTTGAAAAACTTGTTTTAATGACTCCAACCTAAGTGTATTTAAACTTCCGACTTCAACTGTATGCACTAAAACCGAATTTCTCAAGTGCCAAGTTCAGGAAGGTCAGATTGACTGTCAGATGCCTTCTCTGCATCCAATGTCACTAATGCGGTAGGAATATCGGTTTGGGAAGCGAGATGCGGAGTGAAATTCGTTGGGAGTTAGCGCAATATATATAGTAGTCTGGAATAAAATACTTTGAAGATGGAATTAATATTTTCATTATGGTTGCTAGATTAATGTTACCTTCAATGTTTTTAATAGAGTGGATTACCAATTTTTCCTTGTTATGTTTAAGCATATTAGCCAAGAACTTTCCGGACTTATCCTCAAGTTCATGGTCATTTTGTTGCGTTCTCATAATTAAAGCCTCTGTTTCTGCAGAAATAATTTAATTAAATTCGAGTTTGGCCTGTAATAGTCGCTTATGAATATCATCGGTTTGAGTGGATGTAAAGAGGGTATCAAGCTCCTTGACAATTTTTGCAAATTCTACTTTTTTATTTTCCTTCTTTTTCTTCTTTGCTGAGCAGAAAGATTTTTTTTCCTCTAAGTACAACTTTTGCAGTTTCCATAAGTAGTGTCGGCATTCATTCAGATGTGCTTGGATAGGGGGCAGCATTTGGAATTTTGGATGAAAAGCGTGCCCAAATTAAACTGCCTGCTACTCATGCCCAGAAGCTAAGATATGCATATTATTAGTAGATTTGGATAGAAAACACTCTGAAGTTTCTAAAACGGTTTGAATCATGTCTGTGACTATAACAGAACTTATTTGGCAGGCGAAACCCAGAGGACAAACCATTCAGATTTTATTTGAGGTCACTCTCTTTTCAATGGGATTTCATTGGGAATCGAGATTTCTAAGGGACCTTCTTGCAGTTCCTATCGCTTCCACTGGATGTCAACAGTCTTTAGAAATTGGTTGAGGTTTTTCCTTTGAGAAATGAAGAAGTAACACTGTTCAGAATGAGGCTCAAGGGAAGTGTACTCTGTTAGAGGCGCGTTACACAGAAGCTCGCTACACTTTGTTTTCCTCCGGTATTGAACACAGATCATCCCATCTTCAATTTTATCAATTATTTACGTAAAAAAATACCTAAAGTTGTATTACAAAAGTAGTTTGAAATGTTTGGACAAAGCTTACAGGTAACTTTTGTAGTCATGTTGCGCGAGTTGGAACCAGTGTTTTTCTGGATCAAACACGCCAAATAAATTGACATTTTGGATATATATCGACGGAATTAATCGAACAAAAGGACCATTTGTGATGTTTATGCGACATATTGGAGTGCCAACAGAAGAAGCTCGTCAAAGGTAAGGCATGAATTATATCTTTTTTTCTGCGTTTTGTGTCACGCCTGGAGGGTTGAAATATGATTGTCTGTGTTTGTTTGCTGGGGTGCTACCCTCAGATAATAGTATCGTTTGCTTTCGCCGTAAAGCATTTTTAAATCTGACACGTTGGCTGGATTCACAACAAGTGTAGCTTTAATGTGGTATATTGAATGTGTGATTTCATGAAAGTTAAATTTTTATAGAAATGTATTTGAATTTGGCGCACTGCATTTTCACTGGATGTTGGCCAGTTGGTGTTTCTGTAAGATAGGTTGGATAAAGGAATAAAGACAGACACCAATGTCAAGTTCAACAGCCTTGTTAAGCATTGTACAAATCCCTACGCGTGGAGTCTGGGAACAGTCCAGCTAGTCGATTACCTATCAACTAGACTCCGTAACATCATCCTTTTCAATAGAAAGTGCAAACATAACGGCATAACATTGAGTTCTTAACAGTCTTAAACTTAAACTTAAACACACTTAAACACAATTGAAAAGCATGACATTTTCTTTTTTACTTTAGTTGTCATCTTCCTTATTTATTATTATTATTTTTTTAATTAACAGACAACAAGTTAAGTCTCTTGCTTACAGAGTAAGCCTGTCCGGTGGCTTGCACAGCCGACCCACCCGTGAGTAAGTATTGGCTGACAGGTGTAGGATTAGGGCCACGAGCTGGAGAGTTTGGTGGGGTAGAAGCCTCACCTTCAGTTGGCTCATGTCTCAATTCTGCACCCCTTACCCTTAGGCCTGGACTGTGATCCAGCTCATCTAGGTGAGTGTATGGCATGTTCTGGTTTGTCTGCTCTGCTACGCGCAGATCCACCCGATTGCGACGATAGAGGGAGCCACCAACATCCACCAGGTAAGAACGTGGTGCAACTCTCTGTAGGCATGTGCCCAGCCTCCAAAGTCCTGTGTGGTCTCCCGGCAGCGGTTTCATCCTTATAGTTTCACCCACCTCCAGCTCTGGTAGGTCTCGAGCAGTCCGGTCGTAGAAGCACTTAGCGAGCTGCTTTCTGTGACGCAGTTTGTCCGTGACGCCAACCATGACGCAGGGCTCAAGTAGCTTGTTAGCTACGGGGATAGTAGTCTTCAGACGTCTGGACAGAAGGCGTTGTGCTGGGCTGCTGTCCATGTTTTCGGTGGGTGTGTTCCTCCACTGTAAGATCGCTTTCCATGGGTCGTTGCTGTCGCGCAAGGCCCTGCTTAACAGGTTTTTTGCAATCTTGACAGCTGATTCTGCCTTGCCATTTGCTTTTGGGTGTCTTGGAGAGGAGGTCACGTGGTCAAACTCCCATTCTGAGGCGAAACGCTTGAACTGTGCAGTGAATTGTGGGCCATTGTCCGTGATTACCTTGTCAGGCTGACCTTGCCTTGCAGCGCTTTATGACCGTCTCTGCAGACAAGTCAGGGAGCAGTTCAATTTCCCAAAAGTCAGAGTAATGATCAACGATGAGAAGATAGTCCTTTTGTCTGTGGCTGAATAAGTCCATGCTGATGATTTGCCAGGCCCTTGTGGGCAGTTCGTGTGACATCATGGTTTCCTTTTGCTGTTCATGAGCGTACTCGTTGCATGTGGTACAGTTGCTGACAAAGTCTTTAATTTCTGCTTGCATGTTTGGCCAGTATAATGTTTCACGAGCCTGGCGGTAGCATGCGTCACCTCCAACGTGACTGGAATGTATGCGGGTAAGCATCTCTGGACGTAGTGATTTGGGAATAATGACTTTCTGACCTCTGAACAAGACGTCAGACGTATCAACGTCGGAGCGTGGGGTTTCCGTTTCCATTGCTCTCATTCTCATGTCAGTGACTTCAGCAGTGCGGCACATTTCGATGGCAGTTACTAATGTTAAGCCTCTCTCTCTCATTTGCAATTCCCAGTACTATTTTGTCACGAATCAATTCATCTTTCAATCCCCCGTATTCACAAGTGGCGGATTTCTCTCTCAAACGGGTTACAAAGTTGTGTACTGACTCACCCTCTTCCTGTTTGCAGCTTCCGAAAACGAACCGCTCGTAAATGACGTTTCTGGCGGGTTTGAAGTAATTCTCCAATGCATCCAATATAGCCTTTGCATCACACTGTTGTCGTGCCGTGAGGGTGAGATTGTGCCGGTAGATATGCCTGCATTCGCTGCCCATTAAACTCCTCAGAGTTGCCGCTTGTACCTCGTTGGGTTTCTCATGTAGACCGGTCGCCAGCGCATAGTCCTCGAATTCATCCCTGAAGTTGTCCCAATTAGTATTCCAGTCCCCTGTGAGAACCATGTGATTTGGTGGCGGAATGTTCGCTGCCATAGCAATGGAATAGGATATGTCTTTCCCTTCAGTCATGGAGGTAGGTAGTGATGCTAGCTAGCCAGCTAACAACGAGTTGATCAGTGTTGTGAGTAGGAAACGGCGTGTGTTCGCATATGGAACGTAACTGCGCCTATACGGTACTTAGCTACAAAAATAACAAACGTGTGTTTTCCGAGCCACTTCTGACACCATGTTTCTGTAAGATAGGTTGGATAAAGGAATAAAGACAGACACCAATGTCAAGTTCAACAGCCTTGTTAAGCATTGTACAAATCCCTACGCGTGGAGTCTGGGAACAGTCCAGCTAGTCGATTACCTATCAACTAGACTCCGTAACAGTTGGGACGCTAGCGTCCCACATATCCCAGAGAGGTTTTAAGCTCAATGAATTTGTTCCATTTCATATTAAAATGCGTATCGAATTTGGAATCTGATAGAAGCAAGGTGTTACATTTCCATATTGAAGGATGACGTTCGGAGTTGATTGTTAAGACAAGGCTGATCAATGCGTAATCGGAGGTGCTACTCGAATGAATTTGGGGTTTGGAAATTTGGGATTGCAAAAAATGCATTACAGATGAAAAGGTTTATACGGGATTACATTTTATGATGAGGTGAGATACAGGTAAACTCTCTCTCGTCCGGATTGAAGAGAAGCCAAATATCCACCATACCTTGTTTTACCATGTAGCTTTTAATGGTTCCTGGAGCGCTTGTTGAATGCATGTGCGTACTAGTGGATCAATAACAGCGTTAATATCTCCTCCAACTAGAATTCTGGAGTTGGTAAAATCTTGTAAATGCTTTAAGATTAAATGGAAAAATTGAGGATAGTCAGTTTTGGGACCATATAAATTCAGCATGGTGTATGATTGATTGTTGATTGTACCATGAATTAAAATGAAGCACCCTGAACATATATTAGTTTAAATGGTGTTTCTTTGTTGATGAGGAGGGCGACCCCTCTGCTCTTGGTGTTAAAGGAAAAATAACACATTTGGCCAATCCACTTTATTTCTAATGTTTCATGTTCAAGATCAGTTAGATGTGTTTCTTGTAATAAACAAATATCTGATTCGACCAGACTGAGTGATGCCTTTTATTACTTTATTTGGTAACACTTTATAACCTTTCATGAATAAGCATTTATACACCATTAATAAGTATTTCATTATTTGTTAAAATGTATAAAGCATTTATAAAAATGTAAATGTAAAATGTAAAATAAAACCGCAAAATGGATTGTTCATGAAAGTTATTAAGTATTACACATTATTTGGCTAAAAGATATAGCCTATTTGTAAGTTATATAGCTAGGTCAATATGTATCATGTTGGTTTCTGAACTGGTTCTAATCTGGTTCAAAAAGAGAAACCTTCAGGACACCTGCTTAAACACACTCAAATTCTCACACATGACAAAACATCCACATGGTCAGAGGTTAAGGCTATTTAAGGAGACACCTGCACCCCTTCTGTCCAGACACCAACGAAGCAACCATGAAGGTGATGATCGCTCTGCTTCTGAGCACTTTGTGCTTTGAAGTCCTCAATGCCCAATGCCCAGAAGCCAATGCGTTGAAAGACGCAGATGGCGTGAAGCTTTGCGCACGTATGTTCGAGGACAGTCACTATTATTACGAGCAGAGTTGTGGGGGAGAGTACCTTGATGCTTACCCAGGTGAGGACGTCCCTATCATCCCATGGCGCTGGAACAACCGCATCTCTTCCTTGGTGGTGTCAAGGGGTTGCAGCCTTACTGTTTGGAAATACACCAAGAAGAGAGGAAGCAAATCTAAATTCGGTGCTGGAATCAAATATCGCCTCAAAGAAACGATGCAAGGTCTTTTCGGTGATTGGGAAAATGACATCTCTGGATACTACTGTGTGTGCTAGAGGCCAACATCATCACGTTCACCAGACACTTCTACCCATTCCTCTGAATTGTTATGCGCAATTAGCCTGAGGATGAGTTTAGAGATCATGCAAGAAGAGAGTCTGCCAACAGGAGAGTCTTCCAACAGAATTGTCTGCCAACAGAAGAGTCTGCCAATCAAAACAGAGACTATGTTGAGTGCATGATAATGATATCCTGTGTCTGGAGAATAAATGTATTTCTGCAAATCATCTTTGGGCCTATGTGAATTTATTTCAGGGAAAATGTTTTGTCCAGGTCAGTTCATAATAACAGGCCTTAAAACAAAGTACCCCTTTTAAAAATGTGTTGTGAATGTATTCATTGACTAAATGTTAAGGGTAATGGCCAGTCAGCATGTTATGGAGCGAAGAAAACAAGTTTAAAATGCACCAGAATAGTCTCAGGTGTAATCTGAACAAGTTAGTGTCTGACAATGGGCCGCAGAATTCATTCAGTTCAATGTGAAGTATAGATTTTAGCACAATATATAATAATAAAACATAATAATAGAGTTAATTTATATAGCAAAAAAAGTGCATGTAGTGCTTGGGCTGGAAAATGATCTTCAACAGAGGTTGGTGCCTCCAGGTCACATCCAACTCCGGTGGGCTGCACAAAGGCCTAGCCTAGAACAATTATATCATCAACAAGTGTACATAAACTGCTGTTATTTAACCTATAAACATCTCAATGACTCACCAGCTGCTTGGCCCTCTGTGGCAACTTCCATACATGGTATGATATATCATTACACCATGGTCTAGACCCCTCAAATTTAAATCTGGACCTCGAAGCCACTTCCACTGCAATTTGTCATTGTTCCCCTCTTATCAGGGACTGATTTAGACTCGGAACACCAGGTGTGTGCAATTAATTATCAGGTAGAACAGAAGTCCAGAAGGCTCCGGACAGAGTTCAGTACCCCTGGTCTAGACTCTAGAGTAAAAGTTTGATAAAATAACATGAATTCAATAAAAATCACCATTTAACAGAACACATTTCTGTGGGCAAACTATCCACCTGTGCCCCAGCAGCAGAGAAAGGGTTAGTCTAGAAGGGCTAGCTTGTTGGGCTGGCTGGAGCCCCCTACTTGCAGTGAGACGACCAATTAATGCAGGAAAACACCTGCTAATGAGACGCTTGGCATTCAACTATGAGGCAGGCACTGTGCCCCCTGCTGTTGTCTGGCAACCCTGCAAGCCCTGCTGGAGATACTGACAATCCATGCAGTACTATGAGTTACTGGA
The DNA here is from genome assembly GCF_016432855.1 of Salvelinus namaycush. NCBI lineage: Eukaryota > Metazoa > Chordata > Actinopteri > Salmoniformes > Salmonidae > Salvelinus > Salvelinus namaycush. The sequence goes on along the minus strand of NC_052332.1, from coordinate 31,195,903 downwards.
AGCTTACTGTAACTGCCCTTTGAGAGATTTCACTTCACATTCTATATCAGACTGTCAGGATCACTAGCCGCACAATGAATTATGATAATAGGCTAGCTATATGGTATTAAACATTCCGTATTACACTCCATCAAGAGTATTTTAAGATAACGATGATATTCTCTCCCTTCAATCCCAACAGATAAAATGTGTAGAGTCTGATACGAAGCTTCCTCTCTTGTGTAATCTTACAGGTACATATTTGTTGAGGGAGTATGTGGGAAAACAACCACTGGGCATATCTCTCATGACACCGGTCCTGCCTAAGGCTCTTGGTTACACGCAGATCACTGGCTTAAATAATTAAATCCAATAAGCATTACCCAAATTTGCAAGAAAAATTATGAGAAAAAAAGTACAACCTTTACAACAAAATTACAATCTCTTTTCCAAAGAACGATCTAGTTGTCTGAGGTAAACCGATCAAATGCTAGTCTAATTGATGACAAGCAAATGATAAAGAAAGGAAGGTCACACCCCACGTCGCCTGCTACTACTGTTGCATTGAGCCCAACATGGGGGTAGAAAGACAGCTAATTATAAGAGGAGGCAACCTATTCAAGCACTCCTCCCCATCTTACCCCCTAATCTCTCTCCATTTGGAACTCTAAGTGGGTGGAGTGTGCCTTGTTCAACTATCACACCTCAACTGTAGAGCCCTGGAACTACCAACCCGTCTTGTCTTGTTTTTGCGGTAAGTGGCTAATTAGACTCTTTGAATTAGATTGTGCTGATGTTTATGTGTTGTAGTCCATAGTGACAGTGACATTGTGTTTTGGTAAATAAAACATACATTTTACTGTGTTCTGATATAGGCCAAAAATTATAAAGTTTTACATATTTTTTGTTGTACAGTCCATTAAAGTGTAGGTCATGTTATGTAAATGTTCATGTCAAAAACAAAACTAGTTTTCATCATCAGTTCATTCAGTTGTCTATGAAAGAAAAGTCTGAGAAAATAAACTGCAGTTAAGTTTGGATGTTTCACTGCCCTCTGAATGGGCATAGTGGGCAACAGTCATCAAGAGACAAACTGTGCCACATGATTACCAGCAACAAAATTGGGCATTGTATATGGAGGGATGAGAAAAGTGATTGTTATTTTCTTTATTCACATGCAATGCGTAAGAGAACGAATGCTACTTTTAATCATCACAAATACAGTACGATCCTCATTAAACGATAATAAGTGTTAAGCAAATTTAATTTACAAATAGATATACAGATACAGAGAAACAAGTGAGGTGCCCCTTGGGTAATGCTGCTGCCTATGCATGCCCCTCCCTGCACCTCTCCCTCTAAGGCCCTCACTGTAGCACTTCCAGCTGAGACCCAGGCAGCAGAAGCAATAACAAGCACATGAAACCATTACACACTATCTCTTTGGCATGTATGTATGATGGAAAATGGCACTACGCGTGTAACTGATTTTAAGAAAAGTGTGATTTTGACGATTCTTGTTAATTGCATTAAATTAATGCATAATCTACAAACAGTTGGACCAGGCTGAGGTACAGCGAGAGGAAGCAGGATGTCCAATAACATGGCTAAGATTGCAGATGCTCGCAAGACAGTGGAACAGCTGAAACTGGAGGTCAACATTGAAAGAATGATGGTGAGCAACAAATGGTTACAAGGCAAAAGAGCTGGAGTACCAGTAGTAGATTATCTCTTCATGTTACCGAATAAGCTGTTGATTATCAGTAACTACATTGTAAATAGAGCACATTGTCTTTTTCCCCACTCTCCAATCTTTTATCTTTGTCTTTATTAACCATGTTTTATATGTGCAGGTGTCCAAAGCAGCAGCTGATCTAATGGCCTTCTGTGAGGCTCATGCCAAGGAGGACCCGCTGGTGACACCAGTGCCATCCTCTGAGAACCCCTTTCGGGAGAAGAAATTCTTCTGTGCAATACTCTGATCCCCACACTTATAACCCCAAGTTTTGTGTCATTATTAGCAATAATTAATTGCCAGTTCTAAGGAATAAATCTGATAGTAACACTGAAGAACAATTGAATATGTTGGTTTTGGTATGCCTAGTCAGGGTGATGATTTTGTATTTAAAAACCTGTATAGTAAATGCTTTAAATATTTATCTGGATTGATCTGATTGACTGAAATAAACATTATCGAATTTCATTTGAGTCTGGCATTTACACTGGCCTCTCCCTTCCAGCAAACACCTCCCTGAAAGTAAGAGATTACACATTAACTGAAATTGTGCCTAAGTCCTCCTAAAACCCCCAGCAATACTCTACTGTAAAATGCCTGACATCTGAGAGTTCTGTGACCCTTTTCAGAGGTTACACAACAGTGTTGAACAGGGCTGTTCAACTCCGGTCATGGAGGGTGAAGCCACTTCTGGTTTTCATCCTCTCCTTCTAATCAGGGACTAATTCAGACCTGGGATACCAGGTGAGTGCAATTAACTATCAGGTAGAAACAAAAACCAGAAGTGTTTCAGCCCTTCAGGACTGGATTTGAACAGCCCTGGTATAGAAAAGTCAAATTTCGGTTATTTTGAAATTGACAACAAAATAGCTACCTGCCTTCAGAAAGTACTCATACCCTTTGACTTATTCCACTTTGTTGTTACAGCCTGAATTAAACATTTATTAAATCAGGGGTTTTTCTCACCCATCTAAGCACCATACTCCATGATGACAAAGTTTAAACATGTTTTTAGACATTTTTGCACATTTACTGAAAACAAAATACAGAAATATTTTACATAAATTTACATAAGTATTCACACCCCTGAGTCAACACTTTGTAAAAGCACCTTTGGCAGCGATTACAGCTGTGAGTCTTTATGGGTGTCTCTAAGAGCTTTGCACACCTGGATTGTGCAATATTTGCCCATTATTATTTTCTAAATTCTTCAAGCTCAGTCAGATTGGTTGTTTCAGGTCTTGCCATAGATTTTCAAGTAGATTTAAGTCAAAACTGTAACTCGGCCACTCAGGAACATTCACTGTCTTCTTGGTAAGCAACTCCAGTGCAGATTTGGCCTTGTGTTTTAGGTTATTGTCCTGCTGAAAGGTGAATTCATCTCCTAGTGTATAGTGGAAAGAAGACTGAACCAGGTTTTCCTATAGGATTGTGCCAATGCGTAGCTCCATTCCGTTTATTTTCTATCCTGAAAAACAATTACAAGCATACCCATAACATGATGCAACCATCACTATGCTTGAAATTATGGAGGGTGGTACTCAGTAATGTGGTTTATTGGATTTTCCCCAAATATATTCAGGACAAAAAGTTAGTTGCTTTGCCACATTCTTTGCAGTATTACTTTAGTGCCTTTGTTGAAAACAGTATGCATGTTTTGGACAATTTTTATTCTGTACAGGCTTCCTTATTTTCACTGTCAATTAGGTTAGTATTGTGGAGTAACTACAATGTTGTTGATCCATCCTCAGTTTTCTTGTCACAGCCATTAATCTCTGTAACTGTTTTAAAGTCACCATTGGTGAAATCCCTGAGTAGTTTCCTTCCTCTCCGGCAACTGAGTTAGGAAGGACATCTGTATCTTGTAGTGACTGGGTGTATTGATACACCATCCAAAGTGTGATTAATAACTTCACCATGCTCAAAGGGATATTTAATGTCTGCTTCTTTTTTTATACCCATCTACCAATACTGTAGCTGCACTTCTTTGCGAGTTACTGGAAAACCTCCCTGGGCTTTGTGGTTGAATCTGTGTTTGAAATTCACTGCTCGACTGAGGGACCTTATAGATAATTGTATGTATGGGGAACAAAGATTAGGTAGTCAATCAAAGATCACATTAAACACTATTATCATAGACAGAAGGGCTAACCCAGACATGTCACAGGGGCTGTAAAGCTGAAGCACCCGTTTGAACTATTTTGGGTTAGTTATAAATTATTTGCTAGTATTGCACACAGAGCGAGTCTATGCTACTTATTTTGTGACTTGTTAAGCAAATGTTTACTCCTGAACTTATTTAGGCTTGCCATAACAAAGGGGTCGAATACTTGACTTAAGACATTTCAGCTTTTCATAATTAATTGGTACAATTTTTGAAAATGGGGTAGGGGGTATTGTGTGTAGACCAGTGACCAAAAAAATATCAATTTAATCCATTTTAAAATCAGGCTGTAACAACAAAATGTGGGGGGAAAAATCAAGGGGTGTGACTACTTTCTGAAGGCACTGTATATTACTAGATCAAACTGTTTGCATATGAAACCGGTATTTATTAGCCTATTGAAGTAGGCATAAACACTGCAGGTGTCTCACATAATTCCATTGATGCACTACAATGATCAACAAAAAATACATTAATTTAATAAATAGATAATTAAAATAAGCATACCATGTGTTTCCATTTGTAATTAGAACCCTGGGGGCTGTGCTCATTGGTCGCAGTCAAGTCATGCAGAGCAAGCAAGAGCAGCGTCACATGATGCTTTCAATACAGGTAGACAAGCAGGTGTAGACAGGTTACTGTTATTGCAATTCATCTCAACTAACAGGATTCACTGATTTGAGAGGGAGCAGTCGTCCAACTGCTCTGTAACAACAAACAAGGTATGCACATTTTAAACTTTCTCTGGATTTTTATGGTTGTTTTGTATACAGTTTATTAATAGTGGAAAAAAACAGTGTTCTTTCATGATTGATGAGTAAGGGTACAAAGTCTCCGGTGTTAATCTGGTAACGGCCCACATGTCAACAAGTCTGACGGTTTCATTTATAGGACCAGACAGAAGAGGAGAAATACTCAAATTAAACTCAAAATCAACAATTCTTAGTTTTAAAAATGAACAGAAAATAAGGCAATATTTTATGCAATGTTGAATGCAAGGCGACCGGTCGTGAAAAACTTGTCTGACAGATAGTTTACCACTCCTCTTTTTTAGCTCTCTCACACACACACACACACACACACACACACACACACACACACACACACACACACACACACACACACACACACACACACACACACACACACACATCCTCTGTCAAACAAAAATAAACAGTAACCAACCAAAGGTATACAATACATTACACCAACAACCCAAAAATAAAAAGGATGGAACTCCAGCCTACTGTGATGCCTAATAAGTAAGTGACATCCCACCAGCATGACTTAAAGGACATCACCCGCACAACCAACTCTTGTTTTTTTCCCCAGTACAGACAACATAGCAACATTGACCTATTATACACAGCACATGCATATTCAACTCAGTACAGCATTTCTTTAAAGGTAAAATTTACTATGATCACACAAGTGCTTTTTTTATATCAATTATCTGACATGACTGGAAACTACAAACCGGTGTGCAAACTCCAGAATTGTCTTACCTTGGTCTCTCTCTCTTTACTATGCACCTCTATGTTATCTCTAACCATCTAGCTCTCTTTTGGACTGCACAAATGGATTTGCATTTTAATTTGCAAGATAAATGTCTTTAGGACTGGTATCTATCTCCTGGATACATGGGAGTCATTGCCAGGACACAATGCGTGTTCTAAATTGACCTCAAGATAAAAAAACAAATATACTTTCATTCTGGATGACTGAATAGTCCTAGTACAAAATCATTTCCATCTGCATCGTTTAGCTCATACGCACCTTTTTGCATATTTTATTAAAGTTGTGAAAATTGTAAAGTTGCTCAAACAATTACTCTCTGTGGTACTTTCTATTATCACAAAACAACTTGTTTATGATTTATTGCTCATTTAATTTATCATTCATATTTCAAATTTTTCAGTTTTGACAGTAGGATGGCCAACTTCAAGGGACATGCCCTTCCCGGCAGCTGCTTTCTGCTGTTAGGCCTGTGTTGGTCAATGAAGTACCCTCTCCGACACTTCTGGAGGAGGCGTCAGCCTAAAGGAAGACAAAAACTGCCCCTGTTCTTTAACAGAATCGACTTAATCGAGGGGGCACTCATCATTTTCTTAGCCTTTGTGGGTGAGTGTCTTCCTTGGTGCACTTATTTGTACCACTCTCTCTTTCAGGATTTTACACTATGGAATCTCTCAACCACATTTGACCTAGATGTTGTTCTGTCATTCTGTAGGCATCATGGCAGAGCAGTTTGTGCCCGATGGGCCCCATGGCCACCTGTACCTCAGAGAGACTAAGTCCTGGGTGAAGCTGATGAACTGGCAGCACAGCACAATGTACTTCTTCTTCGGCATCTGGGGAATTGTTAAAGTCCTCAGTATGTCACCGCTTCCAGTCCCACTTGGTCTTGACCGCCTTGCTCTCTCTCTGGCTTTTTTCATTGAAGGTACAGTGTCAAAAAGGTTGATTGTACATCTCTAGTCATTAGCAGACTTGAGGCGTATTTTAATTTGCAGGTATTCTTACCATCAGGATAATTGTTATAGTTATCACAAATAGTATTTCCTTGCTCTGAACTGTAGACACTGACTAGATGTTATCTTCATGTTGTGTTAATATTCCAGGATGTTCCATTCCCCTCCAGGGTTTCTGTTTTACTTCCATGTGCACATGCGCCCTCCTCTGGATACCCACATCCACTCCCTGCTGTTTGTGGCAGTGTTTGGTGTGGCGGCCAGCACCCTGTTGGAGGTGTTCATGCGAGATAACATCATACTGGAGCTGCTCAGGGTCAGCCTAACCATCCTGCAAGGCTCCTGGTTCTTTCAGGTAATACAGTAGCAAACCACCACCAAAATAACCACTTTCATTTTCAAACGAGTCGATCTCATGAATCACACTCTCAGAGAAAAACTGAGCAAATATGTGTTTGTTCTTTCAGATTGGATTCGTGCTGTACCCATTAAACGGAGTACAGTGGGATCTGAAGGCACACGATAACACCATGTTCGTCACCATGTGCTTCTGCTGGCATCTAGCTGTGGCCCTGCTGATCGTTGGCATCAACTACTGGATGGGCTGGTGGTGAGCATCTTCCTTTATCCACGTTTCATCCATACGCTTTTATACCGTCTCCAAATAGGTCAGTTAACTTTATCCCTACTAGCACTGACTTTGCTGATAGCTAGTTTATTGAGGAAAAATGTGTTTACTATGACTGAGATGTGGATATCCCACCTAGCTATCTTAAGATGAATGCTAAATGACTAAAATGTAAATTTCAGTTTAACTTGGAACGAAATAAACTAACTCATTACATTAATATAGCTTGGGTAAATTCACTGCCAGTATCGGCCAACTTCCACCTATGGCTTCTTCTTCTCTGGTCCTAACAGCTGTGTACAAAGATGTGCAGGGAAGGGAGGTGACATAGAGATCGGGATGAGAAAGACATCCAGCTCCCAGAAGGCTCTGCTGCAGGATTCTGATGAAGAGTAAGCGGATGGATCATGAAGTGTACCACAGGAGGTTGGTGGCACCTTAACTGGGGAGGATAGGCTAGTGGTAATGGTTGGAGCGGAATAGTATCAAATACACTACATCAACACACATGGAAGTGTTTGATGCCATTCCATTAGCTACGTTCCAGCCATTATTGAGTCGCTCTCCCCTCACCAGCTTCCACTGGTGTGTACAGTAGTAGATCACTGTTATTGTTTTCTCCAATTGTTATTTTTTTGTCTGAAGTTTGATTAACATTTCTTTAACATTAACATTTGTATCCGTGCTAGCGTGTATATTTTTTATTTTGAGTGATATTTTTCAATGAAATAATGAGATGTATTGTTGAGTTCAGATTAAGGCCAAATTAATTGCAAATAAAATGATTTACAAATGCATGTAATTCAAACTATAAAAGCTAATTTATGATTGTCAAGATAAGTGAAATGTACTAGCATTCCTTTGAGGTTTCCTCCCTGAAGTGAAACATGAACACCGGACATTGTTACCTGACAGGGTTTCCTCTCCTCTTAAGACGGTTTAAACATGTGCTCATCCTGCCTGTGGCTATAGAGCAACGTACTTCCTTCCATCCTGGAAAAAACAGAATGTCTAATGGATTACCAAAGATAATACACTGAACAAAAATTGAAACGCAAGATGTAAAGTGTTGATCCTATGTTTCCAATCTGAATGTGTGGCATATCAAGAAGCTGATTAAACAGCATGATCGTTATACAGGTGCACCTTCTGCTGGGGACAATAAAAGGCCACTTTAAAATGTGCAGTTTTGTCACACAACACAATGCCACAGATGTCTCATGTTTTGAGGCAGGGTGCAATTGGCATTTTAACTGCAGGATTGTCCACCAGAGCTGTCACCATATAATTGAATTTTAATTTCTCTACCAGAATCCGCCTCCAAAGGAATTTCTGAGAATTTGTCAGTACGTCCAACTGGCCTCACACAGACCACGTGCATGGGGTCACGTGGGCGAGCGGTTTGCTGATATCAACGTTGTTAACAGAGTGCCCCATGGTGGTGGTGGGGTTATGGTATGGGCAGGCATAAGCTATTGACAACGAACACATTTGCATTTTATCGATGGCAATTTGAATGCAGAGATATTGTGATGAGATCCTGAGGCCCATTGTCGCGCCATTCATCCACTGGCATCATCTCATGTTTCAGCATGATAATGCATGGCCCCATGTCACAAGGATCTGTACACAATTCCTGGAAGCTGAAAATATCCCAGTTCTTCCATGGCCTGAATACTCACCAGATGCTCTGGATCGACATGTACGACAGCGTGTTCCAGTTGCCACCAATATCCAGCAACTTCGCACAGCCACTGTTCTTATTTATTTAACTAGACATTGAAGAGGAGTGGGAGAACATTCCACAAGCAACAGCCTGATCAACTAAGGAGAACATTACCTGCCCCAATTCATAGTGCCAACTGTAAAGTTTGGTGGAGGAGGAATAATGGTCTGGGGTTGTTTTTCATGGTTCTTGTGGCAACAGTTTGGTGAAGGCCCTTTCCTGTTTCAGCATGACAATGCTCCCGTGCACAAAGTGAGGTCCATACAGAAATGGTTTGCCGAGATCGGTTTGGAAGAACCTGACTGGCCTGCACAGAGCACTGACCTCAACCCCATCGAACACCTTTGGGATGAATTGGAACACCGACTGCGAGCCAGGCCTAATCGCCCAACATCAGTGCCCGACCTCACTAATGCTCTTGTGGCTGAATGGAAGCAAGTCCCCGCAGCAATGTTCCAACAGCTAGTGGAAAGCCTTCCCAGAAGAGTGGAGGCTGTTATAGCAGCAAAGGGGGGACCAACTCCATATTAATGCCCATGATTTTGGAATGCGATGTTTGATGAGCAGGTGTCCACATAGACTACATGACCAAAAGTATCTGTGACCAACAGTATTCCCAGTCATGTGAAATACATAGATTAGGGCTAATGAATTTATTTCAATTGACTGATTTCTTTATATGAACTGTAACTCTGTAAAATCTTAGACATTTTTGCATGTTGCGTTTATATTGTTGTTCAGTATATATTTCCAATAAATCGCAAAAATATTTTTTTCATTCATTGTACTGTAGTTATTTATTTTTTAGGTACAAAATACTTCTACTTTCACAACCACAGAAAAAATAAGACTATATTACAACCAGAATCATCAAGAAATGAACAACGACAAATCACTGACAAGGATGTCAAGAGAGGTTACACTGCAATCATATTTTATACCATGTCTTAAAGATGGAACCACAAACTTTGCATTCAAATGGTCAGTAATTGCAATGATAAGGCCCTCCATAGACTTAGAGATGAAGGATACCTAGAACAATGTATCTGCTTACTGGATAAGACATCATACCAGTCTGGCTTTAAATTGGATAGAAATAAATAGCAATCAACTTGAATTTGTTTATAAAGATCAATGAGTAAGGTGAAAATACACTTTGTCTGTTTACCATTAGTAGAAACTAGGCTAGTTTCAGTCTAGTTTGTACAAGCTGTTGACCGAGCCTTGCCTGACACATACTGTAAGAAAGCTTACAGTAAGGATGGATTGAAATTGACATAATGGGTACCTGGAGGAAAATGGGGGAGGGTCATGCTTAGTCAATTTTATTCAAGAAGAGTGTTTAGTATTTTCTACATCTAGTCCAGGGGAGCGTCATCATTTGTAATTGATGAAATGTCTATATTTCTTAGTGTTTTAGAATTAGTTGCTTATAAGGCGATGTGTGCCCGATGCCACCCCTCATCTATGATTCTCCGCTGGGCATGCTATTTAAGTGCCCTTATACGCTATTTAGTGTGGTCTCAATCAAATGACCCATACCCTATAGGCCAGGGTTCTCCAACTGGCGGCCCGTGGGCCACATTTTAGTTGGTCCCACAAGTTTCTTTTGGTGTGGAATTTTCATTGTTGGGACATAAAAGACTGTAAAAACACAAGGAAATCAGCTCCAAGTGGTTTTAATTTAAGAAATCTGTTGCCAAGTATTTCCACGCATAATAGAAAGACACGTGATCATATACAAATGTAAATAAGGTTTGAAATGATTGTTTTAGTCAAACATTATATCCGTTTGGGCTTCTTGTGGTCAATCTGCAGTCTACAAATGATTTGTAATTATGTTCTGGCCACCTGACCATCCGCTCCAGGAAGAAATGGTCCCACGGCTGAATCTAGCTGATGATCCTTGCTGTAGGCTATGAAGTGCATCCTCAGACAAGCACAGAACAAAGTTATATTTATAAGATAGCTGCCGGGATGGTGTAAATAAAACTAGGCTGCATTACACACCGCAATGAATATTCCAACCCTGAGCCCCGGCCTGCTCTGCTCTTGCTGATCAAAAACCTTTTTTGTGTACTGCCTAACCAATGCTGTGCTGTGTAGGCCTATGTTGGTAGTTCAGGAGGAGAGTCAAAGGCTTCTTCCAAAAATAATATTTTATTAGGCCTAGTCCAAAATATTCACTATCTTGCCCATGGTCTGTTCAGTTCAGTTTGAGAAGGAGGGTGAAGATGAGGAGGATCGGAAGTAAACTTTGATAGCTTGCTACAATAATAGATTTGATTTTAAACAATATTACATTTACATTTAAGTCATTTAGCAGACGCTCTTATCCAGAGCGACTTACAAGTTGGTGCATTCACCTTATGATATCCAGTGGAACAACCACTTTACAATAGTGCATCTAACTCTTTTAAGGGGGGGGGGGGGGTTAGAAGGATTACTTTATCCTATCCTAGGTATTCCTTAAAGAGGTGGTGTTTCAGGTGTTTCCGGAAGGTGGTGATTGACTCCGCTGACCTGGCGGAGTTTCTTTCCCATGATGTAGGCCTATTTACCAGAGTTAAATAATAAGCCAGGTTCGAGCAACTTACATTGTGGTGCTGAGAGCAGCAGCCACGGCACAATCAATCAGAAACGGACAGCTCATGGTGCTAAAAGTAGGCATAATTCATTTGAACCATATTCATTTTTATTAGACTTTACTAACAAGAGGGCTTTGTGTTGGAGCCTGTTCCTTCTTATTTAAGAAATAAGAGGTAGGCCTACCTGTTTGACAGAAAAAATTAGGCTGCTGCTATATCCATACATTTGTCAGTCAATTCCTCCACTCTTTAAATAGCCTACCTCCGTGTCATTGAAGGGCTGTTAAGTTAAAACCAAGACTCGAATTGAGAGGGTATGAGATGTTATGTCATATGCCTACTTTTTACTAAAGAGAATGGCAAAAAGCACAGCCCTACCCCTTGTTATCTTAAGATTTTGAAGAAAATAGAATGGATCCGATTATATAAAGTGATCGATAAAATCGCTTTCGTCCGCGATGCTTTATGCTAGAAACAATCTGTATCATTGTTTCGTTTCTTTGACATTGAGAGGCTGATCTACAACCTCTTATATTCGAGAAGACAAAAAAATGACTTCGCTTGGGAAGCAATCTAATTCTGTCACTATCAATTGATTAAGCTATTCACTTTCTGTACAATAAAATATGTTTAAACCCAGACAGCTTTTAGGGAAGCACTTACGACCTTCTCTCACTGGGTTAAGCCATGGAGGAAGAGTAGCCAGCAGTTAAAACTTACATTTTTCTGCGTCAGTAGGCCTACTCTGTCTGGGGTGGAAAGGTAGGCCTACTCTGTCTGGGGTGGAAAGGTAGGCCTACTCTGTCTGGGGTGGAAAGGTAGACCTACTCTGTCTGGGATGGAAAGGTAGGCCTACTCTGTCTGGGATGGAAAGGTAGACCTACTCTGTCTGGGATGGAAAGGTAGACCTACTCTGTCTGGGATGGAAAGGTAGACCTACTCTGTCTGGGATGGAAAGGTAGGCCTACTCTGTCTGGGATGGAAAGGTAGGCCTACGCTGTCTGGGATGGAAAGGTAGGCCTACTCTGTCTGGGATGGAAAGGTAGGCCTACTCTGTCTGGGATGGAAAGGTAGGCCTACTCTGTCTGTGATGGAAAGGTAGGCCTACTCTGTCTGGGATGGAAAGGTAGGCCTACGCTGTCTGGGATGGAACGGTAGGCCTACTCTGTCTGGGATGGAAAGGTAGGCCTACTCTGTCTGGGATGGAAAGGTAGGCCTACTCTGTCTGTGATGGAAAGGTAGGCCTACTCTGTCTGTGATGGAAAGGTAGACCTACTCTGTCTGGGATGGAAAGGTAGGACTACGCTGTCTGGGATGGAAAGGTAGGCCTACTCTGTCTGGGATGTAAAGGTAGGCCTACTTTGTCTGGGATGGAAAGGTAGGCCTACTCTGTCTGGGATGGAAAGGTAGGTCTACTCTGTCTGGGGTGGAAAGGTAGGACTACGCTGTCTGGGATGGAAAGGTAGGCCTACTCTGTCTGGGGTGGAAAGGTAGGACTACGCTGTCTGGGATGGAAAGGTAGGCCTACTCTGTCTGGGATGGAAAGGTAGGCCTACTCTGTCTGGGATGGAAAGGTAGGCCTACTCTGTCTGGGATGAAAAGGTAGGACCTACTCTGTCTGGGGTGGAAAGGTAGGCCTACTCTGTCTGGGGTGGAAAGGTAGGCCTAACTTTTGAAAGTACCATGTTCAGATTCATAATGACATCTCAGATGTAATTATTTGCAAACAGGGCCAGTGTCGTTGCAAACAAGACACACTGATTTGACATTGGAGAAATATGACAAGACGAACAGATAGGCCTCTCTCTCTGTCCCTTCGTTTGGTAATTTGTGTGGCATTAAAAAAATATTGTAATATGTAAAATTACGTAGAACTGCATGACATGATACTAGATTCATGCAATGTTTTTACTATAAAGCAGATCTTTCCACCCCTGCTCTTGTTCACATTGGTCTGCGAACCCACAACCTTCTGGCCCACAGCCATGTGCGCTCTCAAAAGTCCTTTGTTGCCATGTAATGCTTACAGGACGAAGAACAGTTTGTAAAACTGCATATGTAAGGCTCTGGTCTGTCCCAGAAGTGAGTCTAAACGCTAGACGTACTCTGCTATCCACTTAGGTTTATTATTATTGTGTGTTCAGGGAGGGTTTAGGTCAAATATATTTTGCTGGAGGGAGGGCCATTCATTTTCATTTCAAAGAGGTCCAATTTTCTCCATGTAACTCTTATTATAAATAACGTTTACTCCCTAAATGCAGGCTATTTCATTAGTGTTGCTGAAACTTAGCCTTGCACAACAGATATGTCAGGTGAAACCACTGTCTATAAATGGTCTAGTGATATGCTGTCCTGGGATTACTCCTGTGTTCATCTGCTGCCAGATTACTCCTGTGTTCATCTCCAGACATCCGTCCTAAACATTGAGAGAGCAGAGTTGGGTTATGGCTCCTAAGCATCACCTGCCTCTGGAGCGGTGGCACTGCACAGAGCAGTAGCTGGCTTAGGGAATGCGTGTCACTGTGCTGGTGGTGGCGGGTCCGGGGCCCGTTTAGGTGAGGGTGCGGTGGTGACTACGACAGTGGACATTGACTTGGGGGAGCCTGCTGCAGAGCGCTGCTGGGCTGGCACCGTCTGGATCCGCACCTGGAGGAGACAGATACATCAGCCACTCCTACCAACTACTATACCTGATGGGTCAGGAGTTCCCCCATCACATGGTTAGGAACAATTCTTGTCCTGCAACAGAATGTAGTTTGTTTGGGAGCTGGGTGAGTAACGGATAACAGGTGAGCTGCTGACTGACCTGTGTGGCCTGTCCCTGCTGCTGCAGCTGCTGTAACTGTTGAGCCGTGACAAAGCTGACTGGCTTGTTCCCAGCTATCAGCTTGGTACCGGCAGGCATGGTGGTGAGGATGATGTTCCTGCCCAGACTGCTGATACTGCACCGACCATATACATACACAGTGAGCTACAAAAGTATTGGGACAGTGAAAATGTTTTGGTTGTATTGGCTCTGTACTCCAGCACTTCTGAAATGACTGAGGTTAAAGTGCAGACTGTCAGCTTTAATTTGAGGGTATTTTCATCCATATATCCAACAATTACAGCACTTTTTGTACATAGTCCCCCCATGTTAGGGGACCAAAAGTATTGGGACAAATTCACACATCCTGAATGAATCGTGAATAATGATGAGTGAGAAAGTTAGAGGCATAAATATCATACCCCCCCCAAAAATGCTAAACTCCCCTGTTATTGGTAATGGTGAAAGGTTAGCATGTGTTGGGGGTATGTTATTTGTGCGTCTAACTTTCTCACTCATCATTATACACGATTAATTCAGGACATCTGTAATTATGGTAACATCCAAATTAATGTAGACGTGTTTAGAAACATATTCTATTCATTTTGCTTCATAGGATGCTGCGTTTTGCATCGTATGATAATCAATAATAATTCAACATAATTTGGGAATGATTTGTGTATTTTTAAAGTTACATATCTTCAAAACTTGATTGCTGACAAGCAAAACATTTTGGGACTATGTCAACAATGGACTAAAAGATAGTTTTGGGGTAGAGTTTTCCTTTAAGGCTGAACTGAACATGAGGACTCACTTGGTACTGAGGTTTCCTTTCAGTATGGGCGTGGTCATCACACTCTTACTTTTCAGTGGTTGGCTGAGGACAGACAGAGGCACTGTGAACCGTGCTGGTAACTTCCCCTGGGGAAATAAAAGAGGGAGACAATCATTGGATGATCCTTTAAAAGGTGGGGTGGTGGGGGCTATATAGAATGGGGCTATAGAGAATGCGGCTATATAGAATGCGGCTATATAGAATGCGGCTATAGAGAATGCGGCTATATAGAATGCGGCTATATAGAATGGGGCTATCGAGGCTATCGAGAATGTGGCTATCGAGAATGGGGCTATATAGAATGTGGCTATCGAGAATGGGGCTATATAGAATGTGGCTATCGAGAATGGGGCTATATAGAATGTGGCTATATAGAATGTGGCTATCGAGAATGTGGCTATCGAGAATGTGGCTATATAGAATGTGGCTATCGAGGCTATCGAGAATGGGGCTATCGAGAATGGGGCTATATAGAATGGGGCTATCGAGAATGGGGCTATATAGAATGGGGCTATCGAGAAAGGGGCTATATAGAATGTGGCTATATAGAATGTGGCTATAGAGAATGTGGCTATAGAGATTGTGGCTATATAGAATGTGGCTATAGAGAATGTGGCTATGTAGAATGTGGCTATAGAGAATGGGGCTATAGAGAATGTGGCTATATAGAATGTGGCTATAGAGAATGGGGCTATATAGAATGTGGCTATCGAGAATGGGGCTATATAGAATGTGGCTATATAGAATGGGGATATCGAGAATGGGGCTATATAGAATGGGGCTATATAGAATGTGGCTATATAGAATGTGGCTATAGAGAATGTGGCTATATAGAATGTGGCTATAGAGAATGTGGCTATGTAGAATGTGGCTATAGAGAATGGGGCTATAGAGAATGTGGCTATATAGAATGTGGCTATAGAGAATGGGGCTATATAGAATGTGGCTATCGAGAATGGGGCTATATAGAATGTGGCTATATAGAATGGGGATATCGAGAATGTGGCTATAGAGAATGGGGCTATATAGAATGGGGCTATATAGAATGTGGCTATATAGAATGGGGCTATATAGAATGGGGCTATAGAGAATGGGGCTATAGAGAATGGAGCTATATAGAATGGGGCTATAGAGAATGTGGCTATATAGAATGGGGCTATAGAGAATGTGGCTATATAGAATGGGGCTATATAGAATGGGGCTATAGAGAATGTGGCTATATAGAATGGGGCTATATAGAATGTGGCTATATAGAATGTGGCTATATAGAATGGGGCTATAGAGAATGTGGCTATATAGAATGTGGCTATATAGAATGGGGCTATATAGAATGTCTTGAAAATAAGAGAGATCCCACGTTAGCCCTCCCAACAGAGGCAGAGAAGGTGTCTGGATAAAGAATTGCTACACTCCTGTTATTACACAACCATCCTGAATCCCACAGTAGATATAAGAGGGGAGTTAATGGTGATGTTGATGAAGCTGTGGGTCTTACTGGTTGTGTGGACACCACTGTGGCTGTGACGGGGACCTGGCGGACAGTAGCTGTGGCTGTTCCCAGAGTCAGGGAGCCTGAGGCAGAAGAGCCTACCGTCACCCCTTTAGCTCCGGCCAGTACGCTGGTGGCTATGGTGACAGTGGCGGCTCCAGTGGAGACTGGTTTGCTGCCAGTGGTGGTAGTCATGGTGATGGTTTGGCCCTGTTTCTGTGGGATGATCCCGAGGCCGGGCATGATCCGTATGGTGGTGCTACTCTTCGAGTCAGACGAGGAGACGGTGGAGAAGGTTCTGGTCTTCTGCTCAGCCATAGTGACTGCTAGGGTGGGCATCAGGCGGATCGTGTCCCCTGCAGCCTTCAACAGGGTGGTGGTGCCAGCAGAGGCCTTGCTGGTCCGGACTTCACCCGAGGAGGAGGCTGGGCTGGAGGTGGAGTGGGGTGGAGTTACATGGAGAGTAGCAGATATGCTCTTGGTAGTGGCAGTGCCTAACATGTCGGGGGTGAGTTTGACGGTGGTGAGAGGGGACTTAGTTAGGGTGGCCATCATGTCAGGAGTGATCCGCAGCACCGTCTGTCCTTTAGAGTCTGTGGTGATGGAGGAGGGGGGCAGGCGGAGCACATCCTTGCCCTGGATGCGAAGATTGGTAGCCGTTATTGGAAGACCCGGTCTACCTTGAGACTTTATGCCCAACTGGCCTGTGATAGCCACCTTTAGAGAGATAAATTACATGAGAATAAAACATACAGGAAATACTCTGACAAATGAAAAAACAAATCTCTTTCATGAACACATTACAGCGAAACTATAAATATCTTAAACCTTATTTACATGTAAATCCTTAAATGCCTCCTAATGAACTGTAATAACTTCCTGTTCACCTGTTTGATGATGTTCTGGCTGGTGACTCCCTGTCGGACAGCGGGGGAGGTAGGGTTGTGTGCTGGGCTGCCAGGGGACGCAGTCTGAGGTTTGAGTACAGTAACAGCAGTGGTCAGGCCTGACACTGACAGGGTTGTCTGCCCTCTGGACGCCTGCACCTGGATGGGGCTACCAGCAGACTGGGTCCTCAGTGGTAATGACACCACAGCCTGCTCAGTAAGGGTGGAGAGAGGAGAAACACAACCCTTCAATCACATGCACCAGTGTATTACAGCAACACATGCCTCTTATCTGTGGTTCAAGACCATGTCTGATTAATACAGTTAAATATGGTGCAAATTCCAGGTAAATGTTTTTAACTCAAAATCGATGTAACACTGAAGAGACTCAGTTCTCTTGATAGTAAGCATTGCATTGTTTTGTGGGTAACAGAATAGTCAGTGATTAACCTGTGTGATGCCCTTGGTTCCCATGGTGACTGGCACTCTGATTTGATGAGGGGTTTGGTGCAGCAGCGTGGCATGCTGTCCTCCTGCTGTCTGGGAAGAAACCACTCGTACCTGTGGGAGAGAGCCTGACTGGTGGCCCACTACCCTGGCTGTGTGTTGGGAGGTAGCTGGCTGAGAGACCTGGGGGCCAGACTGGCTGCTGGACAACAGGGTCCCCAGCTGGGGCATGGGGGGAGGAGACACCAGTAGAACACTAAGGGTGAAGAGAGCAGTGCATTAGTACTAACATAACATAAAGAAGTTCTATAATTGAGCCTGATAAGAGTTCATCCATGGTATCTGGGTTATACTGACCCAGGACTGGTCTTGACTGAATCTGGGATCCCAGCTTTGGTGGGGGTTGTGGCTACAGGGGCGAGGGGTGATTTGGGGGTTCCAGGGGTGCTGGTAGTGGGGGTGGTCGGAGTTGGGGACATGGGACCCCCCACATCACTTGCTTCCAGGCCTCCAGGGGTCTTCCCACCCCCCTCCTTACTTCCAGACTTCTATAACACACAGGGTGCATAGTCACCATCAACACATACCACAACCATGACATACAGTTACAGCCAGTTATATTGGCACCATTGCCAATATAAAAACAGCTTTTATCTCGAGGCAATCAGAATGTTAAATAGCCATTAATAGCCGGCCTCTGAGCAGTACCCTGCCCTGAACTTAGTGACTGTTACTAGCCGGCTGCCACCCGGTACTCTACCCTGTACCTTAGAGACTGCTGCCCTATGTACATAGTCATTAAACACTGGTCACTTTAATAATATTTTCACACCGTTCCACATACTTTATTCTAGTCAAGGCTCATCCTATATAAATACTTCTGTACACACCTTTTCTATTCATATACTGTCCATGTCTACAGTGCCTTCATAAAGTATTCACACCCCTTTACTTTTTCAGGAGTACACCTTTAAGTTGGATGGACTCACTCTGTGTGCAATAAGTATTTAACATTCTTTTTTTTAATGACTATCTCATCTCTGTACCCCACACGTGTATAATGTTTACATAGCTTTGCTTTACTCATCTCATATGTATATACTGTATTCTATTCTACTGTATTTTAGTCTATGCCACTCCAACATTGCTCATCCCAATATTTATATATTCCTTAATTCCATTATTTTACTTTTGGATTTGTGTGTATTGTTGTGAATTGTTAGATACTACTGCACTGTTGGAGCTAGGAACACAAGCATTTCGCTAGAACCCGCAACAACATCTACTAAACTTGTATGTGACCAATAAAATGTGATTTGATTTGACATACAATTATCTGAAAGGTCCCTCAGTCGAGCAGTGCATTTCAAACACAGATTCAACAACAAAAACGAAGGAGGTTTTCCAATGCCTCGCAAAGAAGGGCACCTATTGCTAGATGGGTAAAAAAATAAAAAAACACAGACATTGAATATTCCTTTGAGCATGGTGAAGTTATGAATTACACTTTGGATGGTGTATCAATACACCCAGTCACTACAAAGATACAGGTATCCTTCCTAACTCAGTTGCCGGAGAGGAAGGAAACCGCTCAGGGATGTCACCATGAGGCCAATGGTGACTTTAGAACAGTGTTAGGAGAAAACTGAGGATGGATCAACAACATTGTAGTTATTCCACTATACTAACCTAAATGACAGAGTTAAAAACAGGAAGCTTGTACAGAATACATTTTTTCCAAAACATGCATCATGTCTTTTTACCTTTATTTAACTAGGCAAGTCAATTAAGAACAAATTCTTATTTACAATGACGGCCTACCCCAGCCAAACCAAGACGACGATGGGTCAATTGCGCGCCGCCCTATGGGACTCCTAAACATTGCTGCTTGTGATAGCCTGGATTCGAACCACGATGTCTGTAGTGACGCCTCTAGCACTGAGATGCGGTGCCTTAGACCGCTGCGCCACTCAGGAACCCCAGTCGGGTAAAATGTATGGAGTAAAAAGTACATTATTTTCTTTAGGAATGTAATGAAGTAAAAGTAGTCAAAAATATAAATAGTAAAGTACAGATACCCTCCAAAACTACTTAAGTAGTACTTTTTACTTAAGTACTTTACACCACTGCAAATTTGTGCCTGAAATTTTTGAGAAATAAATGTGTGTGTATGGAACATTTCCGGGATATTTGATTTCAGCTCATGAAACATGGGACCAACACTTTACATGTTGCGTTCATATTTTTGTTCAGTATATTTGTGAAGAAATAGGGAATTATTTAAGAACAGTGCAAGGGTGCCAATATATTTGGTCGCAACTGTATGTTAGACAACAACAGAGCTCATTCCATAGTAACAGTCTGATCAGCCTATCATCAGGATTCTAGACAAAAATGACAAGTGGTGTAGCAAGACTTTCCACATTCAAAGTTGCAAATTCTCCAGTCTACATACAAGCTGAGAGGGTATGTCAGTGCACAATAGCTGAGAGGGTATGTCAGTGTACATGAGCTGAGAGGGTATGTCAGTGTACATTAGCTGAGAGGGTATGTCAGTGTACATGAGCTGAGAGGGTATGTCAGTGTACAATAGCTGAGAGGGTATGTCAGTGTACATGAGCTGAGAGGGTATGTCAGTGTACATTAGCTGAGAGGGTATGTCAGTGTACATTAGCTGAGAGGGTATGTCAGTGTACAATAGCTGAGAGGGTATGTCAGTGTACAATAGCTGAGAGGGTATGTCAGTGTACAATAGCTGAGAGGGTATGTCAGTGCACAATAGCTGAGAGGGTATGTCAGTGTACATTAGCTGAGAGGGTATGTCAGTGTACATTAGCTGAGAGGGTATGTCAGTGTACATGAGCTGAGAGGGTATGTCAGTGTACATTAGCTGAGAGGGTATGTCAGTGTACATTAGCTGAGAGGGTATGTCAGTGTACAATAGCTGAGAGGGTATGTCAGTGTACAATAGCTGAGAGGGTATGTCAGTGTACAATAGCTGAGAGGGTATGTCAGTGTACAATAGCTGAGAGGGTATGTCAGTGTACAATAGCTGAGAGGGTATGTCAGTGTACAATAGCTGAGAGGGTATGTCAGTGTACATTAGCTGAGAGGGTATGTCAGTGTACATGAGCTGAGGGGGTATGTCAGTGTACATGAGCTGAGAGGGTATGTCAGTGTACAATAGCTGAGAGGGTATGTCAGTGTACATGAGCTGAGAGGGTATGTCAGGGTACATTAGCTGAGAGGGTATGTCAGTGTACATTAGCTGAGAGGGTATGTCAGTGTACATTAGCTGAGAGGGTATGTCAGTGTACATTAGCTGAGAGGGTATGTCAGTGTACATTAGCTGCGAGGGTATGTCAGTGTACATTAGCTGCGAGGGTATGTCAGTGTACATGAGCTGAGAGGGTATGTCAGTGTACAATAGCTGAGAGGGTATAAAACCTCAATTTGTTGGATGTACAGCAATTACAGCAGAGTAGAGGCAGTGGGACTCACAGGCTTAGACGCAGGTTTAGGTTTCTGCTGCAGAGCCTTTCTGGCCTTGGCAGCAGCAGCTTGAGCCTGGTGAATCCTCTCTAGATGAGAACAGAATGATTAGTTGTAACAATGTGCCTGTGGGCTACTGAGGAAAGCAATGTCAACCACATTCAGATCTTATCACTTTCCATTGTTAGAAAGTGCTGCTCACCAAACTCCTCCTGACCGCGGTCGCGGTGCAGGTAGATCCACAGCTTGCGGCCGATGTCATACTTCACACAGGGGTCCTTCTCATAGTGCAGCCTGTCCAGAGCCCCACTCACAACCGTGTTCACCTGCAGGAAACATTACATGAGGTGCAGTGCTCAGTCACAGACAAACAAGGACAGACCGATAACAATAACCCAGTCGCCGTGAGGATCCAACCTGAGCACTGGTGACATCTGGTGCCAGGAATTGAGAGTCCTTGAGCAGCTCACAGATCTCAGCTCTGGTCCCCTCTCCGTTGGGCAGCCGGGCTGCTGCGTCCCGCACTGAGGGAGAGGAGGAGGAGCAGAATAGTCCTATCTAACCTGTGGCTACTGCAACAACACCACATACTGATGGCAGGTGTATACATGACTGTGACTGGTTATATTGAATGGGTCAGTCTTACCCAAGGAGAGGATGGTGACATAAGCTGGGCGGTCGGAGCGCAGCAGAGTGTGTTCTCTGGCTTTGTTGAGAGACATCTCCTTGTCAAAGACCCCCTTAACAGGCCCCACCACAGACTCAAAGCCATGCATTCTGAAGGTGAAGGCTTTGTGTGGCTGGTCATACCGCTGCTGCTCCTGATGATCAAAACAAGAACATGGACGCATAATGATTACAGAGAACACTGTGTGATCGTTGTAAATAATACTCAATACAGAACAAACCCTAGACTAAAAAGGTAGAGACGTGACACGGACCTGCACTTGGAAAACATGCCTCTCGTCTCCTGTGCTGGGCCGCACCACGAAGTCAGTCCAACTGCTTAGTTACAGAGAGAACAGCAAACAGTAATTCAATCAAATCTAAATCCCACTATGGCAATAAACACATACACTACCCAAGTCATTCAGAGTAAGAGCATTTGTGAAATGAGTATAGTGGAAACTTACACTCTAGGGGTGGGAGAAGTCATCTCTGTTAGTTCTTCACATTCTGTCTGTAGAGGACATTGTTTTTTTATTCAAGTGTATTAGAGGGAACAGAAAACGACCATACTGACAGAGTAGTGAGAAGTGGAAATGTGTACTTGCAATACCTTGACCACAACCAAGTCCTTGGAGTCGACCCACAGCTGACACAGAGCACTCAAATCCTTCTCTCCATCCTGACTGGGACCTTCGAGACATGAGATCGAGACAAACCTCTATGTCTCAAACTATAAATATTTTAATTTGCAATGTGACAGAATTTGGACAGATCATCTGACAGACAAAAAGGAGATCTTACCAATCCATTTCCATCGCTGTGAGTTTTCCCTGAACACCACATAGGGAGTGAAGCCACTGGGAAGAACCAACATACCGACTGAGTGAGAGAGAGGAAGACATTGAGCGAAGAAGAGAGAGAGAGAGAGAGAAGAAAGATGAGAGGATGATGATATTACTGCTTTAACGATGCAGAGAAGAGGATGTCTGCCTGGTCACCTTTAGTCTCCCCAGCCAGGAAGTGCAGGGCCGGCAGCACCATCTCTGACCAGCAGGAGGCCGAGGAGAACCAGGGGTTCAGGGAACTAGCTGGAGATGTCTGCCACTGTTGGACCTTCTCCTCCAACTAACAACAGGACATACATGAATCATTATATACTCTTAAAGTGTTACAACAGTTCCAATTCAAAGTAACAGTTCAGCTCATCACATACCAACTCAGTGGTCTTGTGGTTAGTGTCCGCCCTAAGTCATACCAAAGACACTAAAAATGGGACCTGATGCAACTCTGCTTGGCACTCGGCAGTAAGGAGATAGATTGTGGGTAAGGCCCTGCGATAGACTAGCGTCCTGTCCAGGGGGTGTGCTTGTACATCAAGCTGCCTCACGCTACAGAAACAGCAGATAGACTAGCGTCCTGTCCAGGGGGTGTACTTGTACATCAAGCTGCCTCACGCTACAGAAACAGGAAATAGGCTCCTGATCCTATGAGCCTTTCTGCCTCGCTTGTGCAAAGCTTCTTACTGATCACATACGTCACCATGTCGCCAAACCTACTAGCAATATACTTGTGAAGGTATAACTGAGTGAATACCATGGTGGTGCTGGCGAGGCCGTCTAGTTTTAGGATGTTCTCCAGCAGGTTGAAGAAGCTCACAGCGATCTCCTCCACCATGACAGGGCTGTTCTGCACCTCCTCCATCGGCCTGCAGAGAGAAAAGTACGGTGTGCAGTGTGCAACTGAATTCATGATAGCATCTAAATATCTGGAGCACAAGAATATCAGTCAAGCTGTCATTTTGCTTCACTCATTGAATGTCATGTTAGAACATCTCTGTTCATACATTTTACATTTACATTTAAGTCATTTAGCAGACGCTCTTATCCAGAGCGACTTACAAGTACATACATTCATACTTTTTTTGTACTGGTCCCCCGTGGGAAACGAACCCACAACCCTGGCGTTGCAAGCGCCATGCTCTACCAACTGAGCTACACGGGACCACATACAACAGCATCAATCAATCAAAGGTATTTATAAAGCCCTTTTTACATCAGCCGATGTCACACAGTGCTATTTAGAAACCCAGCCTAAAATCCCAAACAGCAAGCAATGCAGATGTAGAAGCACGGTGGCTAGGAAAAACTCCTAGCCACTCTACTCTACCCTACCCTACCCTGCTCTGCTCTGCTCTGCTCTACTGCACTGTACTCTACTGTACTCTACCCTACTCTGCTCAGCTCTACCCTACTCTGCTCTACTGTAGCATGCGATATTTCATTCCTAACATGTCAGGTAAAAGTGCCATCTTTGTGGGATGAGTACATAGACATCGCACTGTTACCAGTGCCTGTAATCTGCTTTGGGTTATTAATCAACCTACAAGGGTGTTTACAAACACAAGATCATCCACATGTATTGATCACATTTTTACTAATACAGTAAAACTTTGTTCTAAAGCTGTATCCGTACCCATTGGATGCAGTGATCACAATATAGTGGCTATATCCAGGAAAGCCAAAGCTCCAAACGCTGGGCCTAAAATAGTGTATAAGAGATTATTCAAAAGATTTTGCTCTGACTCTTATGTGGATGATGTTAAAAATATTTGTTGGTCTGATGTGATAAGGAGCATCCAGACGCTGCACTTGATGAATTTATGAAACTCCTTCCTATTATTGATAAACATGCACCTATTAAGAAACTGACTGTTAGAACTGTTAAGGCTCCTTGGATTGATGAGGAATTGAAAAACTGTATGGCTGAAGCTGAAAGAGATGGGGCAAAAGGAGTGGCTAATAAGTCTGGCTGCACATCTGACTGGTTGATTTACTGCAAATTCAGAAATTACAGTTGAAGTTGGAAGTTTACATACACCTTTGCCAAATACATTTAAACTCAGTTTTTCACAATTCCTGACATTTAGTCCTATTAAAAAGTCCCTGTCTTGGGTCAGTTAGGATCACCACTTTATTTTAATAATGTGAAATGTCAGAATAATAGTAGAGTGAATGATTTATTTCAGCTTTCATTTCTTTCATCACATTCCCAGTGGGTCAGAAGTTTACATACACTCAATTAGTATTTGGTAGCATTGCCTTTAAATTGTTTAACTTGGGTCAAACGTTTTGGGTAGCCTTCCACAAGCTTCCCACAATAAATTGGGTGAATTTTGGCCCATTCCTCCTGACAGAGCTGGTGTAACTGAGTCAGGCTTGTAGGCCTCCTTGCTCGCACACACTTTTTCAGTTCTGCCCACAAATTTTCTATGGGATTGAAGTCAGGGCTTTGTGATGGCCACTTCAATACCTTGACTTTGTTGTCCTTAAGCCATTTTGCCACATCTTTGGAAGTATGCTTGGGGTCATTGTCCATTTGGAAGACCCATTTGCGACCAATCTTTAACTTCCTGACTGATGTCTTGAGATGTTGCTTCAATATATCCACATAATTTTCCTTTCTCATGATGCCATCTATTTTGTGAAGTGCACCAGTCCCTCCTGCAGCAAAGCACCCCCACAACATGATGCTGCCACCCCGTGCGTCATGGTTGGGATGATGTTCTTCGGCTTGCAAGCCTCCCCCTTTTTCCTCCAAACATAACGATGGTCATTATGGCCAAACAGTTCTATTTTTGTTTCATCAGACCAGAGGACATTTCTCCAAAAAGTACAATCTTTGTCCCCATGTGCAGTTGCAAACCGTAGTCTGGCTTTTTTTATGGCGGTTTTGGAGCAGTGGCTTCTTCCTTGCTGAGCGTTTGGAAATTGCTCCCAAGGATGAACCAGACTTGTGGAGGTCTACAATTTCTTTTCTGAGGTCTTGGCTGATTTCTTTTGATTTTCCCATGATGTCAAGCAAAGAGGCACTGAGTTTGAAGGTAGGCCTTGAAATACATCCACAGGTACACCTCCAATTGACTCAAATTATGTAAATTTGCTTATCAGAAGCTTCTAAAGCCATGACACCATTTTCTGGAATTTTCCAAGCTGTTTAAAGGCACAGTCAACTTAGTGTATGTACACTTCTGACCCACTGGAATTGTGATACAGTGAGTTATATGTGAAATAATCTGTCTGTAAATAATTGCTTGAAAAATGACTTGTGTCATGCACAAAGTAGATGTCCTAACCGACTTGCCAAAACTATAGTTTGTTAACAAGAAATCTGTGTGGTTGAAAAACAAGTTTTTGAATCCAACCTAAGTGTATTTAAACTTCCGACTTCAACTGTATGCACTAAAACCGAATATCTTAAGTGCCAAGTTCTGGAAGGTCAGATTGACTGTCAAATGCCTTCTCTGCATCCAATGTCACTAATGCGGTAGGAATATCGGTTTGGGAAGCGAGATGCGGAGTGAAATTCGTTGGGAGTTGTGTGTTTGAGCAAATACAATGCTACTTCTCTGGTAACAAATTAACAACAGATTTTCAGCATGCTTATAGAGAAGGGCACTCAACATGTACGGCACTGACATAAATGACTGATGGTTGGACGAAAGAAATTGAGAAAAAGAAGATTGCGGGAGCTATACTGTTAGAGATCAGTGCAGTCTTTGACTTTATTGAACATAACCTGCTGTTGAAAAAACTTGTGTGTTATGGCTTTTCAACCTCTGCCATATCATGGATTCAGAGCTATCCATCTAATAGAATTCAGAGGGTTTTCTTTACAGGAAGCTTCTCTAATGTCTGTGGTGTACCGCAGGACAGCTCTCTAGGCCCTCTACTCTTTTCTATTTTTACTAATGACATGCCACTGGCATTAAACAAAGCATGTGGGGGCCTCCCGGGTGGCGCAGTGGTCTAGGGCACTGCATCGCAGCGCTAGCTGTGCCACCAGAGTCTCTGGGTTCCAGGCTCTGTCGCAGCCGGCCGCGACCGGGGGGTCCGTGGGGCGACGCACAATTGGCCTAGCGTCGTCCGGGTTAGGGAGGGTTTGGTCGGTAGCGACTCCTGTGGCGGGCCGGGCGCAGTGCGCGCTAACCAAGGGGGGCGGGTGCACGGTGTTTCCTCCGACACATTGGTGCGGCTGGCTTCCGAGTTGGAGGCGCGCTGTGTTAAGAAGCAGTGCGGCTTGGTTGGGTTGTGCTTCGGAGGACGCATGACTTTCGACCTTCGTCTCTCCCGAGCCCGTACGGGAGTTGTAGCGATGAGACAAGATAGTAATTACTAACGATTGGATACCACGAAAATTGGGGAGAAAAGGGGGTAAAAAAAAAAAAAAAAAAAGCATGTGTGTCCATGTATGCTGATGATTCAACCATATACAGTTAAATGCCACCCTTTTTCCACATTTTGTTACGTTACAGCCTTTTTCTAAAATTGATTAAATACATTTTTTCCCCAATACATCTACACACAATACCCCATAATGACAAAGCAAAAACAGGTTTTTAGAAATGTTTGCAAAATACCTTATTCACATAAGTATTCAGACCCTTTGCTATGAGACTCGAAATTGAGCTCAGGTGCATCCTGCTTCCATTGATAATCCTTGATGTTTCTACAACTTGATTGGAGTCCACCTGTGATAAATTCAATTGATTGGACATGATTTGGAAAGGCACACACAGTTGACAGTGCATGTCAGAGCAAAAAGGGTCGAAAGAATTGTCCGTAAAGCTCAGACACAGGATTGTGTCGAGGCACAGATCTGGGGAAGGGTAGCAAAACATTTCTGCAGCATTGAAGGTCCCCAAGAACACTGCTTCTTGACACAATGCCCACTTAACCCGGAAGCCAGCCGCACCAATGTGTCGGAGGAAACATAGTGCACCTGGTGACCGTGTCAGCGTGCACTGTGCCCGGCCCGCCACAGGAGTTGCTAGTGCGCGATGGGACAAGGACATCCCTGCCAGCCAAACCCTCCACAAACCCAGACGGCGCTGGGCCAATTGTGAGCCGACCCATGGGTCCCTGGTCGCGGCTGGCGGCGACAGAGCCTGGACTTGAACCCAGAATCTCTAGTGGCACAGCTAGCACTGCGATGCAGTGCCTTAGATCACTGCGCCACTCGGGAGGCCGTGGCCTCCATCATTCTTAAATGGCAGAAATTTGGAACCACCAAGACTCTTCCTAGAGCTGGCTGACCAGCCAAACTGAGCAATCAGGGGGAGAAGGGCCTTGGTCAGGGAGGTGACCAAGAACCCAATGGTCACTCTGACAGAGCTCCAGAGTTCTTCTGTGATGATGGGAGAACCTTCCAGGACAACCATCTCTGAAGCTCTCCACCATTCAGGCTTTTATGGTAGAGTGGCTGGACAGAAGCCACTCCTCAGTAAAAGGCACATGACAGCCCGCTTGGAGTTTGCCAAAAGGCACCTAAAGGACTCTCAGACCATGAGAAACAAGATTCTCTGGTCTGATGAAACCAAGATTAAACTCTTTGGCCTGAATGCCAAGCATCACGTCTAGAGGAAACCAGGCACCATACCTACGTTGATGCATGGTGGTGGCAGCATCATGCTGTGGGGATGTTTTTTAGCCGCAGGGACTGGGAGACTAGTCAGGATCGAGGGAAAGATGAACGGAGCAAAGTACAGAGATCCTTGATGAAAACCTGTTCCAGAGCGCTCAGGACCTCAGACTGGGGCGAAGGATAACATTCCAACAGGACAATGACTCTAAGAACACAGCCAACATAACGCAGGAGTGGCTTTGGGACAAGTCTCTGAATGTCCTTGAGTCACCCAGCCAGAGCCCGGACTTGAACCGATTGAACATCTTTGGAGACCTGAAAATAGCTGTGCAGCGACACTCCCCATCCAACCTGACAGAGCTTGAGAGGATCTGCAGAGAAGAATGGGAGAAACTCCCCAAATACAGGTGTGCCAAGCTTGTAGCGTCATACCCAAGAAGACTCAAGGCTGTAATGCTGCCAAAGGTGCTTCAACAAAGTAATACATTTGCAAAAAAATTCTAAAAACCTGTTTTTGCTTTGTCATTATGAGGTATTGCGTTTAGATTGATTAGGGGAATTTTTTGGGATCAATTTTAGAAGAAGGTTGTAACGTAACAAAATGTGGAAGAAGTCAAGGGGTCTGAATACTTTTCGAATGCACTGTACACATCAACAACCACAGCTAATGAAGTTACTTAAACCCTTAACAAAGAGTTGCAGTCTGTTTGGAATGGGTGACCAGTACTAAATTGGTCCTGAACATCTCTAAAACTAAGAGCATTGTATTTGGTACAAATCATTCCCTAAGTTCTATACCTCAGCTGAATCTGGTAATGAATGGTATGGCTGTTGATATTTCTTGTTTTCATAAGAAACATTCATTTGTTATATCTGGAGTATTTCTCCTGTCTTATCCGGTGTCCTGTGTGAATTTAAGTATGCTCCCTCTAATTCTCTTCCTCTCCCTCTCCCTCCCCTCCCTGAGGAACTGAGCCCTGGGACCATGCCTCAAGACTCCCTGGCCTGATGACTTCTTGCTGTCCCCAGTCCACCTGGTCGTGCTGCTGCTCCAGTTTCGACTGTTCTGCCTGCGGCTATGGAACCCTGACCTGTTCACAGGACGTGCTACCTTGTCCCGGACCTGCTGTCTCTCTCTACCACACCTGCTGTCTCTAACTCTGAATGCTCGGCTATGAAAAGCCAACTGACATTTGAGGTGCTGACCTGTTGCACCCTCTACAACCACTGTGATTATTATTATTTGACCCTGCTAGTCATCTATGAATGTTTGAACATCTTGGCCATGTTCTGTTATAACGTCCACCTGGCACAGCCAAAAGAGGACTGGCCACCCCTGGTTCCTCTCTAGGTTTCTTCCTAGGTTCCTGCCTTTCTAGGGAGTTTTTCCTAGCCACCGTGCTTCTACATCTACATTGCTTGCTGTTTGGGGTTTAGGCTGGGTTTCTGTATAGCACTTCATGACATTGACTGATGTAAGAATGGCTTTATATGGAACTCCCTTCCATCTTATATAGCTCAAGTGAACAGCAAACCTAGTTTCAAAAAACACATAACGTAAGACCTCTCCCCCATGTGACCTACTTGTTGTGTGCATGTACTGACATGTATATGTAACTGATAGATGCACACACATACTACATGCTAATGTTTTAAATGTATGTAAATTGTAAAGTATTTTGTCTGTAATGTCTTCTTCATTATGTCGGACCCCAGTCAGACTAGCTGTTGCCATTGGCGTCAGGGAATGGGGATCCTAATTAATTAAATCAAATCTCCTGTAACCCTTTAAAAAAAATGTATTTTAGGCTATAGATGCCAGGACAGTGATGTTTTGCTAACCATAGAGGGGTTGGTTGTTTAGCAACAAAACCTACGCGTGCTTAACTATGTGGCAAAACAGATGGTGTTGGCTTAGATTGTTGACAACATGTAAACTATATTTCTAATGAATCAAATCAAATCAAATCGACTCACTCTTCCTTGACACTGGGCAGTGGAGTGACTGGGGTCTCAGGCAGAGCAGCTGTGATGTTAACTGATGGAGCTGGGGCTTCTGAAGGCATCAGAGCCTCACAGGGATCCTCAGACTCCACTTTAATTGTCCTCATCTTCTTCTTTCTCCTCTCCTCCCTCATCTTCCTCTTGGGCAGAGCCAGGTCAAACAGTGCTAGATCATAGAAGATACTAGTTAAGAATGTTTCTACACTAGTTGTGCCTTACATCATTCAGAGGATCTAATTGAATCTAGCTACATATACTACAAACCAAAAGTATGTGGACACCCTTTGAAATTAGTTTATTCGGCTATTTCAGCCACACCTGTTGCTGACAGGTGTATAAAATCGAGCACACAGCCATAGACAAACATTTAGCAGTAGAATGGCCTGTATTGAAGAGTTCAGTGACTTTCAACGTAGGATGCCACCTTTCCAACAAGTCAGTTCATCAAATTTCTGCCCTGCTAGAGCTGCCCCGGTCAACTGTAAGTGCTGTTATTGTGAAGTGGAATCATCTAGGAGCAACAATGGCTCAGCCGCAAATTGGTAGGCCACACAAGCTCACAGAACGGGACCGCCGAGTGCATAGCGCCCAAAAACTGTCTGTCCTCAGTTGCAACACTCACTACCGAGTTCCAAACTGCCTCTGGAAGAAACATCAGCAAAATAACTGTTCATCGGGAGCTTCATGAAATGGGTTTTCATGGCCGAGCAGCCGTACAAGTCGGCTGGAAACGTGTAAAGCTTGCCGCCATTGGACTCTGGAGCAGTGGAAATTCTGGAAAATCTTAACATTACAGCATAAAATTATTCTAGACGATTCTCTGCTTCCAAATTTGTGGCAACAGTTTGGGGAAGGCCCTTTCCTCTTTCAGCATGACAATGCCCCCATGCACAAAGAGAGGTCCATACAAAAATAGTTTCTCAATATCGGTGTGGAAGAACTTGACAGGCCTGCACAGAGCCCTGACCTGAAATCCATCGAACAACTTTGGGATGAATTGGAACACCGACTGCGAGCCAGGCCACATCAGTGCCCGACCTCACTAAATGCTCCTGTGGCTGAATGGAAGCAAGTCCCGCAGCAATGTTCCAACGTCAAGTTGATAAGGGAATTATATGCTTAAAGGTAATTACTAAACAAATTCCACCCTGAAACGTAATTATGACATGATGTAACAGATATAATGAATAATTAGACAAACGTAACTATTAGTGATTATTAGTTTATGTAGCATGTATAATGAATAATTAAAGTACTAAACGTAAGTTCAATAAGGTTCAGTAGAGACATGTGAGGGAGAGAAAGGTGTGTGTGTGTGTGTCCAAGAAAATACCGAGAACAATTCAACTGTGTTTGACCCGACCTGGCTAGAACTCTGAGAAACTTATGATAGGACAGGGAGTCCTTCTCAAGGTTCCTCTAATCTCGGGGGAATGGAACTGTCGGCTGGGTAGTGATAAACAGTGGTGAGAACACACCTACTGTTCGTGTGTATATATGTGCGTAGGATATCTACTGTTTGTGTGGAGGTATGTGCGTGAGTAAGGAGCAAGTTATAAAATGGATGTCTTTGTATTATGGACTTCAGAGCGCTCTCGTGAATAAACTATACGAACCTTTTGCATAAGCTGAGTCTTTGCCTAATTATTATTAAACCCATGGTCTTACAAACCTCGGGGATTGGTCAAAGCTATTGATGTTAGTTATTATTATTGGGATTGAAAATTCTCGTGACACAAGTGGAAAGCCTCCCCAGAAGGGTGGAGGCTGTTATAGCAGCAAAAGGGGGGACCAACTCCATATTAATGCCCATGATTTTGGAATGAGATGTTTGACGAGCAATTGTCCACATACTTTTGGCCAAGTAGTGCATGATTAATTTGGCTTTATGATTATGATTTTGGTGTTTTGGTTATAGACTTGACTTGTACTCACTCATCATGGAGCCTTTACGACCTATGTTCACTCTAGACATCATGTCACCCAGGCGGATGTCAGAAGTCATCAAGTCTGGATGATCCTGTGCAAATAAGAAGGACTAGAATTAGGATACAAGGAAATGTTGTACAAGATGGTATTAGGTAGATAAACAGTGTCCCCAATTTCCATTCACACCTTGATTTTATGAATAGCAGAATTCTCTGCTGTTTTTGTGAATGGAGAAGCATAGAAGAAACTAACCGGTTGTCGTCTCCTCTTCTCTCTATGTCTCCGTAGCATGGCTCTCATGTCCTTCTCTCCCAGTTCTTGCTTATCTGTGTAAGCAGGCACCACATATCTTCAATCACTACATCTGCAGAGTCTTTATGTACATTACCGCAGTAGGGCTGGGAATTGCCAGGGACCTCACGATACAATATTATCACGATACTTAGGTGCCGATACGATATGTATTGCGATTCGATGTTCAAAACATATTGTTCACTATATGTCTGCTGGGTTAGGGTTAGAGAGCAAGAGAACTCAAGTTTTGATCAGTCATGGAAATACAAGTGCTGAAAACATGTTGGCTCACTATTTAAAAAGAAAATGGAGAACAAGCTATAGGACGAAAAATACCGGAGTTTTGGCACAGTTACAGCTGACTAGCGCAAGATAGTGCTATCTAGCAAAATCGATACTTGGAAGTCAAAGTATCGATTTAATATCGTCCAAAACAATATTGCGATATGTAACCATAAATGTTTTTCCTCAATCATTATACAGTAGCTGTATAGATCTACTGTAACTGACCGGTGGTCTTCATGTCCTGGGTGGAGAGACTGGGCAAAACCCTGACAGAGACTGTGGGCGTTGGAGAGGAAGGAGATTGAGGTGTTGGCAGCCAAGAGGCTGTATCTGCAAATACAACGCAAAGGACACGTATGTGACATAGAGAAAACATTGAAAGATGAATTCTGACACTTATTCAATGCTGCTAAATGCAATTACATTTCAACATTCTAGGCTGACGAAAGCAGACTCACCATCATCGTCAGATGAGGCATTGCTGTCTCCACACTCAGTTTTAACTTCCCTCAGTATCCGGCACACTCTTCCTCTGACCCTCTGTTCCTGCACCTCACCATGTGTCTGGGTGGGATACTTTCTGTTCACCGCAATGTCAGGGCCACTGCGGACAGCCAACTCTAGCAGTTCCTAAACACACAGAAATTATATACGTGAACATACTGAGAAAGGCCATTCACCTTGTGCTTGAGAATGAAGCTTGAAGATATATGCATACCTTTCTAGAGACCAGGATCTGTTTAAGGAGTTTGTGGTAGTACTGCTGCAACGAGTTCAGCTGCCGTTTTTTCTGGGACTTGGCACACAGTTGTCTGTACTTAACCACTTCTGGATTGAAATGGCCATCTGGGGAGAGCACAGTGGTACACGATATCACTGATATGCCATAAACAGTCCAAAAACGTACTCAAAATCAAGCCGTTTGAGAGAGGCGGAATGTTACCTTGGAACAGTTTCTGTGCAAGGTGCAAGGGGTTTCCGAAGCAGAAGTTCTGTTTGTTGAAGAGTTTGCTGATGGTGCTGTCCTGCTCACTAGTGTTGTCTTCTTGAAAGTGTGGTAACATTAGACGGAGATGTTGCCTCTGGTCATCTGTCAGTACTTCAGACCAGGTGCTTTCACTCAGCACAGAGAAGAAGATTTCAGGCTGTTTGCCCAACAAAAACAAAACAAAATATATAAACAGAACTGTAAATGCAACAATCAATATACAGTACACCTTTATATATACTGTCTATGCAGTGTACACAATGGATAAACAGCATATGATAAAGTTAACACAGAAATCATTTGCAGTATGCTATTATTAGCTACTCACATCCTCAAGCAGGTCTTCTGGAAGACTCACTTGACAGTTTCCCAACATGCACTCTTCAGTGATGCGCCCATCATTGCCCTCCCCTGAGTCTAGGGGGTCGGTCAGCATGTGATCAAGGGCATCCATTCTGATCTTCCTTCACAATCTGAAGAAAAAAAATGAATTGCATTGGTAGCTACAGTAACGTTCGCTATCTAACGAAAATCACTAGTCCATTGGCGTTGTTAGCTAGGTAGCTAACGTAAAATAGAACAGTTTAGTCTGCATTTCTACAGAAAACATTATCGATCTTGTTGGATGGCTAACTAGATATTACATTATCATGTCTAGGATGAAATACAAACCAAAAACACATGTCAACGTGAGCTACTAGCTAAATTGTGCTAGCCAGCTACCTAAGGCAAGATAACTACACCAGGAAAGATACGATTCAATTAAGTATTCTGCGCACTTTGGATATGATTATCTAGTTAGCAATGTGAGCTTAAACAATAGATAACTAGTTTAGCTAACAAAGCCAAAATTACCTAATTTACCAGAAAATAGAGCACACTGGACATCGGATAAAAGACTCAGAGGGGAATCATAACAACGACGTACCAATACGGTTTCCGTCCCGTCCGCTAAGTCTACCGTGAGTACTTCCAATTTCCTCGATTCTGGTTGCATTCGATGCACGAAATGTTCAGCGATGATTAAAACAAGTTCTTTAGATAATACACAACAAAAGACATTTCCCTTCAGACTCATTTCCCCAATCATACAGGGTATTGTAATTTAATATGAAATGAGGCTTTACATAGAATTACACTGAAATAAGGCACATTGGCACTCCCACAATCTAAATTTTTCAGAGAATGGTGAAATTACTGTAGAGTACATTACAATAATCACAAACTCAAGTAAAAGCACAGGTTGTCATGACCCTGAAATTCCACAAATACACGAGTACAAGTCTTTTTGGTGTTGTTACTAGGCCTTTGTGTATTACAAGCCCAGCTTGACACTCACACAACATACACGTTTTAAAATTATCAATAAAAATGTCCTAAACTGTACACAAGAAAAATTATCAAATTTACATACCACAACTAATTAATGATATACTGTAAGCACCAGAATGGAATGGATACATAGAACAGAGTATATAGGCTGCTTAAAAAAAGGCAGCCCAATTTTGATATTTGTTTCCTTTTTTGAGCAATCAGATCTTTTCTAAACACCAGCTACTGGAATAAAGATCAGAATTGAGCTGCCTGTGTAAATGCTGCCATAGTAATGTTAACATCACTTGTTAAAATGTGTACTAGGAGCAATGAGATGTACTTTCAACTAATGTATAAACCTAGACAAGGACCAAGCAACCAACCATATTGACATACTATAAACCAGAAATATATTACACACCAAACGCTCTCTATACTCTATGACATTTACATATTGATTACAAATTTAAATCTGCCTAGGGAAGAAAATATAAAAATCAATGAACTGAGTTTAGTATAAAATCACGAAAATATATCTAAAATGTTTGTGTAAAGTATACCTCCCTGAATATGTGAAATATTTTCCTTTACCATTTTCCTGTTCAATCAAACCATTAACTGAGTTCCCAGGACAGTCATTATTAGTCGATGGTATCTCAGAAACCCAGTCACCTGTTTTGACCGAAAAGGGCCCTACATCTCAGAGCATATTAGACAGTAAAAAAAAAATTGGGTACACAAGCTGTCAGGTTTACTGAGGTACAGCAGTCTGAAGATCAATTCAAAAATAAATATAAACAGGCAATGAAAACATATCCTAAAAAGAAGACACCTACATTAACAAAACATAATATAAAAATACAAAGACATATGAGATTTTAAGAATCCACAAAACTTCATATAACATATAACTTTTGGAAAAACAAACGATTGCCTAGGCAATGTAAGGATAAGGATTCTAACACATGAACAAAGCAAATTCTAAACAAAGAAACCCAGGGGGGAAAAATGCCTACAAGTTCACAAAAGCAGGCAATTTAGTGCACTTGGGTGCAAAAATCCATCTTTAACCTGCAACCAATGCTTGCTAAATATTTATTTAAGCAAGATAATAACACAGCTAATGTAATGCCCAGTCTATTTTTAAGTAAGTGTATGTATAAGTATGTAAAAATTGTATTTTCTGTATAAAGTAATACTTTTGGATAGAACCAAACATCACGTATAAGTGTAAAATAAGGAAAACTCCTTGTTGAGTCTTGTAGAGTCCCAGTAGTCAATAACTGTAGTGTGCATACCAAGGTTATTATAGTCTTGTTTTTAAATTCGTTTTTTATTTCTATTTGTTTAATTTTTTTAAATTTGAAATTCAGTTTAAGTTAGTTTTCGGACCTGATTTGCTAGTTTTTATTTAGTTTGAGTTTTATAAAAAAATATGTATATTTAGTTTTTATATTATTTAGTTTCAGTTTTAGTATTGCTACGAGCCATTTGGGTTGTATAGCATGTGTGTTGTTTTTGGGATGTCACTTCTTACCACTGAAGTGTGTCATGTAAAAATATTCCCAGCGTGAAATAGTTTCCAATAAAAGTTTAACATGACAAAGGGCAGTTATACACAAGGTGATGGGCCAGCTCATAGGCTAGGTTTACATTATAAAGTCAATCTCATTGTGACTTGGATTTAAAGGTAATAGAGCGGAGACTGGTGAAAAATAATCATGTAGAAGGAAACCCCATATTTACACCAATCCAATGCTTTTTAAAAACTTAGTAGTACATGTAAGAGGAATCAAGTTAGCTACCTAGACAATTTTTTCCCTGTTAGCTAGTGATAGCTAGGGATAGTGATGCACAAACTAGGCCTATTTGAAACATCACCATCTCCTGGAAGCATTTACCCACCAGATTCAGTAGCTTAAAAACACCCCTAAAGCTTGACAACTTTTTTACATTTACATTTGAGTAATTTAGCAGATGCTCTTATCCAGAGCGACTTACGGTATTGAGTGCATACATTTGTCAGGTATCAGTTGCAGCCTTCATCTGCCTTTGAACCCCATTGAAAACCCAATCAGAAGTTTAGAAAAAAACTAAAACTGAACATAACTCATTATGGTTTTTATTTTATTTTAGTTCGTTTTGGAGTGAAAGATAATAGTTTCAGTATAGTTTTAGTTTTTTGAAACAGGTTTGTTATTTATTTTATTTCAGTTTACTAAATCGTTTTTTCAAGATTCATTTTTGTTTTAGTTTCTGCATTAGTTTACTATAATAACCTTAATGCATATCAATCAAAGGTCTGATGATTTAAAAAACTTGGACAATGACCAATCTTCTGAGGGCTAAGTATTGCTCAGGCTTGACAACCAGGTTTCCCACTCAGCTAGACCCTGGTCTTCTCAGCTACACCCCAGTCTTCTGCTTTATCCAGTCCCTGTATTTGGTGACTTGGGTGTAGACGCCAGGCTTGTTCCTGCGGGCACAGCCGTCCCCCCAGCTCACCACTCCGGCCAAGAAGAAACGTCCACTGTCCTCCATGGAGGACAACGGACCTCCAGAGTCTCCCTGTCAGAAGGAGCAGGGCAAAGACAGCATGATGATGATGATGATGATGACGTAAAGAGGGGGAAAGTAAATATGCAACAAGAAAGATCATCTAGCTGCTGGCTGGGTTACCTGACAGGCATCTACTCCTCCGTCCAGTACACCAGCACATAACATGTTGGAAGTGGTCTGCCCTTCCATCAGGGTGTTACATACTGTGGCATTGATGATACGGACCTCTGCCTTCTGCAACATTGATGCCTCGAAACCTGGGATAGTGAATGACACTCAGTCAGCATCAACAGTAGTCAGAGGATAAAACATGAGGAAATGTCAAGTGTATTACTACAGAACAAGGTGGGAGAAACTACTGCAGCTATACACCGGATTCAACTCACCCCCCTCTCTGGTGGTCCCCCAGCCAGTGATCCACACTGGCTTGCCAGCAGGGAAGTAATGCCTGGCCGTGGGCAGGCAGATTGGCCAGATGTTCTGGTTGAGTGTGACAGGACTGTCCAGTTCCATAAGAGCTATGTCATTGTCATAGGTGTCGGCTTGGTAGCCAGGGTGCTGGATGATCCGTTTCAGGTTCTTCTTCAGCGTCCACTTGTTAGTCTGACTCTGAACATGAAGTCCAAGGTATGCTTCCCATTGTTGAGGTTGAGAATACCTGTTGGAAAACACACTCTTAGTTCACGGTCCTCAATCCTCAAGAACACAAAGATTTTGAAAGCTGAAATGTAAACAGGAGAGGTTACAGGGAACAGTCCTTAGAGCAGTAAATAAATTGGGGAAACGTACAATGGTGTGAATTAAACGTAGAAAGAGTAGGAAAAATAAGGTGAGCACGTACTTGACTTTGATGTCATCCTGGACACAGTGGGCAGCAGTGACGAGCCAGCGGTCGTTGATAACTGAGGCTCCACACACATGGCTAGACCCTCGGATGTGAAGGCTAACCTGCCAGGGCCACTCCCCCTCAATGGAGGCCTGCCCACCCACAATACGGGAGTGTCTGTAAGGCCGTATACCACACTCTGCACACAGACACACGCAAAAAACAATCAGTAAATAAAGGAGGACCACAATGGAAACAAGTCTGACTTTTTGTCTACATAACCCTCTGCGATTTCGGTACATGTATTGTTTGCCTGTTGTTTTAAATAGTCAAATAAAATATAATCCAAATGACATTCAGAAGTCAGGGTAATGGTGGTAAAAGTTGGTCTGATGATGTAGAGGAAGCTGTGTGAGATATCTAAACTTACGACAGTCTGCCTCGTCTGAGCCATCATCACAGTCCTCTTCTTCATCGCACTCTGGGTTCAGCTTGCTGATGCACATGTTGTTCTTACACTTGTAAGTATTCTCTGAGCATTGCAGGGCTAGAGCTGGATACAAGGAGATGAGGAGTCAGTCACACAAAGGTCAAAGGTCATGTTTATATGGTAGCCAGTTGTATTCTACTACAGCTATTTATCTTTGGATACGTACATTTTGCGCAATTTGATTCATCAGAGCCGTCAGCACAGTCAGCACGGCCATCACATTTCAGTCTCTCTGAGATACAGCTTCCAGTTCGACAGGTAAACTCACCTGATTTACAACTCCCTACAGAGAGGACACAGTAATACACAGTGGTAACAATGATGATATAATCTTGTGTGACCTCTCT
Organism: Salvelinus namaycush; assembly: GCF_016432855.1. NCBI lineage: Eukaryota > Metazoa > Chordata > Actinopteri > Salmoniformes > Salmonidae > Salvelinus > Salvelinus namaycush. The sequence goes on along the minus strand of NC_052332.1, from coordinate 31,156,531 downwards.
ACTGATCTATATTGTTGACTTACCACAGTTTTCCTCGTCTGTGCTGTCCCCACAGTCATTGACTCCATCACACTGCCAGAACTTGACTTTACAAAGACCATTTCTACATTTGATTTGATCTGGCTCACACTCTGTACAGAGACAAGACATCAACTCAGATTACATCATACTCATTTGGAGGTAACCTAATCTCTCTTGTAGAGGCAAATCAAGCATCTGTTTACAAAGGTGACGTTATAAAACTTAAACACACTCAGATGGAAACACTTGAGAAGAATAGACATGTTATAACGTAGTTATAGGTCTGTACTCACTGCAGATCTGTACTGATAACAGGTTTTAAAGTATACACTGTAGATGTTAGTTTAAGAAACAACTGTGTACTGATAACAATGTTTCTGGCTTACGAGTAGTTGGCACAAAGGCTTCAAACTCAGCAGTGAAACCTGAATCCACATAGGACATGTCAGAGTTAAATATCACTACTATCTTGTTGACTGTGCTGGTGACCACAGTGCTGTATGGCTTATCGCCACATAGCCTGCAACACAAAAGGTTAAAGAGGCAAAGATCAGCAATGTTCATCAATTAGGGACATTGCAGAGTCATTGCTGATATTAATAGTCAATTCTTCCAAATTCCTAACGGATATACTGACACCAAAAAGATCCCATGACTCACTTTTCACTGTTGATCTCTACGTAGTCCTTAGGACAATTATTATTGTTCTGTCCTGGCTCAGACATCAACAGCTTGTTGAACTGCACCTTGACAGACTTCCCTTTTGGGACCTGAAAGAGAATAGAATGGTAGGTGGAACTTCAGAAATAAACATATTCTCACTCTAAAAGGTCAGCAGCAGGCTCCACAACACAAATTGAACATTTGTTTACCTCAATGTCCCAGACACACTTGGTCAGAGGTGGGTAATGGGAGGGAAAGTTTGGAGATGTGAAGGTGCCATTAAGTCCTGATAATTGACCACCACAATCTACACAGAAAGAGTAACAGATAATGAGTCTCGTGACCATTGGGGACACAACATGGTACACCCCATGATCATCATAATAGTAGCTGCACCTTGGCTATTGAGGGGAACCTGAGAGTAGGTGGCTCTGAAGCCAGGGAAGTTCTTCTGCTTGTTGGTTACCAGAATCAGCAGCATGACGTTTCCAGAGGAAATGAACGACAGAGGCTCATTGCGAGTGTAATATCCACATTTCCTGGACAGAGATCAACACATGATTTAACTGAGGCAGACAGTTGCACTTGGATGGAACTCATGAGTCATGAGGCTAGCATCTGAAGGAAATATCAATGGGAAAATGTCTCCACTTTCTCTTGATCCTAAAAGTACTGTACAACTCCTCACTACTCACTCTGCCATGACCTGCTGCTCCAATGGCACCAGGGAGTCATACACCTTGATGAAGTCATTCTGACAGTCAGCCTCCAAGTTGAAGGTGTCAAACTCCAGTTTAATCCTGTAGCCTCGGTCAGCATGTAGTCTCCACGACACATATGTGTTTGGAGGGTATGGAGAATCAGGAAAGCCAGGTGACTGTAATGTGGCCGTGTGATTCTCACTGATGTGATAGGAATAGGTTTGGGGGGCTGGGAAACGGACAGACAGATACAGTAGACAAGCTCAGTGAGCTGTACAAGGACGGCCTGTGACATCCAGAAAGATAATAGTTGAAACCATAACAGCGAATGTTGTTTCTCACCATTCAATAAGGCCTGTGTCATACGTGCATCCAGAGCTGTGAAATGGAGGCACATATGAGACATTAGCATGGAGCAAATAAAAACATCTGCTCTGACCTTTAACAGCTCCTTTTTTAACTGTGGGATAGAGAATGTGAAGGAGATGACTACAAAAGCTCCTATTAACATAGGTCTTAATAAACAGGGATGCATACAAGAGTATAGGTAACTTTTCACATCCCAAGGCAGAGTGATGTTCACCCTTTACTGTACCTCCAGACATCACATTGTTGATGAGCAGGGAGCTGGATGGCCGGCGACCCGTCCCCATCCTCCCCTTCGGACTTCCCTCCATCGGATCCATGGAGCCAATAGCTGCATCCACTGCAGACCCCCGACCGATCGGTACATCAAACTCAGACAGGTAGTAGGCCACTACATTGTCCTCACTCCCTCTGTTGCCTTCACTACAGTGGAAAGACATAGAGCATTGTAATTTTGAATATGTTAAGCAGCAAGAAAACATAACAATTGTGGGTTGAATTGAAACAAATGTACTGTCTGCTACCCTTTGTTGTAATGTCTTTTTTAATGTCATCATCTTCAAGTAAGCAACCATAACTATCTCTGAATTTCAAAGTGACCTTAGGGGAGTGGTTAAATGGGGAACAAATACCTGAAGGCTTGCACTGTGGATCCCACTAAATATTTATCCAGATCTTTGTATTTAGAGTAGATCCCCTTCAGCTGAAAAGCAGCAAGATGAAACGTGTTATTGTAGCTACCAGGACTTGCTACAAATAATAGAGAAGTTGATCAAGTAGAAACAACAGAAAACAGTAGACACACAAATACTTTATACAACAGCCATTTAGCAATGCGTGGTTTTAGTGTAAAGCACTCTTAAAGATCCAGATCATCATCACCCTGTCTTACCTGCTGTGACACCTGCATGGCCAGTTGTTTGAACTCATTGCTGTTGGGGTTGTCGTAGGAATCTATAAATCTTTGGTTGGTGATACTCATAGAGCCAATGTACATCTTTGTCAATCGCACCTCTCCTCTCCGCACTGCAAAATAAGAGAGGGACAGGAGTGAGGACCAGAATAAGTATACTACTGGAACCAGAATAAGTATACTAATGGAACAGAATAAGTATACCAATGAGGCCAAAATAAGTATACTACTGGGACCAGAATAAGTATACTACTGGAACCAGAATAAGTATACTACTGGGACCAGAATAAGTATACTACTGGACCAGAATAAGTATACTACTGGACCAGAATAAGTATACTAATGGGACCAGAATAAGTATACTAATGAGGCTAGAGTAAGTATACTAATGAGGCTAGAGTAAGTATACTAATGAGGCTAGAGTAAGTATACTAATGAGGCCAAAATAAGTATACTAATAGGACCAGAATAAGTATACTAATGGGTAATGGCTCTATAGGGGTTCAGTCAAGGTGGACAATATACTCACAGTGAAAATGCCAAACCAGCAGGCCTGTCGTCAGCGCAATGACTGCTGCCAACCCCACGAGGCCAATCCCAACAAAAAGTGTTTTACTCCCTCTATTTTTCTCCAGCTTCTTGGTGTCTGGGGCTGGCAAGAATGTGACAGAATTTTCCCAGTCATCATCCTACAAGTGAGAAAATAATGTTATTTTACTTGCATTTAATTTCAACATAAACATTTCAGTGCTCATGTCAATGGCAGCAAAAGAGAAATGTCTCCCTAGATAGTAATTGGGTTTATATCGACAGCACATTCAATCAATCCATGACAACATGAATATACTAACTTGTCAAATGATCTGTCCTTAGGTGTTATACTACTTATGGTGCCTGCATAACACAGTTATATTCATTGTTACTGCAATTGAACTAACCAGTGCGAGTCAAGTCCTGTCAGATTCAACAGTAACTACATTTTCCAACAACCACACCCTACTTGAACGTATCAGTTATAGACTACTCTTTCGTGTCTAAAGAGCCATACCCTTTTTGACAAATTGACTCACATGCAGCCTAGGCCATATGATCTACCAGGCATTCCAATTCAAAGGGAGCAGCACTGAGAGGAATGCTGCTTACATAATACACCGTGCATACAAAACATTAAGAACACCTGCTCTTTCCATGACATAGTCTGACCAGATGAATCCAGGTGAAAGTTATTATTCCTTATTGATGGCACTTGTTAAATCCACTTCAATCAGTGTAGATGAAGGGGAGGAGACAGGTAAAAAATATATTTTTAAGCCTTGAGACAATTGAGACATGGATTGTGTATGTGCCATTTAGAGGGTGAATGGGCAAGACAAAAGATTTAAGTGGCTTTGAACAGGGTATGGTAGTAAATGCCAGGCGAACAGGGTATGGTAGTAAATGCCAGGCGCACCAGTTTGAGTGCGTCAAGAAGTGCAACGCTGCTGCGTTTTTCATGCTCAACAGTTTCACATGTGTATCAAGAATGATCCACCACCCAAAGGACATCCAGCCAACTTGAAACAACTGTGGGAAGCATTGGAGTCAACATGGGCCAGCATCCCTGTGGAAGCTTTCGACACCTTGTAGAGCATGCCCCACGAATAGTGGAGTGAAGTCCACAGTGTTCGATCCAAATTATCCCAGTCTCTTGTTTTTTTTAAGAGATAAGACTGAACTACAACATCTGTTTAAGAACTAAACAGAACTCAACAGAGTTTGGAGTAAAATGTTTTTGTTGATTTTCTGTTGCTTTTTTTTAACAGAATCGGTGCAATGAATCAACCCCTGGTTTCCACTCTAGAAATACACTGAGTGTATGTATGTAGGAATGTTTTGTACAGTCAGTGTATTTCTAGAGTGGAAATCAGGGGTGTATTCACACTATTATATTACAATTACACATAGCCTACATTTGATGAAACGTGCTATAAAGATTTGCTTAGATTAGACAAAATAGATGATCGATAGCGTTATAACAAATGTATTAGTAGCATTACAATACCTGCGTTTTCGGGGTAAACTTCGTTCCAGAATCCAACGAATCCATGACAGAAGAACGTCACGTGTGGAAATTGACCCAAATTTGATTTCACTGTGCTTGAATTTTTTTATTATTTGTCTAGTTTCGGTCAACTTCTACAAGCCATGAGAATTATTATCGACAGCCTCGGTCCATTGTCTTCAATAGGATGGCAACAGCGACAGGTGTCTCGCAGGTAAATCCACACGTCATTACGAATAGGTTGTAATTTTTCCCATATAGAAAGTATTCTGAAGGATATCAGAACAACCGAAAAGTTAATTAATTCCGACACTAATTTGTGTTTATTTAGCGTAACTAAAAAAATGTCGATATTAGGCCTATTGTAGACAGAAACCAAGCCGCCTATCCATTCGACTTCCTGTGTACAGGTGATACACTGAACAGTGGGGGAGAAGGCGACTGACTGAATAGAGAGATGAACGAGGAAATAAAACCTGTGGCACATATTCTGCTCATCCATAGGTTACTATTACAATCCTGATGTCTTCAGTTTAGACTACCCTTTCCTGGTCATAGTTTTGTATCCTGTAATATTTGTTAATTTTGAATCACATAAAATGCTTGGTTTGCAGGACCAACAGCTCTGAGTTCATCTCAGGGCTAGTGACTATCAAACAGAAGACAAATCACTGCCATTTAGATCAAATAAAGATATGGAAAGAAGTAGACTAGTTGAGGACCTGAACGGATGTCATTATACGACTACAAATTGGTATGCTTAGGCCACACACTGTATATTATACGGTATTTGTCTCTCACTGGAGGGCCAGTAGTCTGTCTGATCCCGCAACACTAGAGGGCGTAGTATACCATTTCAATATGACAGTGAGTCTACGCGGTTACTATTGTTGTGCAGTTAACAATAGCTCCTGCGTCATCAGAGTGGTGTGTTTCGTGCAGTTTCATTGCAGTTTGACAGCATTGGCAGTATCGTAAAAACAACAGCCATATTTAGATCTGGGCAGAGAGCTGTACTGAAAGAACAGCATTAAACACCCTGGAAAAGACACAGTTGGATGAGTTATTTGTATCTTAATCAAATAGTTATTGAGATAATTCACCATAGCCGCGGGAAGTAGTTTGACGCTTCGAACACACCGACTGTGTCATTGCATCACTGCTGGATAACATTTTGCGCAGCTAGGCAACTATACTGATGCAGGTACCTTTTGCAAATGGTCGCATGCGGTTGGACACATGGAGGAGAGAATCATTTTCGCAGTATCCTCAAAACCGTGTCTTTTTGACACAACTGCTGACAGCTACAGGGACATAAACACAAAAAATGCTGCTTGGAGACAAGTGTCCACGATAGTAGGATTGCCAGGTCAGTTTAGTAGTGAGCTTGTGCTAGATGTGGCTAGTTAGCGTTAGCTAGCTTTCGGCGGGGCTGGCCCAACAGCGCGATCAAGACCACCTTCCTCAACGTTGGTCTCATTGTTGAAAGAGCCTACTCTGCCTATCTTGACTATTTATTATTGCATTTCGCTCCAAAACTGCATTTTGGAGGGAAATTATATTATAGGCTCTCACAATTAATTTGAGGATGTCATCGAATAAATAATATACTTGGCAAATAAATAAATAAAAAATGTAAAGAAATTATACAATCAAACTGTTTTTATGTAATCCCAAATTTTTACTGAATGTGTTCAAAAAAAAAATCTACATTCATATTTTGCTACTTTCTGTCAAGTCCACTCATACAATTTGATGCATCGAACGTATGCACCACACAGAACGCACTGCAACTGCCTCTGCAACGCAATGCTGCAAGGCAAATGCAGCGTTCCATTGGAAATGTACTTCTGGTGTATCGAAACGCAATGACACAGTCGGTGTGTTCGAAGCGTGAGAGTGGGGTGCTGCGAATTTTTTGCACGCGCTGAAGAGTCAATATTGGTCCTCTAATACAGGATTAGTAAAGGCCCAGTGCACTACTTTTGTGAAAAAAATGTAAACTAAATGTATTTGAGTGTTTACCAGCATTTTCAACTTAATCTGATAATACTTGTGGACTATAAAATTACTTGCTTGATGTATTTTTTCCAGTTTCTTGAAATACTTTGCAAATGCAACATATCGTGAAAACTGGAATGGTCTATTCATTCATTTTCCATAGGCGATCTTATCCAGAGCAATTTACAGTAGTGAGTGGGAATCAAACCCACAACCCAAGCATTGCAAGTGCCATGCTCTACCAACTGAGCCACATCATCACATTACATCATACATCATCACAAACCACTTGATGTCTCAATGTACTCAATTACTGTACTGCACATTGTTTTTCTTCATGGTGATGGAAGGTCTACAGGTACAAACCTAGATGACCAGCCTATGTACAATACAGTAATGTACATTTACATTAAGTGGTTTGTAAGGATGGTAAATTAATACTGCACAAAAAGTGGTTGTTTTCCATGTTATTTGATCAAGAAAAACATTTAATGGATGTTTTGTGTTTTTGCCTATAACTTTGTAGTTTTTAATGTAAATGTTTGAAGACAGGTTTTTGTTCTTTTTGGATTTTATTAGAATTACAATTGCAGAGAAAGGGACAGGGCAACAACTCTTACAATTCCAACTATTGAATCCTGCAAGATACTGTTCTTAATTATACAACTACCTTTTTTGCCAATGCAGAGATGCTGAATTATTTTTTGTTGTTGCCTGCGCTACAGATGTCTATATTGGTCTGCTAATACTAGTAAATGCCCAGTGCATAACTTTTGTGAGAAAAAAATATATATATATTAAAATACTTTTTTTCAATTAATATATATTAATATATATTTCCTCCTTTTCAAGAACCTGCACCTGAGGTGTTCTGTAAGGAGGATATAGTACCCATTTTTACCCCAAAAGACACCTCTCTTTCAATAATACTCTGCAATTGTGATTTGGACAGAACCCATTGACTCCTCCCCCTGGGGGTGAAATACTGTATAAATGCAGCATCAGCCCTGAGAACTTAGTGTTGACAAAGCATGATTGGGCTTGGTTGTCCTTGTACTTCTCCTGATGCTTTTGGCTGTTGAGGGTAAGCAGTGGATACAGTACCTTGGCTTTGTTATGTAATGCCGCAGGTCTGCATCGTACCTGTAAAATGGGATTTCATTAGTGTACTTGCTGATGTGTATTTGGGAGAAATGTTTTGGATCGTTAGTTCTTATTTTACCATTAAAGACATTGCTCTAAAGACATTGAACTTGTTCTCAACTAGCCTACCTGGTTAAATAAATGTAAAAGAAATTCCAAATTTCTGATTATACGGATCATACGGTAAATGTAAGATCTTCAATGGTAATGTTTTAGCTTGACATTGGTTATACTGTTAACATTGATTGATCATCATTAAAGGTAATATAATAACAGCTCATAAGTATTCTAGTCATTAGCAAATTACAAAAATAGTGTAGTTGAAATGTTCTTCTACTAATTGTTCCATGATTGTTTTACTGTTGTTCTAACAGCTGATGATGCAGAGATGCAATATTGGACGTGTGGTTATAGAGGACTCTGCAGACGGTTCTGTTATGCCCAAGAATATATTGTTGGACACTACGGTTGTCCTCGCAGATACAGGTACATGAATGATCTATTTGAAATGTACAGTACACATGTAACTATGGTGAGATTGTATATCATGTATATTGTCAGAGAGACCCTGATGGAGACAGATCAGCTTTGTCAGACATACACAATAAGAGTTGCTGTTATGATGTTACACTTTGTTGTTTTTTCTTGATCTTTCAAATTCAGTTGAGTTCTTTCAGTTAAGAACTGTCCAAGATACCTTTTTGCACAAGCCCTCACTGTGTCTTTGTTCATCATTCGCAGGTGCTGTGTTGTGCGGTTTTAGCAGTGACTGACAGTCTAATGATACCTGTAGCAGGACATCACAGGCTGATGATTGGTCTGCTTCTTTGACATGGATTATTTTGGACAAAGACTACTGTGATCAAATTGCAAGCCTCTTGGTAAACGACAATGACAATGTTTTGGGGGAATTTTTAGCTGATGTCGAGATCAATGTACAGTATCTTGCTATGGAATCTGAAGTATGTAGTTGACTTGATGTGACTGCTTGAAGTGACTGCTTTGATTACAGTACATTTGACATAATACATGGTAATGCAACTAAAATAGAGTTAATTTGAAACGCAATACTCATAGGATTAAAATAATCTGTAAAATACTGTAGGATCAATCACAGTGAAATGATTTCCATAACTATTATCAATGCATTTTCAAACAGTTGATATGGGCTTTGGAAATGAGTGGTTGACAATAAATGTGTATCAATACTTTCTTTGTTGTTTGTTTTTTTATTCAAAATATCAGGTATTCTAATTATATCATGTTAGATGATGAATTCCACTCTGTCGACCAGATTTGATGATTATTAAAATGAGGGTTTCAGGTACTCCATTTTACATCCTTTGTCTGATGTAATGCTGTTTGTCAATAATATTGTCATGTTGCTTTGGAAGGAGAGAAAGATATGACTATAAGGTATAGATTGATGCATGCACTCTGAACAGTGGTTGAATCAATGTAAAAAAAGAAGAGTGCTTTATTTTTAATTTACTTTCTACAAATAACAGCATACAAAGCTGCTAATGGGGGGACAATGACAGTCAGGTGACTGACCCAAATAGCTTTGGTGGAATGGTGCTTTTGTGAATGAAGTGTGACAGTTGGTGCTCATGTTTATGTTATCTCACCATGTATGGATATGTTTGTTTGGCATTTCCATGGCATAATTCTGTCCTAGGCCATTTTACTATGTTACAACGCCAAAGCATTACCATTTTAGTGGGATGACTAATATGGTAGACACCTGAGATGTCAAGTAGCCGCTAGACTTGTTTGCCTGCTGCTATCTTGGACCAGGTTACCTTTCGCCATAGTACATGTATATTGAGACCAATCCACAAATAGCAATAATATCCCCAAATCATACAAAACTTCCCTTGAAATCAAAATTTATGCATAACAAAGAGAAAACCAAAAACCAAACAAACCTCCTAAAATGCATGGCCTACTCAGTGGTTTAACTAGTAACAACCTGTTATAGACCAGTAGGAGTGTTAACCCCGGAGTCCTAGCTACATTCCCATTCTGGCCCTCATACCATCCTGGCCACCTAATCATCTCCAGCTTCCAATTGGCTTATTCATTCATCCTCTCTCCCCTGTAACTATTCCCCAGGTTGTTGCTGTAAATGAGAATGTGTTCTCAATCAATTTACCTGCTAAAATAAGGTTTAAAAATGTTTTAATAAAAAGGACTCAGTCATTGTCTGAAGCTTTGGCTTGTGACTGACCTGGTGCAGTAGAGTGTAACGTTCGTCTTGTGGTGATTGAACGGACCAAGGCGCAGCGGGTGATGAATACATACTGAATTTATTTAACAGACGAAACACTGACAAAACACTAGAACAAACTACAAAACAATAAACGAAGGCAACAGACCTGAAACAAACGAACTTACATATAGACGAAGAACGCACGAACAGGAACAGACTACCTAAAATGAACGAACAAACAAAACAGTCCCATGTGGTATACACAGACACAGGAACAGACAAACCGAAACAGTCCCGTGTGGTAACATGTACTGACACGGAAGACAACCACCCACAACAAACAATGTGAAACAACCTACCTTAATATGACTCTCAATCAGAGGAAACGCCAAACACCTGCCTCTAATTGAGAGCCATACCAGGCAACCCATTAACCCAACATAGAAAACACATAACATAGACTACCCACCCAAACTCACGCCCTGACCAATTAAACACATACCAAACAACAGAAAACAGGTCAGGAACGTGACATAGAGGTTAAAGGCATGGATGTTATCTGTAAAAATGTGCCACTGCATTGTACACTGCTTTGTGTTCTTCGTCCATCATTCTATCTTTATACCTCTGCTATTCAGTCAGCACAGCGTGACACTACCACAATGGAGTAAACGCCCACAGATCTGTTTACATGAGGCTCTCTATCTTCACAATTATATCACGGCAAACCACACAGGCGTCACACCAGCTGGTTTATACCAGCAATTTAGGGGTGGGTTTCTGATGTTATTTACTCATACTTTATTTTAATAAACTAAAACATTTTATTTTGAAAAATAGATTTTAACATATAGTCAACTATTTGAACGTTAGCTTAGTTGTGCAGAGTTGAATGTTGTTAAACAGAATCATAAATGTTCTTTTCTGGAACAGGATGGTGTGACTTCGGATAGTTTTCTCCCTGTATTTGATCACCTTTAGTACAGTCCTGTTTGATATGTGTAAAAATAATTAAGATTCAAGATTAAGATTAAGTTATGGGTGGCCAATTAAATACATGCTTTTGCTTTGAAAAGGAGTCAAAAAGACATACCTTATTCATTTAATGTTGTGATCACGTTGGCAGAACCAAGTGTAACATTTCACCATTACACATAAGAAACTACAATCAACTTCCTGGCTTTTGTGGCCTGCTGGAGGTCATTTTGCAGGGCTCTGGCAGTGCTCCTCCTTGCACAAAGGCGGAGGTAGCGGTCCTGCTGCTGGGTTGTTGCCCTCCTACGGCCTCCTCCACGTCTCCTGATGTACTGGCCTGTCTCCTGGTAGCGCCTCCATGCTCTGGACACTACGCTGACAGACACAGCAAACCTTCTTGCCACAGCTCGCATTGATGTGCCATCCTGGATGAGCTGCACTACCTGAGCCACTTGTGTGGGTTGTAGACTCCGTCTCATGCTACCACTAGAGTGAAAGCACCGCCAGCATTCAAAAGTGACCAAAACATCAGCCAGGAAGCATAGGAACTGAGAAGTGGTCTGTGGTCACCACCTGCAGAACCACTCCTTTATTGGGGGTGTCTTGCTAATTGCCTATAATTTCCACCTTTTGTCTATTCCATTTGCACAACAGCATGTGAAATTTATTGTCAATCAGTGTTGCTTCCTAAGTGGACAGTTTGATTTCACAGAAGTGTGATTGACTTGGAGTTACATTGTGTTGTTTAAGTGTTCCCTTTATTTTTTTGAGCAGTGTATATATTTTTAAAGTAATTATTCTCTCTTAAAATGTAATTCCTTGAACACTACAGGTATATTATAGAAATCAAGTACTATTTCCATTGTGAAAATCTCATGGGATGTAGTTGCTTCATTGTCTGTTTTGGTTGGTGGCCCTGGACCACTCTGTGATTATATGCTCATTACGGAGTGTGGCTCTGACTCTGCTAGACTGTAGCCAACACTCCAATCCGGTAGGTGGCAACACGGCTGTTTATCTACTATTAACCAAATACCGGCAATGCACTACAGAGGTTGTTCAGCGGTGGATGAGGTCTGGACGAGATGGTTGAAACATGCTTGGATGAGAAGGAATTTGATGACTGGTTTATCGAGTCTTTGGAAATGTAAGTACGAGGTATTTTGTGAAAGTGAGTTGAGACTTCGATGATATCTTTTAGTTGCATAAATCATGCTTCACATCGCACGTCTCTGTAGGAAAACAACAAGGGTACATTCACAGGCGTAACGTTTTAGGACGTTGCAGATAGGACTAGATTATAGATCAAAGTAATCCCTACACCTCCCTTTCAGATACAATAATATTCATGAGTATCAACTTGAACATCCTACAAGAGTAATTGAATGGACCGCAGAAAAAAGTAGGCCTATTCATAATTGGCCCATGTTATAAGGCATTTGTATTATATGTACATTTGGATTATAACCAACATCATTGATTGTGTTTCATTGCCCTTTTGTCTTTACCCCACAGCTATCTGTGTCGCAGGTTACAGTTTATCTAAACATTAACTTTTAGAGCTGCTTTTGCCTCTGAAGCTCTTTGCTGATGACAATCAGGTAATGGATTGAAATGATAAATGCTTCACGATATCAGTGATGAATTGGCTGCCAAGGTGTCTGTCTATTCAATGTGTGCAGGGTCTTTGTGCAGAGCGAGATTTCGAAGTGTTCCATGGAGGTTTCTCAGATGGTGCCATTCATTGCCTTAAACACATTCCAGGAACAAGGTAGATGGATCATAGTAGCCATTGCTTATGTAACTTCCTTTTGCTGTCATTAATATTAATCTTCTTACAGTTTTTCTCAATCGTGTACAAGCAATTTTGGGATCTGTATTGAAACGCATCTATAGCAGAACAGCAATGGCCAAATGCTCAAATATACACACCTTCTGTTCATTTTCTTTCTTTTGTACCTCACTTGCATATCTTAAACCACTTTTTGCAAAACTTTAAATACAAAATGTCATTAGTAAATACAAAACACACTTAAGTGTTTTGTTTACGTAATATTAACACATTGTTTTAATCAGAAGAGAAATGTCTGCAATTGTGTTCACTGTTTCCAGCAATCAGTAAATACTACTGCACTACATTTCTAATCATCCCATCAGGTTCATACCATGTACAATATAGGGAAAGACCTAGGCAATAGGAGCTGTCTATTTTTTTCTATGATTTTTTACAGTATTGTGGACATGCAGAGAATGTAGTTGGTGTCTTCAAAGTAAATAGGGGTACTTCTAAGTTATCATCTCGAACATTGACCATCCCTTAGGCTATAGGGCTTCGCTTTGGTGTGGATTGAGGCTTTACATTCATATCAGTTGTGTTTCTCTATTGGATTCACCTTTCCTTATTTCTATTGTGGATTGTGTTTCTGTGAGCCAATGAAAAGTCTACAAAACTATGAGCAAACCATCCTACAGTGCAGTTGGAAATTATTCAGACCCCTTCACTTTTTCCACATTTTGTTAAGTTACAGCCTTATTCTAAAATGTATTTTTTTTTTTAAATCCCCTCATCAGTCTACACACAATAGACAATAATGACAAAGCAAAAACAGGTTTTTGTATTTTTTAAAAATGTATTAAAAATAAAAACAGATCACATTTACATAAGTATTCAGACCCTTTACTCAGTACTTTGTTGAAACACCACTGGCAATGATTACAGCCTCGAGTCTTCTTGGGTATGATGCTACAGGCTTGGCATACCTGTATTTGGGGAGTTTCTCCCATTCTTCTCAGCTGATCCTCCCAAGCTCTGTCATGTTGGATGTGGAGTGTTGCTGCACAGCTATTTTCAGGTCTCTCCAGAGATGTTTGATCTGGTTCTAGTCCGGGCTCTGGCTGGGCCACTCAAGGACATTCAGAGACTTGTCCCGAAGCCACTCCTGCGTTGTCTTGGCTGTGTGCTTAGGGTCATTGTTCTGTTGGAAGGTGAACCTTTGCCCCAGTCTGAGGTTCTGAGCGCTCTGGAGTAGGTTTTCATCAAGGATCTCTCTGTACTTTGCTCTGTTCATCTTTCCCTCGATCCTGACTAGTCTCCCAGTCCCTGCTGCTGAAAAACAACCACAAAGCATGATGCTCCCACCAGCATGCTTCACCGTAGGGATGGTATTGGCTAGGTGATGAGCGGTGCCTGGTTTCCTCCAGCTGTGGCGCTTGGCATTCAGGCCAAAGAGTTCAATCTTAGTTTCATCAGACCAGAGAATCTTGTTTCTCATGGTCAGAGTCCTTTAGGTGCCTTTTGACAAACTCCAAGCAGGCTGTCGTGTCTTATACTGAGGAGTGGCTTCCGTCTGGCCACTCTACCATAAAGGCCTGATTGGTGGAATGCTGCAGAGATGGTTGTCCATCTGGAAGGTTCTCCCATCTCCACAGAGGAACTCTGGAGCTCTGTCAGAGTGACCATCAGGTTATTGGTCACCTCCCTGACCAAGGGCCTTCTCCCCCGATTGCTCAGTTTGACCGGGCGACCAGCTCTAGGAAGAGTCTTGGTGGTTCCAAACTTCTTCCATTTAAGAATGATGGAGGCCACTGTGTTCTTGGGGACCTTCAATACTGCAGAGTTTTTTTGGTACCCTTTCCCAGATTTGTGCCTCGACACAATCCTGTCTCGGAGCTCTACGGACAATTCCTTCGACCTCATGGCTTGGTTTTTGCTCTGACATTTACTGTCAACTGTGGGACCTTATATAGACAGGTGTGTGCCTTTCCAAATCATGTCCAATCAATTGAATTTACCACAGGTGGACTCCAAGTTGTAGAATGATGATCAATGGAAAAAGGATGCACCTGAGCTCAATTTTGAGTCTCAGCAAAGGGTCTGAATATTTATGTAAATAAGATATTTCGGTTTTGTTTTTATAAATCTGCAAAAATTTCTAAACCTGTTTTTGCTTTGTCATTATGGTGTATTGTTTATAGATTGATAAGTATTTTTTTTTTTATTAATCAATTTTAGAATACGGCTGTAATGTAACAAAATGTGGATAAAGGGAGGGGGTTTCGAATGCACTGTATGTATTGAATACATGGAATTGGATTGTGATGAATAAGTCCTGCACACAATGTGCTTATTTTCTTTTCTTTTTTTTATCAGGATTAATATTTGATTTGATGTATATGGAATTGTTTGCTGAAATATGCATGAAAGGACAGTAATTACCCATAATTCTGCACCTTTGGATAGTTATACTTCCAATTTTGATCGTCATGATTTAGTGACTGCAAAAAATGTACTGGGCTTTTTAAAAGACAGATTCACCTTTTGTTTTGTCTGCATGGACCCAAGAGATAAGTATGGTTGCATTAGTCTTTTTGCAGGCAGTAATTTTTTTAAATGAATGTATTTGCAATTATGACAGTATAATATAGTTTTGATGACTATTTATATTTTAGGAAGGCAACTACATTTTGAAAACACATTTACTGTTTTGCAACAGAGTTCTGTGTATTGTGGACTTGTGGACTTTTAAAATCGACAACATTGTTCCAAAACATGCTTGTACGCAATTGAAAAAACTGTAAATGGCTACTTTCAAACTCTTGTTTCTTGTTAAGAGGTGTCGTTACCAATGATGGCTTCAGCTCCAAGCTCCTGGTGTGGGACTTGATTGTGGTGAGTAAACCTACTGTCTCCTCGTCATATTTTCAGTGTATTGCAGTGTAATCGACTCTCCACTTTATACTGTAGCTACATCCACTAGGCATGGATGATTTACAACCTGATTAGGTCACAGTACACATTGGTCTTGCCCACATTGAAAGCACATTTCTGTTGCGTGATTTGTCTTCAAATGATAGATGTCATAAAGACTACTGGAGACATAAAACTAAAGAGTGCATCGTCAGATAAAGGTGTCAAGGTAGCCTCCGGTTCAACTGGAAACCCCTGCATTCTTCATGGCTCTCAGATCAGCGATATTCAACTGACTGAGCTGATGACAGGGAAACCACTCTACTCTGTAGGTAATAACCTGTTTTATATACACTGTAGCCTTTTTGGACTGTGTCAATTTATAATTTCCTTTACAATATGATATTGGGTGTAGAAACACATCTATAACAGTTATTTTGTTTCCTTCTATCGCAGAAACAGACAGTCCAGATGCACTGAGCTCCCTGCAGTTTGTGAGTGGCAGTGTATTTCTCGCTTATGCCTGCAATGGTGACCTGTATGTGGGGGACACACGGAAGCCTTCAGCTCTTCAGCAAACGCCAGCTGGAGGGAGAGGGAGCCCAATGGTGTATGGGTGTTAAGACAGACCTGTTCTCATCAGACACATCCTCCTGTAGTGTAGCACGGCTCTCCTCCTGCCAAGTGTTTGTGTCTGATCTTAGGGATCTAAGAGCCCCCAGCTTGATGTCCAGAGGAAAACTACCGATAATGACCTCATGAAGGTGACATGGGCGCCAGCTTTAGACCACTGCCTTGCTGTTTCAGGTAAGCACAATGTCACTCTTTCATTTTTGTTGGATTAATGACATTAATGAATGTCTTATGGACAGAACAAAGTTGTTCTTGCTTTTTTTAGAACGGCTGTCATAATAAAGCAACTTTTCCTCAATTATCAATTGAATTTATCTCCTCTTCTAGGTTTTGATGGAATGGTGCAAATCTACAACACTGCCTCTTGGAGACTGGAGTTGGTGGAATTCCAGCCTCTTTTTGTCCACCGTGGTCACATGATGTCTGAGGATCAGTTTGACACTTCATCAGCTGTGGTCACCACTCATGTTTGGCATCCAAGTCGACCTAAGACTGTCCTCTCTGCTGCTGTAGACGGGTCTGTGCATGTATGGGACTGGGTCGACAAAGCCACTGCCAGCTGTTGACATTCAAACAAACTTACAGTTCAATGTTAATCATTACGCAGCTTTGGACCTTGCCTGCAGTCTAAATATGTTTTTCATTATGTAAATATGTAAGGAAAAAACATCCTCTGTATAGCACATTTTATTGTGATAGGATAAGATTATGTAAAAATTACACTGTTATGAGTAGTTATTCCATGGTATGAGTAGTTATTCCATACTATGAGTAGTTTTTCAATGCTATGAGTAGTTGTTCCATGCTATGAGTAGTTGTTCCATGCTATGAGTAGTTATTACATGCTATGAGTAGTTGTTCCACGCTATGAGTAGTTATTCTTATACTGTACACAACGTTGCATTATGGAAGAGGTATTCTGAGTTTATACTATTATACAATGCATTCAAAAATATTCAGACCCCTTGACTTTTTCCACATGTTGTTACGTTACAGCCTTATTCTAAAATTGATTAAATATTTTTCCCCTCATCAATCTACACACAATATCCCATAATGACAAAGCGAAAACAGGTTTTATACATTTTTGCAGATGTATAAAAAATAAAAACAGAAATACCTTATTTACATAAGTATTCAGACCCTTTTCTATGAGACTCGAAATTGAGCTCAGGTGCATCCTGTTTCCATTAATCACCCATGCGATGTTTCTACAACTTGATTGGAGTCCACCTGTGGTAAATTCAATTGATTGGACATGATTTGGAAAGGCACACACCTGTCTATATAAGGTCCCACAGTTGACTGCATGTCAGAGCAGAAACCAAGCCATGAGGTCAAAGGAATTGTCCGTAGAGCTCGCAGACAGGATTGTGTCAAAGCACAGATCTGTGGAAGGGTACCAAAACATTTCTGCAGCTTTGAAGGCCCCCAAGAACACAGTTGCCTCCATCATTCTTAAAGGGAAGAAGTTTGGAACCACCAAGACTCTTCCTAGAGCTGGCTGACGGTCCAAACTGAGCAATCAGGGGAGAAGGGCCTTGGTCAGGGAGGTGACCAAGAACCTGATGGTCACTCTGACAGAGCTCCAGAGTTCCTCTGTGGAGATGGGAGAACCTTCCAAGACAACCATCTCTGCAGCACTCCACCAATCAGGCCTTTATGGTAGAGTGGCCAGACGGAAGCCACTCCTCAGTAAAAGGCACATGACAGCCCGCTTGGAGTTTGCCAAAAGGCACCTAAAGACTCTCAGACCATGAGAAACAAGATTATCTGGTCTGATGAAACCAAGATTGAACTCTGGCCTGAATGCCAAGCGTCACGTCTGGAGGAAACCTGGCACCATCCCTACAGTGAAGCATGGTGGTGGCAGCAGCATCATGCTGTGGGGATGTTTTTCAGCGGCAGGGTCTGGAAGACTAGTCAGAATCGAGGGAAAGATGAACGGAGCAAAGTACAGAGATCCTTGATGAAAACCTGCTCCAGAGCGCTCAGGACCTCAGACTGGGGCAAAGGTTCACCTTCCAACAGGACAACGACCTTAAGCACACAGCCAAGACAAAGCAGGAGTGGCTTCGGGACAAGTCTCTGAATGTCCTTGAGTGGCCCAGCCAGAGCCTGGACTTGAACCCAATCGAATGTCTCTGGAGAGACCTGAAAATAGCTGTGCAGCGACGCTCCCCATCCAAGCTGACAGCGCATAAGAGGATCTACAGAGAAGAATGGGAAAACTCCCCAAATACAGGTGTGCTAAGCTTCTAGCGTCATACCCAAGAAGACTGTAATCGCTGCCAAAGGTGCTTCAACAAAATACTGAGTAAAGGGTCTGAATACTTATGTAAATATGATAGTAAAGTATTTTTTATTTATTTATAAATTTGCAAAAAATTATAACTTATTTTTGCTTTGTAATTATAGGGTATTGTGTGTATATTAATGATGGGGAAAAAAGCCATTTAATCAATTTTAGAATAAGGTTGTAACGTAACAAAATGTGTAAAAAGTCAAAGGGTCTGAATACTTTCCGAATGCACTGTATTTTATAAGAAAGCAAGATTGTTCACTTTTGTTACATATCTGATAATAAAATGTTAATAAGTAAACTGATTTCTTCTTGTACCTGGTAAATAAGTCAAACCCTGGCCTGGAGATAAAGGTGAAAGGCAGTTGCATCACATTGTTTGTTCACAACACTTTGTAAATCAAAAAGCTAAACATAGTTTATCAGATTTTTAAAATGTATTTTCAAAAGATAGTTCTGCATGCCATTCACAGAAATTATTAACAATATGTTTCCTGCATAGCCAAGGATACAGGCAGGGACAGGATTGTGCAGGTAGTTGAGACAGGACTAATATTGTAGCATTATTTAGAGACGGGAAAATAATCTAATTTGGCACATTGGAGTTCTCAGCAAATGAAGCTGATCTGTCCTTTAGCAGACACTTTTCAGAGTGGCTCACTGTCAGTGCATTACAGAGGGTCTGAACAACAGCATAAATTATATAAATAACATTCACAAATTACATAGTCATAACATTTATAATGCTATGGGGAATGTTTGAACTGTCCAGACAGGCATACAATGTGCTTAAAGACAGGGTTGGATAGTGTGGCATTGGGAGGCCCATGCAGTTTGAACAGATGAGTCACAATAGATAACAAACAACTTCATGATTGAGGGATGTCTGTTCATTCAACAGGGAGCAGAGTTGTGGCCTGGTCATGGCCTGTAGGTGGTTGTTCTCTTCACAGTGTGCTTGGCAAGCATGAGGAACTGAATCCTTTGAATCAATGTAGAGGTGAAAGGAGTTACATTGCAGAACTAAGTAACAAACGTATGCTGTTTAAATAGACTGTCGTCCCATGACAGCATGCATTGCAGTCCATAGTCAGACGTCATAAAATGATCACATCTACAGATTATATCACATTTAACTATGATTGCATTTCAATTAAATTTTACTGTAAGTTGCCTTTTCTACACAAAACTTTGATATAAATGATCATATTCTTTTCAGATTGCTTCTTTTTCTATACTAATAAAGTATAGCGATGATAATGCATCTACTGACCACTGAATCTGATTGGAGTACAACCCTAATGAAAACCTAGAAGGTTTTTTCTTTCTCATCAATGGTCTGCATGACATCACTGAGTGGAAAAGACACAAAAGCAATCTGTTCAATCTCACTCTTCTCCCCACATTCCATCAGGCAAGCAAAGTGCTCAGTGTCCTCACTGTAGGCCAGGTCTGAGTAGCCACTGGGTCCACTGTGGACGATCCAGGGCCGGTCCCAACCTGACGTGTGCAGTGGGGAACGGTTCAAATACACTCCCAAGTCTTTCCTCGTCCTCTTATTGGTCGGGTGGGTGAAGAGTAGCCAGGTTTGCGTGTCTGAGGCCCGTGGTGATGATGTGGTACCACCCATGCCCTCTTCACCTTGCTCAGGGGCAGGGAAGCCAATCACACTACCTTGGCAACCACCATGACCTGGCTCCACTAACCTCGGAGCCAAGCGAGGTTTGTCATAGTAAACCCCACTGCTCTCACTCAGAGCCTCCACTCTGTGTCCTCCATGGCGGGCATTGCAGTACAGGTGACTCCTGCCCTCGTGGTCTATGATCTCTGCCATCTCACATTCACAGGACTTTCTTTGAAGCATCCTGCCCATTTGCCATGTCTGACCGAAGTCGTCACTGTATATTGAGAGAGCATGAGGCTGTACCATGAAGGGGAAGGGAAAGGAGAAGCATTTGAAGTGGATATAATAGGCATAGGTAGGTATGATCAATCTTCCACTCTCCATTTGAATGCCATGGCCTGGTCCCACAGCAAATGTAGCCCACCTTCTGACCGTTTTGCCAATCACACTCTCTGTCAAGTCCTTTGTCTGGCTCCAGCTCTGGCCCTCATCATTACTTGTGATGTAACACAGGTGGGCCTTATTCTTGCCTGTCCAGATCTGATGGTGCTCTGAAGTGTTCCCTAAAATGCAGATGAAAAACAGGAATAGAGTCTTGGTATTCTTCTCATAAACCGGGCAGGGGTTCATGGTGCGATGGTCTGGTAAACATGCTGATAACAGCTCCTGGGATTCTGACCACTGGGGAACAAGGGAAAATAATTGAAACAAAAATTAACAAGTAGAAACTGTAAGCAGTATGTAACAACTCAATTAAAGATGAACACCTTCAACTGTGTATTATGACTGTGATGTGTTTAGATTTGGAGGGGACATTTACCTGAGTGGATCCATTTTGTTGAGTTCCTCGCCTCATAACAATACTTTTTGCATCACTGTCACTGAGGGAAGAGCGCTTTTCTGCAAAGGCGAGGAATGTCTGACTCTCTTTTAGGTAAATGAGAGCTGGAATTCTGTATCTTGTCCCAGTTTGCTCCTGTTTGAACAGAGTTGTTTTTGCAGGTTGCATTTCGATTCCTGGGAAATAACTCCTTGATGATGTATTCCCCATAGCTGAAATTGCTGGTTCCTGCTAACAGAGGGATTACTTCAAACACAAATGACATATCACCTGAGCCACTAAATTCACTATATTTATTCCCTTGACATGAAAGGCGTATTGGTTGGATCGGATAAACGCTTCGCACGACTGCTAGCTTACATTCAAGTAAATCATCAAGCTATTTTACATGCAAAAAGATGGTCTACTACGTCGACGTCGTAATAAGCCAAAACACATACTTACAGGAGCAGGCTTCTTAGCCTACAAATCACACCGTTGAGTCGTGTGACCCAGTTAAAACGACCATAGCTTAGCTACCTCTAAAACTATTTATTATTATTATTTTTCCTTTCGCTATTAAATGTGGAAGCGTGTCGTGAAATAACAGCGTACGTAGCTCGTCTGGGGTGTATTCATTACGTCCTGCAACGGAAACCGTTTGCCGTTGAAGAACCAAACGGGGGCAAACAGAGCATATGGAACAACACCGCTACCAGAGGTGTAATCATTACGTCGATTATTTTGCAAAACCGTTTACTCCAAACGGAAAACGCAAACGAGAGATTATATTGGACAAATTTAGAGAGGTCCTTCAAAGTTTCGTTCTGTTTGCTTTCGTTTGCTTCTTAAACTGTAAACATTTTCCGCAATAAATAGCCTACACACCTGAATTTGTCCAATTGAAACTCTCGTTTTTGTTGCAAATTTGCACATTTCCATTTGGAATTTTGCAACAGATTAAACGTTTTGCAACATAAATGTTGTAATGAATACACCCGTGTTGTGTGAAAGTCAGTGGAGGCAAAAGAGACCAAAATATTCTATACTGCCAACAGCTGGAGGGAATGTAGTCCCGACTTGTTGACGTGTTGCTAGGATACTGGAGTCTTGACTGATTCGATGTTTATCCATGTTCGCACATCATGAAAATTGATTTTTTTTAATGTCTGGCTGGTAAATGAACAGTTATGGTAAAACAGGTCAACTTGGCCTGTAAATTGTGTAAATAATCTGGATAGCTCTCAACAAAAAGGTACTTGCTGTAGATGTAACAGTGGACGTTAATGGCTGCAGCCGGACTCTACAAATTAGATGTGGGAGACAGTTACCCCGCCAATTGTTTTCCCGTCCGACCATTGTTTCATCAACGAAAAAAAGGTATGAATTCACCACTCTCTAACAGCAATAGTATTCACTGTTCACTGTAGTCTTATCACTTCACTGATAGGCCTATAGAATGGCATTTGATTAATCTATCCAAGACTGTCTGGAATAAAATAATTCAGCATGGTGCTTGTTTTCTGTTGATTCGTTAGGGGCTGGTCACTGGCTGGTTGCTCACAGAAATGCAGTGGAACATAAATACAAAAATACACGAACTAAGAAATCAGAGGGAAACAGTTTTGCCTCAAACTCAATTGTGTCTGAGTGCACACGGGTTGAAGAGTGTGGTGCATCAGATATTCCTGGCTATACATTGGATGCTCCTCTCCTGGTAAGCAAAGAACACATTTGGTTTACAACTCTTTTTCATTTGAGAGAAAACCGCAAACCCATGCAGTAAACAATGAACAATGTATCTATGAAATAATATATTTAATCTCATTAGTTAATAAAAATAACTATTTTGAGATTGTTTTATATTGCCTTGTAGTTGTCATTGCATTGTGTGGACAAGCCATCTGACCTGTGTTCTGTTGACATCAGTGAGCAGAGATTGAATTTGGTAAGATTTGCTCTTTGAGCGATTCATTTAATTTAGTGTTTGATGAATTCAAACAGTCTTAGAATTCCAAGGGGAAATAGTTTATAGGTTTATAGGAAGTTTTTCTCTCTTTCTTCAACAGATCAATACAGAAGATTTCCTGGATTTTGAGAATGTTGCTTATGTCAACGCATCTGACAACAGTCTTACCATAGGTATATCATATAATTATGTGTTTTTTTCTTCATTATTAAACATCTTATACATAAATGTTAATTTAAACAGAATAGAAAAGTAACAACAACAAAAATTATTTTCTGTTTCAGAGCCTTTTGGTAAATTCCCCTCCCTGAGGGAACTTGAGCTATCATTGAATGGCCTCTGCAATGTGACACTCAATGCGGAAGATTTCCCTCACCTGGAGGTAAAATTACACTATGGTTCTACAATACCCTGTACTCTCATGATTAACATGTTGGCAAAGGTATATTGGAAAGGCAGATACATTCATTGTTTAAGCCAGATGTTTTTAGATGTTCTAATTGAATCACTACACTGACTTGGATTGAGTAGGAATTACCTTAATCTCTGCCAACTAAATGATGTTTAACTGTATTTCATGTGACACAGGTGTTGGATTTGTCTTACAACAATCTGTCTGGTGATGACATCATGTCCATTGGTCTACTTCCCTGTCTGAAAGTCCTTCATCTCACCGGGAATCAACTTCAGTTTCTTCCTCCCAACCTGGCAGCCCCTCCCCATGGCCCCTCACAACGGTAAGTTTATGTTACTGGAATCAAATTGTTTTTATTGTAAATAGTCAACTTTTTACTGTAGGTAGGTGCAGTTTTCTGGTTTAGTTCACCCAGTCATTGATGAAACATACCTACTCAACAGGGTTTAACCACAGGAATGAAATGAGTGGCTTCCTGGTGTGCAAGTGTTCAGAAACGTGGCTCTTGTTAATTGTTATCTGCTTAAAGTTTATGGTGTAGTACCCTACATTCCATTGGGTGGCAGTATAGAATCACAAAGAAGAGAGATTTACATTCTGTCTCGTTATACAAGTTTGCACCGAATACCTTCAAACAGTGATGGACAATACACACTTAAAGTAATGTTATGAAAACTATAAGTATGTGGAATAA
The DNA here is from genome assembly GCF_016432855.1 of Salvelinus namaycush. Classification (NCBI taxonomy): domain Eukaryota; kingdom Metazoa; phylum Chordata; class Actinopteri; order Salmoniformes; family Salmonidae; genus Salvelinus; species Salvelinus namaycush. The sequence goes on along the minus strand of NC_052332.1, from coordinate 31,132,351 downwards.
TAAGCTAATATTACCTCCTACTGAATAGCGCAAAGGATAATGGCATGCGATTTCAAACTCTTGAAGTGCTGATGCTAGATGACAATAAGCTGTCTTCTGGTGTCTTCAGCAGTCTTGCCAACCTGAAAAGGTCAGTCATTGTTTATAAAGTTAGTACTTTTACTGTCCACAGTATGGTAAATTAAGAAAATACTCCAATACATTACAGTACATAATACACACCTCCCTGTATACCTACTGTATATATCTGTAAACTTCCATAGTAATATGGCATGTCCATTTTAGGCTACAGCATTTAAACCTGCAAGGGAATCGTATCTCAGAGGTACCAGAGGTGTTGCCGAGGAACCTGCAACAGAAGGGATATCTGCAACACCAGCAGGTGTTTCACAAACAAAATTGTGACGTACAGGACCTCAGGAATCACCGTGTCTCTGAGGGGTTAGAAACTGAATACATGAATGGTTGGTATGCCATATTTTAAAAATAACGTAGCTGGCTTGTACACTTCTTTGGACAATATTCATGTGTTTACTATTTCTTAAATCTAGCCCTCTCCGGCGTTCCGAAACACCAGCATGAACATATCAAGAACAGTTCAGAGGTACAAAGTTGTTATGGGGATTTGTATCACTTCTTTGTGCTTTTATTACTTCTTCATACTCTATAACACTAACACTTGCAACTTATTGCTCTTTTTTCTGCATGTTCTTTCTATTATAGGATGACTGTGGTCAATCCAAAAACTATTCCCCCATTCGCATATCCCTTGACACTGAGGAATTTTTTGGAGCATACGGTTTGCCACTACCAGAGCTTTGTTTCCTCAATCTGGCTGACAATAAGGTCTGTATATTGTCTGAATATATTTGGGAAGACTATACTGTAAGTAAGTGAAGTCACTTGTGTCTCATTATTGCCTCCAGATTGTTGAGGAAGAAGCACTGTTGTCTGTGGCCCTGTTTCCTATGCTCAGTGAGATTGTTATTCACTCCAACCCACTGACCACACAGAGAAGTGGTATGTTGACTCTCCATATTTATTTGAAGCCTTTATTAGATATGAATTTGAGCTTTTGTTAAATAATCTATTTCAGTATGAACAGACATTTTATTAAAGTTCCAATGCAGCCATTTGAATCTCACTATCAAATCATTTAATATGGTAAAAAAATAACCAAAAATAGCTTCTTAGCAAAGAGCAATTTCTCAAGCAACATTTTTGCTTGGACTGTCTGGGAGTGGTCTGAGTGGGTATGGGAAAACTGAAAACTTGCTGTTGGCAGAGAGGTTTGGAACTCTCTTTCTTATTGGCTAATTTACCGCCTGGTGATGTCACCAGGAAGGCCAATACTCCATCCCACCAAAACAGGCTGCAATTTCAGGTGGTCTTTTCAAACAGCTGTTACACGAAAAGGGCATTTATCAGAATTTTCTTAATTTCACAGTATTGTTCCTAACTCATAGTGTGGAAATATATATAAAACACAGGAAATAAAGTGTTTGACTGCACTGGTCCTTTAACTTTTTTTTCTTATCATTCATTGTATTTCCATCCAGGTGACCCACCACTTCTGACATACTTTCTCCAGGAAAGGTTGGGTATTAGAATTAGGCGCAAGAAGACATCAGAAGTTGTGAAGCCCCCTTTGATATTATGTATTGACTCAAAACGAAAGGTTTGAATGCAATATTCTTAATCCACATTTTGGCATAGCACATACTCATTTAACTAGGAAATAAGATATAACTGCACATTTTTGACTGCACAGTCTTAGTTTTAATTTAAATATTTTTCAAACGCAATGCATCTTACATCATTCGAGTCTAACAGAGACTAACTTTTGATTTTGAAACTAATTGAGGAACATTCATATTTATCTTTTTCTTCAGGTAAAAACCAAAATCCCAAAGGTAACAAAGGTGTCTTTATTGATTCTCCTTGAAGCACCTTGTAGTCCTGTCTTACATGATCCTGGCTCTCTGGAGGAGAAGCATGTTGAAGATCACTGTACGAATCCTCTCTCAGTAGAGAGAAAGTCAACAGAAAAGTCTGGCTGTTCCTCACACGCAATGGATGAGGAAAATAAACAGGAATCCATGGGAACTGCTCATAGAGTCGAGGCAATAGAGGAGGCAATAGAATCATCAGATGATACCTTCCAAAATGGAGAGTCATTCTTTGTGACACAGGTGATTTGCATGGTCTCTTTCATGATATTCAGGAGGACAGTTATTTGCTTTGGTTTAACATGCCAATGTACAGTATGGTGACATGAGTATAATAGTTCACTTGTTATTCTCAGGTGACAGATTTACGTGATGAATCTGAATACCATCTGCTATCTGACGAGACAGAAGAAGCCAAAGAGATTGAGGAGAAAAATGAGTCAAATGCAATTCCAGGAAAATTCAGAGGCTTTGAATTGCTATTGGATGCCAAACCAGATCCAGACATAGTGGGGCCTGTTGGTGAGGAGGACCCTTTTATGAATCATTTAAGTAGAATTTTCCTACGAGTTAACGGGATTGTGGGCAATTTCAATGCTGCACTCCCTTAAGTAATGTAATGTTATGTGTTCTACAGGACTACAACATACTGTGAGAATGTTGGAACAAAAACTCAAGAATCTCCTAGTTTACAGAGATTCCAAACCTAACCTTGATTGCCTGCAGAAGCCATATGAAGAGAAGGAGAAAAGGGTGAGCTATGTGAATAACATTCGAAGCACATGCCTACTAGTGAAAATGTCATATGATCTTATCTGTCACGTGTTATCTGCTTCAACCTGTTGAGTTGTGTGTCAGTCATCCATATTTAATAATAAAACAACAACAACCTTTAATTCTCAGATTGGAAATCTACCATCTCTGAGACCAAGAAAGCAGAGAGGAGAAAGAGTTGAAGAGATGCTCATACAAATAAACGAGAGGAAAACAATCAGCGAAATCCCTCTAAGTACTAAACCTCTTTTTATTGTCATCAATAACATGGGAAGTGAATATCTATCTATCTATTATATGTAATATTATTTGTTAAGTATGTAATCCTGTTCTTTCATAGCTAACGTCTTAGAAGGCAAGGGCGTCTTCAAGGATGAGTATGAAGAGGCTTTGACTTTGCTGAGGGATATGAAGAAAAGGTACAAGATGGTTCACATGAAGGCAGTGGAGCAAGCAACACGTATTGAGTATGAGAGGACCACCAACCACAAGTAGAGATTCACAAACTCTGTTACTTTCATGAAACATGAACATTAAACAGTCAACCAAACACTCGTCTTCCAAGTAATTTAGGTGAAGAGAATGATCAGCTACAAATTCTTTCTGGGCTGAAGGGAAAACGTTCTTATTGAGTTTATTTAGCCCATCTATGACAACTGTTATGTATAACATTATCATCATGCATTTGTTTGTCTGTTTCATTATTAAATAGCTCTGTTTCAACTTTATTCAACCTTGACAAGAAGGTGACAGTGGATCTTGCAAATGGAGGCCGCTGTCACCCAGGCTTATGGCAGAGTTTTGTATTTCAGTGGGGTATCAATCAAATCTGTTTTAATAAATTAGTTGGTAAAACAGTCTAACAAGGTGCCAATGTGATATGGGGTGTCGTGTCATCACTTCAACTTTGTGTGTCATTATGATGCTGTACAAATACTATGCAACAGACCCTGAACGCTTGATACTCTTGAACATATCCCGCGCAAACACTCATGACAGGAAGTAAATAAAGGGCCGTAAGTGACGTCGGTGTGTTCCCGCCTGAAACCGAAACGGAGGCAAAAGAGCTATCGAATAGATAGCAACATACATTGGACAATGGATGACCTATATTTGGATAATATTGATGAATTTGTCAACGACCAGAATAAAATCGTAAGTCACTTAGCTAACTAATCTATCTTGACCGATCCAACTAGCTGTTGGGGTCAGCTATCTGACTGCTCAGGCTAGCTACGCTAGATAGCTATCACTTGCTCACCTTGCTATTGTCGAATGATGCAGTGTAACGTTAGTTTTAAGACCGCAACAGGCCCCCAAATTGTGTGACTACACAGTTGGTTCGGGAAACTTCGAGCTGTATTCCTTTCTAGAAGATAGGAATATAACGTACCAGATCGAGCTTGCAAGTCTCAGGGTAAACTACATAAATTGTGTCGGGAACTAGAAGCACAAGCATTTCGCTACACTCGCATTAAAATCTGCTAACCTTGTGTATGTGACCAATACAATTTGATTTGTATGGATCCCACAGATCTCTGTTGACAACAGACTGTTTTTTTTGTTATTGTGTGTGTGCTAACAGGTGACATACAAATGGCTGAGTCTCACTCTTGGGGTCCATGTCAACTTAGCCAAACAGTGAGTATCCAGATCCAACCTCTTAAACTGCCTTTTGGGGGGTGGGGGTTTAAACCACCACCTGTAAAGTCCATCACGATGCGTATATTTCAGAATGCTTTATCATTACCTGGACCGCAAGAGGAACGAAAGCTCAACTCTGCTCCATGCTACCTACCTTGTGTCTGGCAAGTTTGTCAAGAATGGTACCACGGTAAGAGAACAAGCCAAAATGCCCAATTTCATTCACCATGCCCCTACATAACACGACATAAAACAGTAGGCCCATTTGGAAACAAAACGTTGGACATATACGATTCTTGCTTTGTTTTGGTATGTCTGTGTTTGTACTTAGGTTATTTTTCAATGCTTTTTTCCCCCTTCAGTGTCACAAGGTGTCAGTAGTGCAAGAGGATCAGTTGGAGGGTAAATGACCAGTTCACCTGCCTCCTTTCCTAACTCCATCTAGATGAATATGAAGTGTTGTGAATGTATAAATGTCATCTGCGATGTGTTGTAGATGTGAAGTCGAAGCTGAGCCTGACCGTCAGTGTACACGTGTACAGTGTTCAGAAGGCAGTGCTGAAAGACAGTGGTCCCCTGTACAGTGCGGATTATGATGCTGTGAAAGAGAACCTAAGGAACTGCAGCAGGTATATCCGTCTTCGCACTTCCAACTTTACTCAGTCAAAATGATAGATTGAGAAATTGCTGTTAAATATAAAGTTTGGTGAGTTATTTATCAGAACATACCAATCTATTTGCAGGTACAGTGCAATTCGCTGTGCCGATGCAGTACCCATGTCCTCGACAGAGGTGCAGCAGGCTCATGAGATAACACAGGCCCCACCGCCAGACGGCGCACACCAAATCTGGCATCAATGGTCAATCTAGTCTGGCCTCTAAACCCACCTCCAAGCAGTCCAAAGGCGTTATGGGAATGTTTGCAAACAAGAATGTCTCCAAGAATCAAGAGTCAAGCAAAGCGAGAACATTGGAGCAGAGAGAGGATGCACCTGTGGTACGTGTTTCTGTGCTCTGCAAAAGCCATGTGATGTTCATTTCATCCAGTGCAACCCATAATGCTATACCTTGTGATGTCACATTTATTTGATATTGTAGGTTGAGACCTCCGAAACTAAACCAGCTCCAAAGACACATCCTATGAGTAACTTATTTTGGAATCAAGCAACCAGTGAGTTTTTCAACATTCACATATCATATATGGGGATATCGTTCTATAATTTCACATGTAAATACTGCACTATTGTCCTTTACATCTCTTAAGATAAATCCTGTATGTCCGCCACAGAAAAACCTGACAAATCCATCAAGGAAGAGGTAGAAGCAGCCCAGATGTCCTCTTCAGTGGATGTGAAGCCCTCAAGCTCAGTCCCTAAAGCAGAGACTCCTGTCAAGGAGGAACTACCAAAAGATGCTGTGGTTGAGAAAGATATTAGGTGTGTATTATTAACTCTTGTAGGAGTCCTTGTATGAATATACAACTTGTGTCGTAATTAGAAGTACCATGGGTACTGCAGTGATTATAAGAGAAAGTATTTGTTTGACACAGGGCTTGTATATTAGAACCAGTGATGGATCTTAAGGATTTTGGTCACCAGCCAGCCGGGCTAGTAGACTGATTTAAAAAAATATATATATTTTTTTTTAACTAGCCTGGGTATTATTCCTATCCAAAGTCTGCCGAGCGATACTTGTTAAAAAAAAAAAAAAATCATTCACTGGCCACCTGGCTAGTTTGGCACATGTTCTACTAGCCCAGTCTGATAAGTGCTAGCGGGCTAGCTTAACTTCCATCCCTGCTCAGAACCAACATCTCGCAGAAACCTTGTCGTCTTGGTGAATGGTGAGTGTTTTGAATGGCATTTCCAGAATATGCTTTAACAGAATATTTTCCTTTCAGTAGTAAGAGCAAGCGTCTTGACCATTCCAATAGTGAAGAGAAGAACGCGAGTCAGAAGAAGAACAAGCGTCGGAGGATAAAGAAGCCCCAGTCAGACAGTAGTGATGATGAGGGTAAGATGAGCTGTAAAGGGAGGGCATGCTTATTGCTCAGGCTCCCCTCGACATTCACACTGGACTTCAGAGTTCAACTGTTTCATGGTTAATAACAGAACTATTCTATGTTAGTTATTCCAGATTCTCCTCCAAGGTTGCAAGAACAGAGGGGCCCATCACCAAGCCTTGTGAATCAAAAAAATAAAGAACCTTTTGCTATTTCTCATTCAGATGTAAGCTTTCACATTTTATTTATTTAAGTACTAAACTGTTGAAGTTGCAGGATATAATTAGTAAGATTTTTCTTTTTAACGAATCTGTTTTTTTATCACCAATTTGTAATGATCGTTATCTACCTATCAATCCATGCAGGAACGTTCAGATTGTAAGCGGAGGAAGAGGAGACGCGTCTTGAAATCACTCACCTTTTTGGATGACGAGGGATGCATTGGTAAAATATTGATTTTTTTTGTTTGTTTCTATTCTATGTTTCTATTTCTATTTTCTTGTAAACATTTTGCCTAAGTATAACGCCTCTGACATACACATGACGCCTATTTCTTCTCCTTGAAGTGTGTGTGTGTGTGTTAAAGCTAAGATATATATATATATATATAGATATATATATATATATATATATATAGATCAGCATGTGTGTGTATATGTATGTGCTGATCAATGTCTTAATGATGTCTGATCTCAAAACCATTTTAAACTGTCTACCTTCCAGTGACTGAGAAAGGCTATGAGAGTGAATCCTACTCTGAGACGGAGGATGACTTTAAGGCAAGTAAATCATCCCAGAAGAATCCAGACCCACCAAAACCATCAACTGGCATGAAAGGGGAGGAGAAGAGAAGGAAGAATGTTGCCGCCTCTAATAGATCAACTAAGCAGGCTTCTATTATGGGATTCTTTCAATGGAAATGACCGACATACTCGCAATGTACTGAACACTGAGAAGATTAACATCTATTTTGAGGGACTTGAGGCCTAGACTGACGCACATGATCAAATGCTCCGGAGGATGGATGTAGTTACTTGACTGGCAACATTTGGAAGAATGCTGTAATTTTTTTCCTATTTAAAAAAGAAAGAAAAAATAATTGGAATATATTTCCACATTACTGTATATGATAAAGTGGCATAAATATATCCACAACACATTGTAAAGTACCGTCAGAGCTTATTGACCATTGCCATGTTATTGTAGCATTTATTTTGGGGGTTTGAAACTGGTTACAATTCTGCAAGTATTTAAGGGTTCATACTGTGGGGAACCAGAACAGATTCTGAACAGCCGCAGTACGGCATGCTCTTACCTGCCTCTTCAACTGGTGCCTTTACTTGTGTTCGCTACAGTATATTAAAGCCAAGTTGAAACATTTTCAATATTCACAATATACAGTCTGATCAATCACAGAAATGGTTTGTGTAGAAAATGGGTATTCCCAAACTGGGGTGCAATGCCGTCGGGGGTACGCCAAATAAAAATGTGAATCACATAAAAATATATATTTTTAAAAAACATTTCCCCCCCTCATTTTTAAACAGTCCATTTATATTTTCCAACAGGGCTATACATTGGGTGAGGTTTTTTTCTTGCCTGAGTAGCCTCGTTTCACTGCCAAAAATAAAATTAAACCATCTAGTGTTCAGTGAAATAACACAATGTCAAATACAGGTAGCCAAGTCAAATAATTAACATCCAATCACATTAACCGTTAATCTCTCCTGGGAATTCCACTAACGGTCTGTATGTAGCCAAACGTAGCTGCTGCTCATGTTGGTATCTGTACTGATGGTGCAAAAGACAGGACGGAGACAGTGGAGTGGTAACGCGTGTGCAAGCAGTTGCTCCTGACGTCACTTGGGTACACTGCAGCATCCACCGAGAGGCTCTTGCTGCCAAGGGAATGCCTGACAGATTGAAAGATGTTTTGGGCACTACAGTGAAAATGGTTCACTTTGTTAAATCAAGGCCCCTGAACTCTTGTATTTTCTGCACTATGCAATGATATGGGCAGCGACCATGTAACGCTTTTACAACATACAGAAGTGCGCTGGTTATCAAGGGGCAAAGTATTGACACGTTTTTTAAAATTGAGAGATGAGCTTAAAGTTTTCTTTACTGACCATAATTTTCACTTGTCTGACTGCTTGCATGATGAGTTTCTCACACGACTGGCCTATTTGGGTGATGTTTTTTCTTGCCTGAATGATCTGAATCTAGGATTACAGGGACTCGCCGCAACTATATTCAATGTGCGGGACAAAATTGAGGCTATGATTAAAAAGTTGGAGCTCTTCTCTGTCTGCATTAACAAGGACAACACACAGGTCTTTACATCAATGTATGATTTTTTGTGTGCAAATGAACTCAAGCTTACGGACAATGTCAAATGTGATATAGCCGAAGCACCTGAGTAAGTTGGGTGTGACAAAAACTCACTCATTCTTATGTTTAATAAATGTATTGTATAGTGTGTGGCAGGCTTACAATGATGGCAAAAAACAACATTTGAGAGCGCTGACCCTGGATCTAGAGGGGGTACGCAGCTGGAGGTTGAATGTTTGAAGGGGTACGGGACTATGAAGTTTGGGAACCACTGGTGAAGAAAATACAATGGTGGCATTTTAGATGCATCGTATCTTTGAGTAATAGGTTTGCTTCCTATGGTTTTGACATGCATGATATTACTTGGGCACAATCAGGCACTCAGGTTATGTTTGATACACAATGGTCTGCCTTTGGCAGGGCTTAACTCTGGAAGCACACTTTGGAATCAACTGGTGTCTGATCCAGTGCCACAGCCGTGTTATTGCTTGCCGCATGGCTTGCAACGTCCCTTGATGCAGGATAGTACCCGGTCCCTTTGACAGGCTTATCAATTGAAACTGGCTCTCTGAATTTCATAGGACAAGATGAAATTACATTCATGTGCTTTGGGAATGTATGTTTGGATTAATTTCATCAATCAACAGTTACCAAATCTGAATTGACCCCAATCTTACTTTAGGTGCTCTGGGTCAAAAGCATGAAAGTTGTCTTATTTTAGATACCAACATAAGGCATTACACATTTGTAATAGATCATATTATTGAATAATAAAATAACACATTGCGTGTGCCATGCAGTAAGCAGAGTTGCTTTCATGAGTAAAAGGCAACTGTTGAGCAAACCCATGCAATGGAAACACAGGCCATGGATGGTCTACACTGAGGCAGGGTTCCCTCTCCATGACTTGGCTATGCAATGAGGGAACATGATGAACTGTTTCCAGGTTTCTTCAAAGGTACATTCGTGTGAGGGAGGGGCTGGGAGATTCATACACTATCACACGCAGCAGGAAAGAACTCTACGAGAGGATGGGGCATGCAGGTATGTGGACTAATAAATCTTTGTTTTTTGGTACATAAAAGAAAACAGTCAAAATCCCTGCATCTAGACTGATAAAAGTGATACTCAAAGAAACACTGTGAAAGCTGTGAACAAAACAAATGAAACCAGGCAAATAAAAGTGAAAACACAATTACTTATTTGCAGATCTGAAGTTTCCGAGCCCAACAACAGCACAACATCAAATATACTCTACAGATAGTTACCTACGGAGTCTAGAAGCCTATAGCATTATGTATTATTAAAAACTGACATGCTGAGACTTTATGATTAAAACTCAATTCAAGGAAAGAAATTAAAACACAGTGTCAGTCAGCTGTGCGTTTGCTAAAGGAGGGGAATTATTTCACAAATTTCAGAATTAGTTATACAATCAGCGTAGATTAAAGATCTCTACTGTGTAACATAGTCAATTACAAAGTACTCCGACATTGTGGTTTAGTGTTGCCACACCACCTGAATGTGGTACTGAATGTGCACTCACTGCCCATCCCTTGATCACTGCCCATCCCTTGATCACTGCCCATCCCTTGATCACTGCCCATCTCTTGATCACTGCCCATCCCTTGATCACTGCCCATCTCTTGATCACTGCCCATCCCTTGATCACTGCCCATCCCACATATTGGTTTCACTGCCCATCTCTTGATCACTGCCCATCCCTTGATCACTGCCCATCTCTTGATCACTGCCCATCCCACATATTGGTTTCACTGCCCATCTCTTGATCACTGCCCATCCCTTGATCACTGCCCATCTCTTGATCATTGCCCATCTCTTGATCATTGCCCATCTCTTGATCACTGCCCATCTCTTGATCACTGCCCATCCCTTGATCACTGCCCATCCCTTGATCACTGCCCATCTCTTGATCACTGCCCATCTCTTGATCACTGCCCATCCCTTGATCACTGCCCATCCCACATATTGGTTTCACTGGCCATCCCTTGTTCTGTCCCTCTCCTTGATTTCATGGTCTTGCCCACCTTACGATTTAAAAATGATATTTCAGCCAGGCAGATGTGGAATGCACTTTAAAACCCAGGTGGAACAAATCAGTGGGCATTTAAAAAAATATATCAAGTGATTCCACATTACTATATTCAAACAGGCCTTGAGCACTGGATTTCTTCCCAGTCTCTGAATACATTAGATTTGATGTTGTCTGTGGTAAACAGGCGCAGCCCATGCACATTCCTTCTGCAGTCTTAATTACAAGTATCTCTGTCAATAATCACATAAAACAACTAACATACATTACATTCTTATTCTAACAAGCAGAAATACATGTTGAAATCTGAAGATAATATGGCATGGTAATTTACCTGCACATTTTAGTTAGAAGTGTTATTAAAAAACACCTGCCTGTAGAAAAACATCTATGATTGATTTCATGCATACAAATAATAAATATGTTGAGTTGCGTTTAAATACTATCTGTCATCATCACATGAAATCCTATGATTTACAGAGTACATCTGGAGGTTGTTATACAGTTCATTCATTGCTCTCCTGGTTTTTTTTATGTATAAAATAATGTTTGTGGTTATATTTATGTTTATTTTAGGTCCGCAGAAAACCCTAAATATGAAGATATCTCAAGGTAAAGCATGTTGTAATAGATCTACATCTACAATGTGAAGACATACTACACTATACATATACAGCACACATTTGACTACTGGCACAGCCACTGCTCAACCTCTTGATACAATTGACTAAATTGCAAAGGCACCTATTGCCAGTAATCTTTATTGAACATATCTCTCTCTCTCTCTCTGATTCTAGATGTTAGAGAAACATGTGGTTGTGAATTGCGTTTGAGAAAAACAGTTTGAGAGAAAAAACGTTTTTGTTCTTGTCTATTTTGAGTTCTTGTTCAGATTAATATCAACAAACAACTTTAAAGGGAAATAAACATTCACTTGTAATTTACTTTTATAATCCCTTTCTTTCTCTTCTTGAAAAACTCTTCAAAAGAAAATGATTAATTGAAAACAGGTTTTTACACATGCTCTTAGGACTTGGTGATGTAATAGAATCTGGCTCTGCTCTCTGTCCAAAAGAAAACATAGGCAGACATAGCTGGGAAAGGCAATGAGGAGTCTGAGGATCTTCAGGAATTTATATCCTCGGGTCAATTTCAGTGTATCTGGGTGCGCCAGTATCTCCACATCTGGCTTAATCGTTGCAATCAAGCCTGAGAGATGTTTGGATACAACTGTTGTTTTGGATCATAAATTGAGGCCTAACAGTAGGAGAATACTACTGTGTGGGGAGACTGAAACAGTTCATTTGGCTCTGGGGCCAAGCAGCTGATTACCTCACCAACACTCCTCATTAATCAATGTGCCAAATGAGTTTATTCAAGATTGGCCCCATTCATCATAGTCTTTTTGATGCACAAGTATACTTAGAAACTGTAGTACACACTTAACATGAAATCATAGGGAGAGTGATTGAATGGTCCATAATTGTACATTTGTAGTAAATTTTTCTCTTGAACAATAATCATTTCAGCGATGAACAAAAATATTCCTGTGAAACCTGGTCTTGGTTTATCAATCATGCCTCCATCACAAGCATGTGTTTAAAAATGTGAACCTCTAACAGTGGGGTTCAGGAAAGAGGGTGTAATGACTGAAGTGTTTATGACATGAATCCCAGTATTGTCCATATTTTCTTGGCACTGCCCAGATCATCAGCTGAAATGATCAGGGCCAACTTAATTAAGGAAAGGGGTAGGGTGTAAAAAACAGTGCCCTTAATAGATTTCGGAAGTATTTTGATGAAGCAAAAACTCAGGGGTTCTCTTGAACACCTTAATCAGCTATGAAAGCAAACACATCTATCAGACTTAATTAACTTAACACAATTTGGCTCCCTTTGAATCAAAAGACTGCCTGATTGATTTTCAATGCCTCAGTTCCTCACAAACACTGTTTCTGTGAGGCACCATAATTATGGTGTAGCAGCCTAGGGACAGATATTTCGAATATTTATTTAGTTTTCTCACCTCACCTGCCTCCATCTACTGCAACTAACGGCTCGCTGTAGCCCGTTATCCACAGGAAATGGCTACATTTCGGATAAGTTGTGGGCTCGTACAGTAGGCCCATAGACTGTAGCTATCTTGTAGCATACAATAATATATTGTTGCAACTCACACGTTGAGACACTTTTCAATAGAACTACAGATGTAATTACAGTATTGTAGTAAATATTCTTACTCCGATTCTAACCCTTAATGTACTTGAAATAGTGAGGTTTCTTCAGTTCTGTGAGAATTCCCTGGTCTGACATATTCTCTAACAATGGGCAGCAGCAGGGTTGAGTAGACATGCTCCTACAGAGAGCTGACCCCACTACCTGATTTATACCCACTGACTGCCCCCAGCTGTTACTATTGCCTGAGCCAAGACTAAGCATGCATAGCTGAATTGGCCAAATGCTACTTAGAGGGAATTTGAAACATCCTCTCCAAAAAATTAACAGACCATATAAATGATGAAAAGTTTCAAGATTTTCCACCAGCAATAAAATATAGAACCGTTAATGTGACAAAAAAATTCAGCACCACCACCCCTGTTCACTACCTGGCCTGCCACAATGAGGGATGCTGTACTTTGCGTTATTATCCGGGATCAAGTTACTTTCTCTAAATATAACACTGCATTCTGGCATATAGCAAATACTTTCTCATTCATCAATTTGGAAGAGAAATAAGATGTGTTTTTTATGGAGAAGTGGAAAGAGGCACATCTACCTCCTTTATGGAAGAGGACCACCTTGAACCTCTCAAAATAAGATATTGCCAGGAACTGTCAAGTCCAACAGCCTGTTGAAATAAGTCACAGCTTCATTGTAAAACTATTAAGGTCTACAACTGAGGGGCTTCTGTTTCAAAATATTTTGTCAGGCCTTTAGTGAGAGATGGGCAGCAATGTCTGGCGCAAAGTGTGAAGCCAACACAATGAGTCATTGTAGCTGTGAAGGGAGAGAGTGGACTGTTGGGGTTCACAGATGAGGGATATTAGTCACAAGTCTGTGCACTGTTCCCATATCGACAGGACTCGGTGTATGGCTCTTATCTACTGCAATGAAAATGGCACAGGGATAAATGGGCTTATCTTACACCTGTTGACCTAAACAAGCCTTTTGACAAGCTGTTCACAGGGCAGCTCAACTCAAAGGCGAACATGGATTTCAGATGATGTGATCATAAGCCAGCTTCTCAATGTGTGTAGAACAGTAATGACATGCTATCTCAATAACTTGTCATAATAGTTATTTGATGTGGTAGAACAACACTCCAATAATATCCTACATTTTTAAAGACCAAGGATTTATTTTTCTTGGGTTTGGTGTATTATACATACTGCAAAGAATCAAATTGTGTCTAACTATTTGACAAGCATGTTACTGTTGTGCTCTATCCCAGTGTGTCCCAAACTCGGTCCTTGGGCCCCCCTGGGTGTACGTTTAGTTTTTTGCCCTAGCACTACACAGCTGATTCAAATAATCAAAGCTTGATGATGAGTTTGTTATTTGAATCAACTGTGTAGCGCTAGGGCAAAAAACGAAACGTGTACCTGAGGGGCAGGACTGAGTTTGGGAAACCCTGCTCTCTACCTTTTTTTAAAAGACTGGGTCATCCATCAACAGTATTCTTATTTTTCAATATTATTCCTCCCTGAGCCCTCTCTTCTTCAGTTCTCTGTATTGGAAAATGTTGGTGTCCTTCCAACTCATGACCTACATTTATATCAAATTAACAGAGCTCTATTGTTGTGCTCATCCTGTTAGGCCATTACAACCCTTGAGAAAACAAACTATAGCACTGGAGCACAAATCCAAATTACAGGCACAATTTATAAATGAGAAATCCCCCTGGTCCGACTGGTCCGACTGGGTTCACTGGAGGGTAGTCAAAGGAATAACAACAGTCTGATTTGTGCAGGAATTCTTGCCTCAGGTAGAGCTCAACTAAATCATATTTTTGGTTGGCTCCAACTTTTAGCCTTGTCAATCACGTGCAAGAATGCCTTGCCACTGTGCAAAGGGAAAAAAGACGCATCAAGTACTGAAATCACACATAATCCTATGGAAACTTGGTCTGTAGAAAACTGGCCAAACATAATGATAAACACCTCAGAGAACATAATAGAAAGTAGTTCCAGCAAACCAATGTAGCCACTCTTATGACAGAATACATACAACTGCTGTTGCAGGGCAATACCGATGCCCAGATATCAAACCCACATTTTCTGAGGAAAGCCCTATATGTATACTGCCCTACCAAGAAAAAAGGCTGTAACTGCTCATAGCGTGGAACTGAGAAAAATGGCTTTTATTTACCTTGGTTTCACAGTAACTTTATGCAGTTACTGCTAACATGACCCCCATTTTCTCCAAAACACAATAGAGGCAGGATACTTGTCCACATGATTAAGCATGTACAGTGGGGCAAAAAAGTATTTAGTCAGCCACCAATTGTGCAAGTTCTCCCACTTAAAAAGATGAGAGGCCTGTAATTTTCATCATAGGTACACTTCAACTATGACAGACAAAATGAGAAAAAAAATCCAGAAAATCACATTGTAGGATTTTTAATGAATTTATTTGCAAATTATGGTGGAAAATAAGTATTTGGTCAATAACAAAAGTTTATCTCAATACTTTGTTATATACCCTTTGTTGGCAATGACAGAGGTCAAACGTTTTCTGTAAGTCTTCACAAGGTTTTCACACACTGTTGCTGGTATTTTGGCCCATTCCTCCATGCAGATCTCCTCTAGAGCAGTGATGTTTTGGGGCTGTTGCTGGGCAACACGGACTTTCAACTCCCTCCGAAGATTTTCTATGGGGTTGAGATCTGGAGACTGGCTAGGCCACTCCAGGACCTTGAAATGCTTCTTACGAAGCCACTCCTTCGTTGCCCGGGCGGTGTGTTTGGGATCATTGTCATGCTGAAAGACCCAGCCACGTTTCATCTTCAATGCCCTTGCTGATGGAAGGAGGTTTTCACTCAAAATCTCACGATACATGGCCCCATTCATTCTTTCCTTTACACGGATCAGTCATCCTGGTCCCTTTGCAGAAAAACAGCCCCAAAGCATGATGTTTCCACCCCCATGCTTCACAGTAGGTATGGTGTTCTTTGGATGCAACTCAGCATTCTTTGTCCTCCAAACAAGACGAGTTGAGTTTTTACCAAAAAGTTATATTTTGGTTTCATCTGACCATATGACATTCTCCCAATCTTCTTCTGGATCATCCAAATGCTCTCTAGCAAACTTCAGACGGGCCTGGACATGTACTGGCTTAAGCAGGGGGACACGTCTGGCACTACATGATTTGAGTCCCTGGCGGCGTAGTGTGTTACTGATGGTAGGCTTTGTTACTTTGGTCCCAGCTCTCTGCAGGTCATTCACTAGGTCCCCCCGTGTGGTTCTGGGATTTTTGCTCACCGTTCTTGTGATCATTTTGACCCCACGGGGTGAGATCTTGCGTGGAGCCCCAGATCGAGGGAGGTTATCAGTGATCTTGTATGTCTTCCATTTCCTAATAATTGCTCCCACAGTTGATTTCTTCAAACCAAGCTGCTACCTATTGCAGATTCAGTCTTCCCAGCCTGGTGCAGGTCTACAATTTTGTTTCTGGTGTCCTTTGACAGCTCTTTGGTCTTGGCCATAGTGGAGTTTGGAGTTTGACTGTTTGAGGTTGTGGACAGGTGTCTTTTATACTGATAACAAGTGCAAACGGGTGCCATTAATACAGGTAACGAGTGGAGGACAGAGGAGCCTCTTAAAGAAGAAGTTACAGGTCTGTGAGAGCCAGAAATCTTGCTTGTTTGTAGGTGACCAAATACTTATTTTCCACCATAATTTGCAAATAAATTCATTAAAAATCCTACAATGTGATTTTCTGGATTTTTTTTTCTAATTTTGTCTGTCATAGTTGAAGTGTACCTATGATGAAAATTACAGGCCTCTCTCATCTTTTTAAGTGGGAGAACTTGCACAATTGGTGGCTGACTAAATACTTTTTTGCCCCACTGTATTTAATGTAGAAAAAATGACATTAACTCATTTTCAACCAAATGAGCAGTTACTGCCTTTTTGCTTGGTAGGGCAGAATAGCCCAATGAACTAAAGCCATGGCGTCTCAGGCAAGGACCTTCCAGTACAAACTCAAATGTCTACAGAATGTACAAACAAACATGTCAAACAAACCAATGTTGTACGCTCTGCCTCAAAATGACATCTGTTAGCATATTTCTATTTACAATAAATATGTTAATTAATATTTCTCGGTACATTCTGAAAAGGCATACAATTTCAAACAGCAGTATTTAGCAGAACGGTAAAGTGATTGTAAATATGGTCTACTCTATAAAGGTGTTATTGCCAGATGGCTGTCTAATTTACCCAGTGTATTTTTCTATTATATACATGTACACCTGTATTTTTTAGATAACTGTTTTTACTGTATTTCAGTATGCCAGAAAACAAAAATGAGATAACTGTAATTCATTTAAAGTATTTTTTGCATTTTGGTTTCTTCTACTACCAAATGCTACCAACAATGTTGACAATTCTGCTGACAATATGGAACATCACATTGTAATGAGTTATGATGACATTTAAAAATAAACAAAAGCTTGTTATTCTATAACCAATAAGCAGTGCTATGTTTCATGTTTAATGAAATGCATATGAATGCTGTGCATTTTCCATTGATGTCAAAGTCAGGGGATGAGAGTTAAGAAGAGCACAGGCTTTCTAGCTGGTCTGGGTACAAGAACTTCACTACCTCCCTGATCCCATCCTCACAGGTCCTGGTCTTGGGAAATTCCTTCTGATTGTCTTCTTCCTCCTTGAATCTTTTCCAAGTCTCTGTATAAAAAGAACAAAGAATTGACATGTTGCCATCCAACAGCAGACAAAAAGCGTACAAATCCATAACTTTTTTTCCCTCAGCAGGAAACAAGATGGTCACTGACAAGAGGAAGCAGCCATTTTTTAATCAGTTGAAATGAAATGAAATTTCCTTTGGTCTACAATATGTCTGGTTGGTCTATGACCTTATGTCTAGAAATGGTTTGAGCTGTATTGCCTAACAATTCAGATTGGCAAAACAATGGAAAAGCTTTACTTAAAAGAAACTAAAGGATTACAAGATTTATAACTAGAGAACTTTTAAATGACCGGAAAATAAAGGTACGCATACAAAAAAAAATAAAAAAACACACAAAAAACATGGATAAACTCACCTTCATCCAATGTTGTCAGTAAAGTGTAGTCATCTGGATTATCTAGAAGATCTTTCTTCAGAACATCCCCAGTTTCCATTAATTGTAAAACTCCTGGGAAAAGTGAAAATACATATTGGGTGACATTCCAAATAGTTAGGTAATCGACAGCTGGAGCTTTGTTATTAACACTGCCATGCTAGTGCCCTCTAATGCTTCCCCCCTCCTATTACCTCCTACTGTCTTCCATACTTGCACTTCAACTTCAGCAGTCCCTTGTCTTTCAATAGCAATTATCCTAACTGTGTCCTCTGTGTGAACCTTTGACGATGGCTTAACTTTGTACACCAAGAGGTTGTTATTGTCATGTCCAAGATTCATGTTTATGTAACAGTCAGTCCTGTTGCTCTCAGCATTATGTTCTAGGAGCAGAAATCAGAGAGATTAAAAATGTATATTGTTCAAAACCTATGGTTAAAATAATTTTCTGAATTGCATTGTGAATACTGCTGAGCTACAGTACCTGGACAAATCTTGCAGCATTTCCCCTCGGTTTTAACGGGATTTTGGCATGGATACTGGCTGGGACATGAGAGGCGTTTGCAGTCCTGTATGCCATCCTTACAGGTGCACAAAATGCACTCCAGGACCTTCCCCAGGACTGGGTGCCACACATCACCATGAGAGTAGGTGTTGCCGCTGTACTGACATGCTGAGAGAAATAGGAAAACATATATGCTCTAGTACTACATATTATTACAATCACAGAGCTGTAAGAGTTAGAATATATTGACTGCTCAATGACCAGGGAAGTGACTCCCTATTGTAGGCCATGAAAATAGTACTACTATTAATAGGATAATAATAAGATGAATAGCATTAATTAATATTATTAATTATTGTAGGGCTATCATTTAACTCTCACCCTTCTGGTGCTTTTTCTGCAGCAGGAAATTCACGGTGGTCTCTGCAGCACCTTTGAAGTGGAGCTTGGGCAGGCTCAGGCCTCTGGGAGTACCCCTGACTGTGGATGGAGTAGAGCGGACAGACCGCCCTCGGAACTGCTCTCCAGCACACTGGTCCACTGAATGCCTCTTGTGTATTCACAGAGACAAATAGACACAGTTATTATGGGGTTATTTTGGATTTATGTGCAGTTCCGATGCCAGTGAGTTGGAACCCCACCCCACTCCAGGTAAACTTGATTTACATGCCCCACAAATGAAGATTAAATATTAGTTGTTGTCTTCTCTGCAAAGGTGTGGTGTTTTGGATGTTATGGTTTGACAAATCTACAAGACTAAACCCATCAATGAATGAACAGAAAACCACCTACAACGCCTCGGTTCAGCTGTTGGCCTACATCCTCCACTGATGAGTACCCATTAATGCCACCATCTAATCAAAGACAAATGAAGAGGATATACATTGACTTTGATTACAACAGAAAGTAGGGTGAGAATCTGTGGTAAGAAACAAATGTGATCACCTTTGCACACCAGACAGCAGGTATCTGGGAATGAGACTGGTGAGGAGCAGGTCAGCGGCTGGCAAGTTTTCAGAGCACAGAAAATATTTCCATTCTAAAAACAAATGTGGAAGAAAGCCAAAGGAAGAACAGAAGTGATTGTAGACATTGCCAGCCCTAGCTTTTTGGGGGCCCGAAGCTAAATGTTGTTTCGGGGCCCCCAACTCGCGAGCAAAACACTTTAGTGGCTTCCCTATAGAGATAATTTTCCAGAGATAATTTTTTTAACAAGTTAATTTCCTGCAATTCTACTCATTTTGCCATGGTGCGGAGATAGAAATGTGCAGTTTTAGAGCCAATTTCCTGCAATTCAGCACAATGCCATAGGGTGGGGATACATTTTTGCAGTTTTAAAGCTAATTTCTTGCAGTTCTACACACTTTGCCATATCTTTTGCCATGTTAATATGATATCTGAGTGAGAGTGACTAACAAAACCAATGGATAGAAATTTGGGAACATGCCCTTTCTTGCCCGGTTGATAATTCAACCAGGATTACTACAAGTTTAGATAGTTGGCTAGACTAACATACCAATCTGAAAATGTTTTGCTGACATTGGCTAATTGAGTGATTGTCAGTGACTGAAATAACAAGAAAAAAACTGCTGATGCTCAACCAAATATTAAAATTGCACCTTGTGTATTCTACTATTCTAACTCTCAACAGTAAGTTGAGACCAAACTGAGTTCCTAAAAAAAAAAAAAAAAAAGAGTCGCTTACTGCCACAGGGAATTGTAGATACATTAAGAGCTCCAGTATTATGGCTGACGCATGAGGAAAAACTCCCAGTTACGTTCTCAGAGTAATGAGCTGTACACCATAAACTAGAGGAAGAGAGAGTGTGACTTACTGAACATGTGCACATGACACACTGGTTGGTTTGTCGAGATGGGAAGAGGTCATGGTTGGCAAAGGTCTCCCCTGGTTGGTATAAAGTTCCATTATACCTGCAGGACTTCACTGAGGCTCTCAAGCCTGCTGGAATCCTAGGCTCATCTGAGCAGATAATGAATGGTAAGCACAAGATGAGTAAGTGAATGCCAAAGTAGGATGTTTTTGTTTTACACACCTCTAGCCTTATTTTCCTCAAGGAGAGAACTGGTGTATGCAATTGAAGATCAAGTCCTGTGACTAGACATGGCATAAAAGCACACAGGTACTACTATACCAAATGGAGTCATAGAAATTATTAAATAACTTTATTGTACTGCCTGTGTGTGCTTATTGTATGAGAATGCCTGATCCTACCTGTACAGCGAGGGCAGCACTGCTGAGAGTCAGTCACTGGGTTGTCACATCGCAGAGTAGGGCACTTAATTGTGTTACATTTCACATGGCCTGTCTATGAGGGAAACGTTACATGGTTTACGGGCATACCTTGAAATCCCACCCACCAAAACCCTTTAAAGCAACTGCCAATATGATGTATAGCCAGTAGCCTAAATCCTATTTGCACACAGTAGCCTACAATAAAATACTCAGGTTTAGACAGTTTGATACAGTAGCGTATAGGGCAGTGTTGGGCTTCTTTTGGTACACTTTTACATGGTTTCATATTAGGCTACAGATGTGACAAAACTGACCAATGATGTACTCTAATTCTATTGGTACAGTACCTCAGTGCAGGAACACCGCATACAAAACATGAAACCAAAGGGTTCCAGATAAGGATGCCAGCTGTCTCCAGGACTGTATGTTTTCTCTTTGAAAGAACAGAAAACTGCAGACACTGGGTGAAAAAAAATGGAAGATGGAAAGTTATTCTAGCAGTAGAAGCACTTTAATATGAAGCAAATCAGGAATTGTCATAAACAGAAAACGAAAGAGACTAATCTAATAAAAAAGTATCTTCCATGGCTCACAAACCTGTCAGAGTAATAACTGCTAATATCTTCTGGCAAAAAAACATGTGGATTAAATCAGTATACTGTCATAATTGATGTTATGTGGTTATATAATTAATGTTGTGGTTATAATTAATACATTTCAACCGGAATTAGCACAATTTAATACAGTTTAATACTACACTGACCTTATAGACACGCTGTATAAACTTGCCAAATATACAAAAAAAGTTGGTTGCAACAATGATGAAATCCAGAAAAGGAAAAAATAACATAAACCCATGTTTGATCGCCAGTAGTGAGTAGTTGTAGTGTGTTCCTATAGTAAAACTCTTCGTTTGATTTGAGCTACAGACGCATTTCATCAATTGTGGATAACGGCTTAACTTTAGATTTGCAGAGACAGTCTGTCCTACCTTTTCTTGCTCTTATAACATCCGAAGCACAACCAACGAACAAACAGATGCAAATTAATAAGAATATATGCTTCATGTTGGGGGATAAATCCTTGTCAATATGAAATGAAATAGCAGCAACTGCGACAGCAAACCCCAGGACAGTGTGAAACTCCCCATAAAATCACGAATTTATTCTTGGTTTTCATCGAAGGCGCCTCCTACAGGAAGAATACGCCAATTTATAAACTGGGTGAAGTGAATGATGTGATGTTGTCAAAGAAAATGGAATGAATAAATCTAAGTTTGTTGGTTGTCAAGTAGGCCTAAAGTAGGAATAAAGCCTATAGATATTGTCAAATAACTTATTGGAGGCAGAGCATATTATCACTGTGTCTCTCAAATGCACAGTATAACACCCTGCTAGACATGTCAGTGACATTATGGGTGCGTTCGTAAATTCACTCTGGCTATCTACTCCGATTTCAGAGCACTCTCGTCTGTGTGCCAGAGCGCAGAATAACTGATGAATTTACAAACACTTAACACCCGTTGAATATAGCCGGTGTCAGTAAACGTCGGCAAAAAAAACATAATTAAATTGTCAACAGCAGTTAGTCACCAACGCTCTGGACAACATAACACCCTAACCAGCTCTGCTAGGGTGAGTAAAATGGTCAGAATGAGATTCTCTCATTTGTGTCTGGAAGTAGCTAGCAAGCTAGCCAATGTTAGCTTGGGTGCTTGACTGCCGTTGTGAGGTCAGAACGCTCGGATCAACCCTACTCCTCAGCCAGCACAACACTCTGAATTTACTAATGCCCAGAGCACACTCTGGCACTCCAGATTGAACTCACCCGCTAATGAAAGTGGGATGGGAGCCTGTGATGTCATAATAAAAATGTGATGGGAGCCTATGATGTCATAATTGAAATGACCTTGAGGTCAAAAGCCTGCCACTAATTTGTCAAAGATTCTAAGGCAGGTAAGACCTTTCAATACGGAGAACCACATTCCTACTGGAGCACAATGGTTAGAACCCGTGCGCAAGTGGCGCTGCTTGCTCAACGCAACAACCAGCATCTGGGTCGCCGTGGAGGGCCACAAAGTCTGAGGCCCCGTCATGACAGATCTCAGAGAGAGAGGCCTCGGAGTCGACGCCCCCGATGTCAAGTGGGTCCGATGGTTGAGAAATGGAGATGGCCACGAAAACGATTAAGCTTGCTTCCACAGTCAAGATCATTCGCAGATGTGAGACGAGGACTGAAGGGCCGACGCGTGGTACTTCGTGTTGGAGAATTGCCCAATTAGAAATGAAAGTGCAGATTGATGCCTCAAAGCTTTAAAACATTTGTAAAGATACTTTTAGGCCTACTGTTTTTGTTCTCTAGACATCTAGCTACCGTCCTAAAAATGGTAAAAGGGCCTACAAGTGCTACCAACACACTGCAATGTTATGGGACACAACATAAAAGGCGTATTAAATCAACATTTCTCCAGCATTTATTAAAACATACAGGAAACAAAGGGATTAAAATGGTTACAGCTAGATGCCATCATGCCAACGTCTTTGCAGACTGAGCAAGTGAAATAGCGCATAGAATAAAACATTGACAACACAGCATTGTCCACATAGCATAGGACACTTATTTCAATCCTCATTTAAAAATGTGACTGATTCAGTTTGACCAGACTACACAACGGAGCAGAGCTGTATTACATTTACTGAAGGTAACAATGATTTATAGACAATGAGATTCAAACAGTGCTTTGCGTCTCTAAATGAGACACTTCCCCATGAGTATGACCCCAGAAATGTAATCATCATCAACTTGATGTTTGCTAGTAGATCTACCATGTAGGCCTACAAACTGCAGTGGTTTCATTCTCAAAGTAAGTCTTCAGCCCCCATTCACTTTTCATTTGTGGGATCGAAACACTGTATGGGCCTGAGAACAAAGATTTAGGGCTTTATTCAAGCCGTAACGCAGAAGTTCAGTGTTACCCTCTGGGCACAGCCGTCAATTCAACGTCTATTCCACATTGGTTCAACGTAATTTCATTGAAATGACGTGGAAACGACATTGGTTCAACCAGTGTGTCCCCAAGTGGGTACAGCGTGATTGACATTTAGCGGAGACTGCATTTACAGTAAACGCTGCATATGTCAGCTCAATCTGAAATTACCTTTCTATCAGGTAATCTGTAACGCTTCAGCGATGAGACTGAATAGAGCCCATAATGTAGCTAAAAACATAATAAAAAAATATCCTGTAACTCCTAACTGCCACGATATGTCACAATAGGAATTATTTTCCTTGTAAAGGTGAAAACAGACAAATGCTAAACTATCGGCAACCTACTGTTGCCCCTCATGGTTGTGCTACTCTCCTCTTTGCGTTCACTGAGAAAAATGATTCATTTGTGTGGGAGAAATTACAGGACTTTGGGGTAAAAGAAAGAAAGCCAATAGACAAAATGCTCTTAATCAGACTTCCACACGACCAATTTGGTTGGAACATAAAAACAGTCAACCCGAGTCAAGGACAGAGGAGAAACATAATTCAAGAACCTTCCTTACATACCCACAAGTTTCACCTACTGTATATGTCCTGGGAAACATGTAGGATCTTTCAATGTAGTAGCCCTCCTGTAGGATAATACAGATGAGGTACTCCCTCTGTGCCCCTCATACGTTTTCTCTCTTTTACACTCAGTCACACACACACACACACGCCCACGCCCTCTCAAGAGGTGGAGGTGCTCCCTGCCCCGGTGTCTTCATCTCCTGTCTTCTGACGTTTCTTGGCCCGAATCTCATTCATGGCCTGCTCTATGGAGCGGGTGTCCCTTTTGTTGGCCACAGGTACTGAGGGAGGAGAGGCAAATATATTTTGTTACGCAAAGAACACAGCACACACCATGAGGAGATGTGATTCTCTGAGGATGAGAAATCAATACTGAGCCTCTTCACACTGACCCATGCCATATGCCTGGTTGGCCTCTAGCGTATGTGCTGCATCCTTAGCAGAAGAGGTGCCGATCAGATGGCTGTACTTGTCACGGTAATTGGAGCTGGGAGACGCTGCCCTCTTCTGTGTCTTACAGGCGGTCTCCTCTTCTAACGCAGCCTGCTCCTGAAGAGCAGTGGACAGGTTTAATTATCAAACACTTTCTTTGAGCAATAGCTCTGAACCCAACCTATACTCCGTAGATATTACGCTGAGTGAACAAAAGACAGCAGCATATTATAGAGCAAAGGGTTACCTGCAAAATGTCAAGGACTACAGCTAGAGTGATTAGATCTATTAAGGTGCAAAAAGACTCAAGTGTGAACCATCAGTACTTGCTATGTTATAACAAGTCTACATTACTTGAAATCGGATCTCTCTCTGTGTAAATGAATGTATTCTGCCAAATGATATACAGTTATGGACATGTACACTAGAGTATGTGTTTCTCTTCAGTTTTGTTCCTCAGTGAGTGTGACTGAGTCTCCAGTCTTACTTTAAGTCTGCGGCGGTATTCAGCTTTTTGGGGGTCCCACTCCTCTCCTTTCCGGTAAGCCTCCAGCTCGTCGTCTGATGGAGCAAACTCCTGCCACAGTCATTTTGAATACATACTTTCAGTTACGCATCAGTAAGAATAACACATATACAACAAATAATAAAATGCCACCACTATGCACGAAAATAATAGTGCAACTCATGGGAAGGGCATGTAAATCTGGTGATATTTGTGAATGCAGCCATAAAGAACATCCAAAAGAGGTCTGACCTTCTTAAAAATCATGACGTATCTGCTCTCCTCATCCTCTCCGAAAGAAAACGATGCCAGACCAGCGACTTCTGCAACATCATGCCTTTAACAAGCCAGGATGTCAGTAAAAGTTTACATGCAAACTGTTACATATTATGTTTGTAGTCCTCTCATAAAACAAAAAAACGTATTACATAATGCTCTCTATTTATATATTCAAGGATATATTTTTAATTTTTCACTTACAATATGCTCCTTTCAATCTTTCCCATGGGATTGTACTTCCTCTTCTGTTGCTTAGTGTCTTGAATGAATTCTGACACCTCTTTCTCCATCTGAAAAAGAGATGAAGGCAGTATAAACTCGATTGTTCTTTACCCACCAAAGATCAGTCAATGAAGAATTGAAAACAGTTATTGGATTTGTTTCTTGGGATTTGGCTTGTCCAAGTTACTGACTGGACATTCAGCTGGATGAGCAGAAAATGAGCCCACAAAGGAGACAGAATATAATCCTCCGCCTGCAGGCAGAGCCTCTCACCCTTTTCCTGAACTCTGCTTTCTTTTTCTTCTCATCCTCCTGCATCTTCTTCATTCTTGCTGCCTGTTCTGTTGAGGGATAGAAAACAAGGTTATATTATTCAATTGTTTTCATACTGAAAATATAAGCCTATTAATTCCCATGAGATGTTATAACATATCGATTGTCTGAATAGCATATATTTCCTATACCATACTTTAATTACCTGGACATCACTTTAATAATGTTGGTAAACTCTGGATTTAGTGTCATCTGAGCAAATTAATCCATAGAGCAACAGGATCCTATGCTATAGCTGCTTAAGTGTAATTCACATCATTTTTGGATGAGGGACTACTGACATAGTACATGTGACTTGCATAACAAGTGTTCAGTATGATGTTCATTATTACCAAATAACACACCCACTGGGCACACTACGTCATTTCAATGTGGATAATATTTGGTTGAGACGTTGTTCAATAAGATAACCTATAAGTTAGTTGAATTTCTAATGTGTTATCACTATGCTTTCAACAATCTAAAAGCACAACCAAATTCCAAAGGAAAAACTATGTCTGTTTTTTGTTTAGTTGTCACCCAAATGTCAATTACAGCGCTTTCAACCATTTAAAAGTTAAATAAAGGTTACAGTGCCTTGCAAAAGTATTCATCCCCCTTGGCATTTTTCCTATTTTGTTGCATTACAACCTGTAATTTAAATGTGTTTCTTTATTTATTTGGATTTCATGTGAAGAAAAAAAAGTTTAAAAAAATTCATTAAAAAAGACAAAAAAAATGAAAAGTGGTGTGCATATGTATTCACCCCCTTTGCTAGGAAGCCCACCTCCAGAAGTCACATAATTAGTTAAATAAAGTCCACCTGTGTGCAATCTAAGTGGCACATGATCTCAGAGAGATATATCACTACACACACACAAACCTGTTCTGAAAGGCCCATAAGTCTGCAACACCACTAAGCAAGCGGCACCATGAAGACCAAGGAGCTCTCCAAACAGGTCAGGGACAAAGTTGTGGAGAAGTACAGATCAGGGTTGAGTTACAATTTTTTTTATCAGAAACTTTGAACATCCCACGGAGCGCCATTAAATCCATTATTATAAATTGGAAAGAATATGGCACCACAACAAACCTGCCAAGAGAGGGCCGCCCACCAAAACTCACAGACCAGGCAAGGAGGGCATTTATCAGAGAGGCAACAAAGAGACCAAAGACAACCCTGAAGGAGCTGCAAAGCTCCACAGCGGAGATTGGAGTATCTGTTCATAGGACCACTTTAAGCCGTACACTCCACAGAGCTGGGCTTTACGGAAGAGTGTCCAGAAAAAAGCCATTGCTTAAAGAAAAAAAAATAAGCAAACACATTTGGGGTTCGCCAAAAGGTGTGTGTGTGGGAGACTCCCCAAACATATGAAAGAAGGTACTCTGGTCAGATGAGACTAAAATTGAGCTTTTTGTCCATCAAGGAAAACGCTATGTCTGGTGCAAACCCAACACCTCTCATCACCCCGAGAACAACATCCCCACAGTGAAGCATGGTGGTGACAGCATCATGCTGTGGGGATGTTTTTCCATTGGCAGGGACTGGACAACTGGTCAGAATTGAAGGAATGATGGATGGCGCTAAATACAGGGAAATTCTTGAGGGAAACCTGTTTCAGTCTTCCAGAGATTTGAGAGTGGGACAGAGGTTCACCTTCCAGTAGGACAATGACCCTAAGCATACTGCTAAAGCAACACTCGAGTGGTTGAAGGGGAAACATTTAAATGTATTGGAATGGCCTAGTCAAAGCCCAGACCACAGATTCTCAATTGGATTGAGGTATGACTTAAAGGTTGCTGTACACCAGCGGAACCCATCCAACTTGAAAGAGCTGGAGCAGTTTTTTCTTGGAGAATGGGCAAAAATCCCAGTTGCTAGATGTGCCAAGCTTATAGAGACATACCCCAAAAGACTTGCAGCTGTAATTGCTGCAAAAGGTGGCTCTACAAAGTATTGACTTTGGGGGGGTGAATAGTTATGCACACTCAAGTTCTATTTTTGTGTCTCACTTCTTGTTTGTTTCACAATAAAACATAATTTGCATCTTCAAAGTGGTAGGCATGTTGTGTAAATTAAATGATAAACCCCCCCCAAAAAATCTATTTTAATTCCAGGTTGTAAGGCAACAAAATAGGAAAAATTACAAGGGGGTGAATACTTTTGCAAGGCACTGTGCACTTAAAAAATAAAAAAAATTGCACAGTAATGTTCAAATGGAAATACAATTTCAGATATATAGTTTATTTACACAACAGATTGTGTTATCACTGTGCTTCATCTAATAGCAGAACCAAATTACCTGGATTGCAGTTGAGATCACATTAAAAAGTACATGGTGCAAGTGATCAATGTCATTCGAGATTCTGAGCAGATTATTACAGCAATGTGAAGATCTCCACTGATCTGTGATGACCTATGCATGCTCTCTTGAACATAAGAAATGTATAGTTACAGTAATCTCAAAATGTGGCCACGGATGTTATTAATTTTAAAGGTTAAATGTTATAAACTCAGCAAAAAAATAAACGTCCCTATTTCAGGACCCTGTCTTTCAAAGATAATTCGTAAAAATCCAAATAACTTCACAGATCTTCATTGTAAAGGGTTTAAACACTGTTTCCCATGCTTGTTCAATGAACCATAAACAATTAACGACCGTTCCACAGGTGCATGTTCATTAAGACACTAACAGCTTACAGACAGTAGGCAATTAAGGTCACGGTTATGAAAACTTAGAACACTAAAGAGGCCTTTCTACTGACTCTGAAAAACACCAAAAGAGAGATGCCCAGGGTCCCTGCTCATCTGCGTGAACGTGCCTTAGGCATGCTGTAAGGAGGCATGAAGACTGCAGATGTGGCCAGGGAAATAAATTGCAATGTCTGTACTGTGAGATGCCCAAGACAGCGCTACAGGGAGACAGGACGGACAGCTGATCGTCCTCGCAGTGGCAGACCACGTGTAACACCTGCACAGGATCGGTACATCCGAACATCACACCTGCGGGACAGGTACAGGATGGCAACAACTGCCCGAGTTACACCAGGAATGCACAATCCCTCCATCAGTGCTCAGACTGTCCACAATAGGCTGAGAGAGGCTGGACTGAGGGCTTGTAGGCCTGTTGTAAGGCAGGTCCTCACCAGACATCACCGGCAACAATGATATGGGCACAAACCCACTGTTGATGGACCAGACAGGACTGGCAAAAAGTGCTCTTCACTGACGAGCTGCGGTTGTGTCTCACCAGGGGTGATGGTCGGATTCGCGTTTATGGTCGAAGGGATGAGCGTTACACCGAGGCCTGTACTCTGGAGCGGGATCGATTTGGAGGTGGAGGATCTGTCATGGTCTGGGGCGGTGTGTCATAGCATCATCGGACTGAGCTTGTTGTCATTGCCTGCAAACTTAACCCTGTGCGTTACAGGGAAGACATCCTCCTCCCTCTTGCAGTACCCTTCCTACAGGCTCATCCTGACATGACCGACCCCCCCCCCCCCCAGCATGACAATGCCACCCGCCATACTGCTCGTTCTGTGCGTGATTTCCTGCAAGACAGGAATGTCAGTGTTCTGCCATGGCCAGCGAAGAGCCCGGCTCTCAACCCCATTGAGCACGTCTGGGACCGGTTGGATCGGAGGGTGAGGGCGAGGGCCATTCCCCCCCAAAAATGTCCGGGAACTTGCATGTGCCTTGGTGGAAGAGTGGGGTAACATCTCACAGCAAGAACTCGCAAATCTGGTGCAGTCCATGAGGAGGAGATGCACTGCAGTACTTAAGGCAGCTGGTAGCCACACCAGATACTGACTGTTACTTTTGATTTTGACCCCCCCTTTGTTCAGGGCCACATTATTCCATTTATGTTAGTCACATGTCTGTGGAACTTGTTCAGTTTATGTCTCAGTTGTTGAATCTTATGTTCATCCAAATATTTACACATGTTAAGTTTGCTGAAAATAAACACAGATGACAGTGAGAGGACCTTTCTTCTTTTGCTGAGTTTATTAGTGTGTGTTAACTTCAGGCTATTTATTGTATTACAAAAGTAATAGACAAAAGTTACAGAATAGGACTAAATCAAATCAAACTTTAAATGCACTTTATATAAAGTTTGATTTGATGTAGTCCTATTCTTTAACTTAGATTGTTGGTTAAGATGAAGACTTGAGGGCCTCCCGGGTGGCGCAGTGGTCTAGGGCACTGCATCGCAGTGCTAACTGCGCCACCAGAGTCTCTGGGTTCGCGCCCAGGCTCTGTCGCAGCCGGCCGCGACCGGGAGGTCCGTGGGGCGACGCACAATTGGCATAGCGTCGTCCGGGTTAGGGAGGGTTTGGCCGGTAGGGATATCCTTGTCTCATCGCGCTCCAGCGACTCCTGTGGCGGGCCGGGCGCAGTGCGCGCTAACCAAGGGGGCCAGGTACACGGTGTTTCCTCCGACACATTGGTGCGGCTGGCTTCCGGGTTGGAGGCGCGCTGTGTTAAGAAGCAGTGCGGCTTGGTTGGGTTGTGCTTCGGAGGACGCATGGCTTTCGACCTTCGTCTCTCCCGAGCCCGTACGGGAGTTGTAGCGATGAGACAAGATAGTAATTACTAGCGATTGGATACCACAAAAATTGGGGAGAAAATGGGATAAAATTTATAAAAAAAAAAAAAAGATGAAGACTTGAATCCAACATATCAATTTGAAATTCAAACAAACTGGAATTAAAGCCAGACTAAGTCAGATGCAAAGATTGGACAATCCAAGCAGAAGACATCTCCTTCAAAATGTTGATATTTGGTTGCGTTGACACCAAACAATTCAATATCAATAAAAAAAAAGTTATTAAAATAAAAAAATCCACCCTAGGCCTAATTTATTGTCTATTTTTTGTTGAATTCAAACAGTTGCTCGATGACTTGCAAATGCTATAAACAGTGCATTCAGAAAGTATTCAGACCCCTTGACTTTCCACATTGTTACGTTACAGCTTTATTCTAAAATGGATAAAAAAAAAAAAAAAGATCCTCAATCTACACCCAATACCCCATAATGACGAAGCAAAAACAGGTTTTATGAAACGCTTGAACATAAAATATTAAAAAAGAATTACAAAAAAAGACCCTTCCCTAGAGCTGGCCGCCCAGCAAAACTGAGCAATAGGGGGAGAATAACTCTTTGTCCTGAATGCCAAGTGTCACATCTGGAGTAAACCTGGCACCATACCTAAGGTGAAGCATGGTGGTGGTGGCAGCATCATGTTGTGGGGATGTTTTTCAGCCGCAGGGACTGGGAGACTAGTCAGGATCGAGGGAAAGATGAACGGCGCAAAGTACAGAGAGATCCTTAATGAAAGCCTGCTCCAGAGCGCTCAGGGCCTCAGACTGGGACAAAGGTTCACCTTCCAACAGGACAACAACCCTAAGCACACTGCCAAGACAATGCAGGAGTGGCTTCAGGACAAGTCTCTGAACGTCCCGCCAGAGCCCGGACGTGAACCCGATCGAACATCTCTGTAGAGACCTGAAAAAAAGCTGTGCAGCGACGCTCCCCAGTTTGAGAGGATCTGCAGAGAATGGGAGAAACTCCCCAAATACAGGTGTGCCAAGCTTGTACCATCATACCCAAGAAGACTCAAGGCTGTAATCGCTGCCAAAAGTGCTTCAACAAAGTACCGAGTAAAGGGTCTTATGTAAATGTGATATTCCATTTATTTATTTTTTTATACATTTTCAAAAAAAAATAAAACCAGTTTTTGCTTTTTCATTATGGGGTATTGTGTGGATTGAGGAGGGGGGGAAAATACATGTTAGATTAAAGCTGTAACGTAACACAATGTGGAAAAAGTGAGGGGTCTGAAAACATTTTCCGAATGCACTGTAGGCCTAAAGAACATAGTTGGTGATTGACAAAGTAAGGTCACATTTCATTTGCTCTCTTAAACCTACTCTTTGGAATGACTTCAAAACCAACAGTGAAGTGCAGATCTCTCAACAAATCATTCTCACGACAGTGCATGGGTAATAGTCAGTGTCAAACATAGCGGGGCTTGGTTAAAACCCCTGGAAGGGAGCCCAAAGGGCAGATAGATAGTTCTCCAGTAGGAGGTGCTGCCCAGACTATTTTGTTTTCTGATAGCAGATGTTGAAAGTCTATTATTTTAATAGGTATACATTCAACATTTTATACAAGGTTGGTCTGTTTTAATATTTGGTAACCATGCGGACATAATCATGTAGTTTAAGTTTATTACTTTTTTCAAATCAAATGTATTTTTCACGTAGATTCAACGTCACAATACGTTGACAAATTACATTGAAACAACATTGATTCAACCAGTTTGTGCTGCTTTGCGTGCGCAAACAAACAATGAATGATGGATCATTTGGCCAATGAGAGCACTAGAAGGACTGACTTTGACCAATAGGATGCATCTTAAACAAAAACGTAATTCACTACAAGGGCAAATACTCGTTCGTGACTGGATACTTTTCTGTACAGACGATAGGGAGGTTGAGAACGCCACGGAACAGCTACATTTACGAAATACTCTTATCTTTACAATCGAATAATACAAACGAATTAAGGATAAATAACTGTAGAGTAATACTGAATATACCTCGGGCCTTTCGTCGGCTCTCCTTGTCGCCGACTGTGGGAGGTTTTTCCATCGAACTCAAGATTGAGCCCAGAAGGTCCGCCATTTTGGACTGAATGATCACTACCGGAAGCATGATCTTTAAAATCATTCGTGGGTAGGGGATACGCATGCGCATATCAACAAAGAATATTAGAATAATCGGCATAACAGGCTATTTATTATAGCCTTCTATTGACAAACGATGGGTTGTATTAGTGAATGTACTGAAATAATATATATTTTTGGTTTCTTGATGTTAATTACGGTGCCTTTTTTGTTGTCTGTAAATTGTCTGTGTATGCTACAGTACACAGAAAAATGTAAATTAAAAACACGTTTTTTCAATGTATTGCAATTTGCAATATACGTTTATCAAATTTTTATAATAGCTCTAATCAATGATAGAACATTTTCTTCATGAAATTAATAGCAGGTAGTCCAGCGTTAGCGGTTAGGAGCATTGGGCCAGTAACCGAAAGGTTGATGGTTCGAATCCCTGAGCCAAGGAATTTAGGTGAAAAATCTGTCTATGTTCCCTTGAGCCTAGTGATCAACCCTAACGGCTCCTGTAAATTGCTCAGGATAAGAGTGTCTGCTAAAATGTAACATATAAAACATTAATATCCCTTTTCATGAAAAAATACAACTAGTGATTGATCAGATGAAGGGAGGATTATATCTTACAGTTCAAGTCACACTAAATGTATGAAAAGAGGACCTCTGGAAACAGTTGTAACAGAAGTCTAGTAAACCATGCAGTGTGTATACGGATGCGACATTGAACTTCATTGGCATTGTATCAGTCAATGTGATTTCTCTCTGTCAAGAGGTGAAGAATCTTGTTGATCTTAAGATGAGGTATGAATCAGCTCTTTCATTCACACACAAATGGAAGGAGCAGCAAGTAGAACTTGTAGCACTTGTATACCTTTTCCAGCAAAATTATGGTGTTTCAACGATGTAATCTGACATGAATTCTGGTTTTCCAGTATGTGCAGTGCATAACACAGAAGCTGTCAGGATTGGCAACACAACAAGTAACCTTGATGTCTCTCCCCACTCCCCGCTTCTCACTCTGCAAAGGTCAGACCTCCAGTTGTCTCGAGGGTTTACTTCAACACAGGAAGTGAGGCAGAAGGAGAGAGTCAAGGAAGTAGTGATGACAGACTAGTGACAGACAGCAGACTGGAGGGGGAAGATGTGACGTGCAGCAGTGAGAGTGCAAGCAGACTCACCAGGACACTTCTGTACTCTGGCTGGCTACACATAGTGTCTGTGTCCTGTGAAAAATACATTCCACATGGTTGAGAAGAGCCTGTAAATGCACTAGGAACGGATGTTGGTCCATGAAGGTGTGTCCATTAGGGATGGTGAGCACAGCAGGTGGTGACCAGTCACACAGGCACAAGGTGGTGATGATGAATGTCTTGTCGTCTCATCTCCAAAATACCCGTCCACTGCTGCCAGGGTAATGATTCTCTTGACGTTCCCCTTACCCAAGGCTGTCTGCTAAATGTAAACCACCTTGTTTTCTTTCTGCTCACACACAAATTGATAACCAGATCGCTCAATGAGTGACTGTGTGCGATGAGTATGTAAATAACATCAGATTTGATGCATACAGTATAAGGGATGCACTAATAGAAAGCCACTAGAATATTTTCTATAACCTGTTTGTAGCATGCAATAACTATCAACATACCTGTTAAAAAATGCAATATTGTAAAACACTTTAGCCATTTAATGGTTATTGTGGGAACATAGATATACAGTACTGAAACTTGATATTATTTAAAATAAATGAAAAATATTTATCTTAATTTTCACCATAGTCGGAAGGCAGACAGACCATGAAATCTACTGTGTGTGTGTGACGTGTGTGTGTGTGGCCCTGCCAAGCTGCCAGTATATCTGTTTGCATGGCAACCTACAAAAGACATAGGAGTTATACGAGATATAATTTTCTCTGATATTTTAAGGGCGAGCATAATACATTCAAAACAGGGATTCTTTCTCTCTTTTTTACTTTTCTTTGTTTCAAGACAGTAAAATATAAGTTATGCAGGCAAGTTACAGTCTAGGCATTTATGTACATTGGGTAGTTGATTTTCAGTTCAACTTAGATTCTGTTAATAATGTTACAGAAACACAGAACAAAACCACATGTCAAGCTGGTTGGATCTGTCATTTGCTCACTTCAGAATCTTCACATGAATTCAACATATTCCAATTAATAACAGTAAAGTATTTACATACACCAGGGATTAAAACATAATCAGACAAGTATCAAAAAGCACCGGGAACACTCATCAGTAATGACAGGGGGATAACAATGGTGGAACAAATCTCTCTCATTCCAAATTCACTAGTGCCCTGGAGCATTTACTGAGCCTTATCACAAACCAAGGGTTTACATGACAGGGTCACATAGTAGGAGTAAATCCTGATACTGGGGGTAATATCTACATGTAATTAACAGATGTTAAATAGTGACGAAAATTGACAGAAATATATAATAAAATTGGGAGAGATTCGACAATATTTATATTTGGTTTGAAAGAAAAACTACAATGAGCTACAGAAATATGCTAAGCAGCTGTGTGTCCAAGCTGTCCAATAAAATACACAATATAATCTGCTTCCAAAACAACAGTCTAAATTTCAATCAGTCAGAATCATCATTTATGTCCCTGACCCCAAATATAACAGCTCCCACCAGTCTAAATCCTGATCGCCCTTAGGTCCTGTGCATTTATTTGCATCTTTTGCAACATATAGAAATATACTTTCACAGGCTGATGACAGTGTAAGCGAGTGTGTACATGTGTTTCTGTTTTGTTGTATGTCAGTGTGCTCACCCATCATTTGTCCACTGCTAAAAGAATTCCTAACTTCCTATGTCTAAAATGATAGTCTCATCAATTCAAACACCCGACTGGGCACAGACGTCAGTTCAACGTCTAGTTTTGATTTGCATTTGGTTGAGTTGTCAAATAGTGTGAATTCAAGTTTAAATCAACAACAAAAATGGCACCCTGTCGTTGGATTGAGGTTAAAGGTTGGGTGAAAAAAAGACGACATTCCCCGACGTTGATGACTTTTTACAAATCCAATCAGTTTTCCACGTTGATTCAACATCATCACATTGATTGTTTGGGAAATTACAACGTTGATTCAACCAGTTTTTGCCCAGTGGGACTTGACTTCACTCTGCTACCAATCTCTCTGTCTGACTCAGTCCCAGTGAGACTGAACACAGACAACATTATGGGGTGAACATTGCAGTTTTAGGACACCGGAATTCTTGATGTAAAGGTTATGATTTGCATGTTATCTGGCCTCATTTAAATGTTTTTGTTGCTAAAACAAAGCATCATAAACACATTAAAAGACTGCTAGTTTACCACAGTGGGTTCTACCCTGTGTCTCAGGCTGAGTGGGAATGATCTACTGTGCCTCTCATTACGGGGTCTACACTCCAGTCTTTAATGAAGGAGTAAAGAGGTTCTTCCAAACAAGCAGGGAAAGCCTTGGTTTTAATTGTCATTGACGCAGAAATGGTTTGATATGGAGGACAATACACATCACATGGACACAGACCATGTCAGCGGGCTGCAAACAGTAAATAAAGCGAAGCTCCACGATGTGCCTGCCAGTGCAGAGCCTGGATCAGCCCATCCCACCTGCTAGTGCAAAAATACTGCTTACAGGGGCACTGCAAATCTGCACAAATAACTAAAGCCATGCCACATTTACACCCTGCTTGGGCTGGTCTCTCTTAAAGGGACATGCGCACAGTTTACACACAGAGAAGATACAAAGGAAGAAACTGCTGTTAAAGGACATAGAGTGACAGGCCAGTCACATACGGCGATGACGAGACGATGCTAACCTTTGGCTTTCTGCTGGGTACTAGGCATTCTACGGACTCAGAGGCAGCTGCAGAGAAAGAGTGTCCTATGATAGCGCTGGTCACACATTCAGTGAGAGAGCTGAGCCTCATGTTGCTTCATGGCATCAAAGAGTTCTCCTCTCATTGATAACACCGTCATGTTTGATAAAGTAGAGTGCAGCGCCTCCTTCATTCAACCACCATCTCTCTCCATCTCCAACTTTGCCCTCATTGGTCTCTCTGGAAGACAGAAACCTAATGCTCCATGCTTTGGCCTCTGTTTGTGGACATGATCAGTCAGTGAGGGATCTGTAATATATATGATCTAATTAAGCAATAAGGCACAGAGGGGGTGTGGTATATGGCCAATATACCATTGCTATGGGCTGTTCTTATGCACGACGCAACACGGATTGCCTGGACACAGCTCTTAGCCGTGGTATATTGGCCATATACCCCAAACCCCCGAGGTGCCTTATTGCTATTATAAACTGGTTAGCAACATAATTAGAGCAGTAAAAATAAACGTTTTGTCATACCTATGGTATACGGTCTGATATACCACGGCTTTCAGACAATCAGCATTCAGGGTTCGAACCACCCAGTTTATAATCTTTGTTTTTGCACGTTAAAATATTTCCTTTTTTCGTACATGGTACAATGCAATGCGCAAAATGGATATGCGCAAATTCTTGAAGCAAAATGTTGCTGAGGACATGCAAGTTGTTGATTATACTGGATGGTGAAAGAGCGATGTTCCTTGGCTTTTCTTCATCTTTCTCTGATTGTCTTTGGCTCCATCTTTTCCTCTTCATGCTCGCGACTCTTTCTTAGAGTGGGGCTTGTTTCCCAAGAGTGAGTCAATCTCAGCCACGGTCTGAGGAGTCATCTGTGAAATAAGCTGCAGGCGTAACATGTCAGTTTAGGACGAGGACATAATGGTCTGGTGTTTGTTCTATAATGGAATTTTAAGTGACATTAATAAGAATGCCTGAAAATAGTTTCTTTTTTTAATCATAAAAATATATTAATGTATATATGCAGGTATGCTTATATCACGACAATGTCATTAGTTTGATGAGCTCTGATTGAGTGTGCATTGCAGTGTAACATCAAGATGGTGTGATGTTGAGGGGAGGGTGGTTACCCTAAGGGCACCCAGGTTTTCCACCAGCTGGTCAGTGTTGGAGACACCCATCAGCACTGAGCTCACTCCCTCACTGCGCAGACACCAGGCTGAGAGGACAGAAAAGAGGGAGAGAACACAGAGAGGGCTTAGAGATGGAGGCTGTGTTGATGTGGCAGATTGACACTTCCTTTTAATTTAGTTTTTTAATTCTAAACAGTATGTTAGGCTACGTTTATCCAAATTCTGATATTTTTTCCAATAATTGGTCTTTTGACCAATTACATCAGATCTTTTCACATCAGATCTTTTTCAGAGCTGATCTGATTGGTCAAAAGACCATTAAGTGAAAAATATATCAGAATTCAAATCAAATCAAATTTTATTTGTCACATACACATGGTTAGCAGATGTTAATGTGAGTGTAGCGAAATGCTTGTGCTTCTAGTTCTGACAATGCAGTAATAACCAACGAGTAATCTAACCTAACAATTCCACAACTACTACCTTATACACACAAGTGTAAAGGGATAAAGAATATGTACATAAAGATATATGAATGAGTGATGGTACAGAACGGCATAGGCAAGATGCAGTAGATGGTATCGAGTACAGTATATACATATGAGATGAGTAATGTAGGGTATGTAAACATAAAAGTACATAGTTTAAAGTGGCTAGTGATACATGTATTACATAAAGATGGCAAGATGCAGTAGATGATATAGAGTACAGAGATATAGAGTGCAGTAGATGATATTCGGATGCCTGTTCAAACGCAGCCTCTGAGTGTCAGACAGTCATAAGATAACAAAGATGGACAAAACAATTAACACACATACACACACTCACAGAGTCACATACACATACACACACGCATACACAAACACACACCATACCGATGGCTAGCTGTGCGGCGGTGCAGCCCAGTCTATCGGCCATTAGGTGGAGCTCTTTAATCTTGGCCAGCTGCTTGCGTCCCTCCTCACTGTTGACACGCTCCTTCAGCCACTGGTAACCCTGCATCAATATTAGACGGAACAAACACGGAAATATTTAATGGTGTCATGCACGGTTGTAGGCCTAATAGACACACAGTCGGGTAGCACCTACAGAACTCCAATTAAATAGAAAACACAGGGGAATATCCACTAATTAAAAACATGTTTATTTTGTCTGGAGAACTCACTTTCATATTAGCCCTGGAGATGTCAGGTACACCCTCACTGTACTTCCCTGTAATCAGTCCACATGCAAGGGGAGACCAGGTCATTGCCCCTACACCTAGACAAGAGAGGGAGAGACAAAGATCCTGTTGAGAGGACATTCGGTGCTGTTCGCTGGGCTGTGTGAGTGTGGATGACTGACCTATCTTGTGGTAGAGTTCAGGGAGCTGCACCTCCACCTTGTCCCTCTGGAAGTAGTGATACTCAGCCTGCTCACATACAGGTGGGATCAGGTTGAACTGACGCGCCACTGAGTACGCCTCCTGGTGGCAGGGAAACAGAATAACACCATCACCACAGAGAACTCATGGCCTTACGTCGTTGACTGACAAGAGCAGGTGTTGACTGGAATGTATTAGATAACAGGGAGAGATAACAGGGGACTCACCATGATCTCCATGGCACTCCAGCGAGAGGTGCCCCAGTACATTGCCATGCCCTGATTTATTACAAAGGTCATGGCCCGGACAATCTCTGCAAATAACATGAACCAACTTGTTACACGCTGGTAATAAACATACTGTAACAAAGATATTACATGCTTAGAATGTAAACATTAAGACACTTTTTAACGAGTGCATTCAGTAATAAATGCTACAAAGGGTTGTGAGCAGAGCAGAAGACACATTTCCGTTGTAACAGATGGACAATACAGTCGAAATACTGGTGTGACTATGACTGACCTTCCATAGGGCTGTTGACGTCATTCCGGTTGGCAAAGACAATGTCCACATAATCTAACTGGAGTCTGGACAGGGATCCTCTCAAACCTGCAATGTAATGGGCATCATCATCATCATCATTCACATCATCATCATCTTCATCAGTATGGTCATCATCATTCACATCATCATCTTCATCATTATCGTAATCATCTTCATAATCATTATCGCCACTGTATCCTATTATAAGTCAATTTGACTCTACCTTCAATGATGTGCTTTCTGGAGAGTCCCCTTTCTGTCTCTGCCCTGAGTGATAGCAACAATACAGAGTCACTTTGTCAGAACAATGAAGAAATTATGACTGTTATATCTGACATATTTTTCCCAGGATACTTACTGCCCTCCCCAATAGATCTTGGTTGTCACAACATAACTAGAACGCCTGCCAAAGAAATAGGAGGAGAGGTTAGAGGGGACAAGGAAATAGACTATCTTTTCATCACATAGTAATTTGAGAAACTAAAAGACTGACAGACAGAGAAACTAAAAGCATTTGAAAAAGTGCCAACAGAACCAGCAATAATAAAATAAGTATGAAAATAAACAATCTATTTATTCAAACAATCTATCATATTTTAAAAAACAATTTTTCTGTGAACTTTGCTTTTCACATTTATTAAGAACAGACAGACCGTCTGTTCTTAATAAATGTGAAAAGCAAAGTTCACAGAAAAATATTTATGATGTAATATAGTTAGATAGACAGCTATTCATATCCACATGAGTCACATTAGAAATATGAGTAATATCACCTCCATCTTTTCTTCTTGACGATGTTCCCTAGGGTGATTTCAGCCCTGTGGAGAGAAGATGTGATGGAATAAAAATCAGTGGGGAGACAGAAAGAGATGGAGTGATAGACAGAGGCAGGAAGTGTATACAGACAAAGAGAAGGAATAGAAGAGAGCAGTGAAAGGAGGTGTGAAAAGCTGACCTGCCGGAGGCATACACCTCTGCTGTGTCAAAGAGGTTCACCCCGGCTTCATAGGCAATGGTCATCAGGTTCTCAGCCATCTGAGGGGACAGAGAGACAGACACTGAGAGAGAGAAGCTGAGGGAGAGACAGTGGACAGAGAGAGACTGAGAGAGAAAGAGAGAGAGACTGGGACTGAGAGAGGGACAGAGCGAGAGAGAGAAAGAGAGAGACAGAGAGAGACAGACATAGACACTAACATTGTGATAGAGAGACTGAGAGGTCAAAAAGGTGCAGCCTCAGAATGGGGTCACCCTTTCCTGCAGTCAATGACCAAAAACGCTCTCTTTGGCCTCATGGGTGGAATGTTATTAGTATTTTTTATAATTACATAATTCATAAAGATTATTAGAAAAAACCGAAGTCAAACAGTTTTGTTATATTTCAGTAATGTATATAAAGTGTAATATTGGGATGCAAACTCAAAATATCTAACATGGTACAGGTGTCTTCTTTTTGTTAAGCCCATAACCATGTGTGTGAGATGTACACATTTGTTCCCAAGTAGATTTGTTTAAGACTACCAAGAAACACTCTGTGTGACCCTGGTTTAGCACACTGCAGTAATTAAACAGGGTGTCCCAAAACATTGTTACATAACTCACCTCGTCAGATATCTGTGATCCAAATGTCACCCAGGTGCCTACGGTCAGACAGACAGAGAGACAGACAGACAGGCAGACAGACAGTTCTGTTACATTGCTGAGGGAGTCTCTATTGCCAATTGTTATCAGTTCTGTTACATTGCTGAGGGAGTCTCTATTGCCAATTGTTATCAGTTCTGTTACATTGCTGAGGGAGTCTCTATTGCCAATTGTTATCAGTTCTGTTACATTGCTGAGGGAGTCTCTATTGCCAATTGTTATCAGTTCTGTTACATTGCTCAGGGAGTCTCTAATGCATATTGTTATCAGTTCTGTTCCATTGCTCAGGGAGTCTCTATTGCCAATTGTTATCAGTTCTGTTACATTGCTGAGGGAGTCTCTATTGCCAATTGTTATCAGTTCTGTTACATTGCTCAGGGAGTCTCTAATGCATATTGTTATCAGTTCTGTTCCATTGCTCAGGGAGTCTCTATTGCCAATTGTTATCAGTTCTGTTACATTGCTGAGGGAGTCTCTATTGCCAATTGTTATCAGTTCTGTTACATTGCTCAGGGAGTCTCTAATGCATATTGTTATCAGTTCTGTTACATTGCTCAGGGAGTCTCTAATGCATATTTTTCTGGTCCATTTATTTTGTACCCACCCAGCCCTAAGCAGGACACACGCAGACCAGACTTCCCCAGGTTCCTGAGAAAGACAGGGGTCAGGGAAGAGAAAACAAGGCAACAGTAAACATGTCGTCCCCCACAAATTATGCAGCCTCCCCCCATGGGCCAATTGAGATATCGCGTGTGTAATCAGTGTAACTTTGTAAATGCCCGATCTCTATGGCAAGACGCATCATTCACCATCAAGTTTCATCAAAATCATCCCCGTGCTTTCTGAGATATCGCGTGTGACTAACGTAGGAACGAACGGAGACAGATCCACAGTTCCCTACCCGATGACAATAAGAGTTATGAACACTTTCTTAGGGACATGACAAAGATGTACAGTATACCATTACCCCAAAATCTACCTACGTTTGCACTTCTTGTGCTTTCTAGCATAGTACGCACAGTCACAGAATGAGGTTCCTAAATAACTAGGATCAACGCCTACACCTCTCAACTAAATTTTACAACACAATCTGCAGATACGCATTCTGAATAACACTGCTTTATCAATCTGGATAAGTGAGTGTATTTCTGGCAGTGATTATCGCCTGAGTGCCCAGACGGCCACTGTTGAACAGATGACCTCTACCCTTCTCACATCAACAGTTCAGTGTAATATAGTGTACTTGGCTATAATAATAGGGCACTGGGTGGTTTAACCCCTACACCGGATAAAGCTGTACAGTATATACTCGTATATCCATAATAACATATTCTCCTTTCCACATGGGTTGATT
The DNA here is from genome assembly GCF_016432855.1 of Salvelinus namaycush. Taxonomy (NCBI): domain Eukaryota; kingdom Metazoa; phylum Chordata; class Actinopteri; order Salmoniformes; family Salmonidae; genus Salvelinus; species Salvelinus namaycush. Next base: position 31,089,665 of record NC_052332.1, on the reverse strand, counting down.
GAAATTGTTTATATGGTTGGAGAGTCCAGTGCTTGGCATGCCACATCTGATTACCAGAAAGCTGACTGTTGAAGGGAAGGATAGAACTGGAATCAGAGAGCTGCAGTGAGCCCTGGTCATGCAAGCATGTGCCACTGAAATTCTGCGGGCTTCATCCCTGCCCTCCTCCTCCTCCTACTCCCCTCCTTCGCTGGCGCTCTCCTCCATTCTAATTAGCCGAGGAGCCAGCTGGGAAGGCAGCAGAATTGCAGCAGAACTCATTGCTGCTCGCTGTCTTTTCATCTCCAGCGCCTCGCCTCTCTACCTCTCTGCCTGTCTGCCTCTCTACCTGTCTACATCCCTGTCTGTCTACCTGTCTGCCTGCCTGTTTACCTGCCTCTCTATCTGACTGTCTGTCTACCTGTCTGTCTACCTGCCTGTCTCCCTGCCTGGCTATCTGCCTGTCTTTCTGTTTGCCTGTCAAACGGTCTGTCTATCTGCCTGCCTGCCTGTCTACCTGCCTGTCTACCAATCTGCCTGTCTATCTATCTGCCTGCCTGTCTATCTGCCAGCCCGCCTGCCTGTCTGTCTGTCTGCCTGTATACCTGTCTACCTCCATGCCTGTCTGCCTGTCTGTACACCTGTCTATCTGCCTGCCTGTCTGTCTGTCTGCGTCCGCTACAAATAGCTCTATGGAAAGAGACAGACTGTCAGAGCGTTTAGATCGAGGCAGACGAGAGCTGCTTTATTTTCCCTGCTCTATTGTTATTTGCCTGGCCAGCTATTTTTAGAATTGTGCTTTTGTGTGCCCTTGTGTGTGTATGTACATAGGCATGTTGTGTGTTTGTGTGCCTGTCACATGTACTCTCAAGAAATGTGTAATTGATCCAATGTAGATGTATCTGCAAGGAGAGAGGATGGAGTACTTTTTTTGTAAATTACATTAGTCATTCTTTTCCCCCAAAAAAATCCAGCCTCTGGGCAACAGTCTAGCTCTCACTTTCAACACTGTCAGGGATTCAAATCACAACATACTGACCACAACAACACAGATATATTACAATTTAGCTGATATCTACAAAAAATCTCAAGCCTTTCCTGAAAGCGTATCTTTCCTGAAAGCTTATGTTTTCACAGCTCCCCTATGGGAGCTATATACTGTGTATATATATATATATATATATATATATATATATATATATATATATATATATATACTGTATAGCTTATGTACCTACACTCTTAGAAAAAATAGTTATTTCGCTGTCCTCATAGGAGAACCATTTTGTGTTCCAGGTTGAACCCTTTTGGGTTCCATGTACAGTAGAATCCTCTGTGGAAAGGGTTCTAAATGGAACCCAAAAGGGTTCTTCAAAGGGTTCTCCTACGGGGACAGCCGAATAACCCTTTTAGGTTATAGATAGCACCTTTTTTTCTAAGAGTGTAGCTCAATATGCTTGCTTAAATATATCCTCAAATTTCTTTGGAGAACACAAACTGAGGCTGAAGCCTTTAGCGTATATCATGCATCAATGTCACTTTGAGAGTTGAAATCAAGTTAATATCTGGCCCTGAGACAGTCAGAGAGACAAACACACAAACAGAGGGGCATGTATGAATTAGAGCTGCCACTGCTAGATATGCAAAACACACTTATTATTAATATTCATATACATTGTTCATATTCAGATTATTAACATTCTTCTTCTTCTTCTTCTTCTTCTTATTTTGGGTTCTGGGTGATGGAGTGTCACTGTCATTGTCAGTATGTGTGACAACTGCCCCCCCTCCTCCCTCTGCAGTGTTGTGATCCACAAAGCTGCTGTCTGTCAGTCTGTGGGGGACTATAGGGACACACACATGCGAGCACACACACACACATACACACTAACAGAAAGAAAAAAGCATAAGGACAAACGAAACATACACAAATAAACATACAGTACACACATAAACGCACATAGCCTACAGTACATATTGCAGTACAAACTACAGTATATAGCCTACAGTACATACTACAGTATATACCCTACAGTACATACTACAGCACATACTACAGTATACACTACAGTACATACTACATTATATAGCCTACAGTACATACAACAGTATATAGCCTATAGTACATACTACAGTTTATACTACAGTATATGAGCATAAAAACATGCGTACATGTGAGCTGGTCTGTGAGCTGGTCTGTGTGTTGGTCTGTGAGCTGGTCTGTGTGTTGGTCTGTGAGCTGGTCTGTGAGCTGGTCTCTGAGCTGGTCTGTGTGTTGGTCTGTGAGCTGGTCTGTGAGCTGGTGTTTGAGCTGGTCTGTGTGTTGGTCTGTGTGTTGGTCTGTGAGCTGGTCTCTAAGCTGGTCTGTGTGTTGGTCTGTGAGCTGGTCTGTGAGCTGGTCTGTGTGTTGGTCTGTGAGCTGGTCTGTGAGCTGGTCTGTGTGCTGGTCTGTGTGCTGGTCTGTGAGCTGGTCTGAGCTGGTCTGTGAGCTGGTCTGTGAGCTGGTCTGTGTGTTGGTCTGTGAGCTGGACTGTGAGCTGGTCTGTGAGCTGGTCTGTGTGTTGGTCTGTGAGCTGGTCTGTGAGCTGGTCTGTGTGTTGGTCTGTGAGCTGTTCTGTGTGTTGGTCTGTGAGCTGGACTGTGAGCTGGTCTCCACACAACCTTCTCCTAACAACCCTACCCTGACCTTGTTCTTCTGGCATTCTTCCATCAGCGTCTCTTCTAATCTTGGGCCCGTTTTCCTGAAAGCATCTTAATGCTTAGCACTTCTTAGAACCTTTGTTGGAGCATTGTTAACTCTCCGAGCTGATTCCCAAAACCATCATTATTAACATTGCTCTTGAAAACATTCAGAAGCCTGCCTCAGACCACTCGTAGAACAGCAAAGTGCTTCGTTAGATGCATTTTTGCTCTCCCGCGTCACTTTATACACAGAAGATCTCCGCTAAATATAGAATCATATGGTTTATCTGTCTCTCTGTGACCACCAATAATTTCAGAACAAAGTTGCCATTGTCTTTGCAATTGATACAAACAAGCCACATATAAAAAGACGGTTCAAATGAAAACCGAGATGACCGCATGCAAATATAAATAGTCTACAGTAAGCTATAGGCCCATTTCATTCATATTGAAATAAATGTAATGTTCAATAAATTCTATTTTGCTACTTGTGGGCTACCGTCTGTAATTTGTCTCAATATATTTCATGATGTGTAGCCTAACATGCGCAATGACGTGCCAAATCTGGGATTTAGTGCATTTTTATTGGGTAAGAATTTATTAGAAAAAGGTGCCTCAATTGTTGAAGCCATATGTGGTAACATCTCTTGCTGATCCGTCTTCAGTATTGTGAAATAATTCTAATGTCAAGGTAAGATTTAAATTGAGAAAGCTGATCCGAGAACAGCGTTGTCTTTCTTTTGATCCTATCAGTATCGACACATGCTCCAACGACACATGCTCCAACGACACATGCTCCAGAAAAAAAGGAGTTATCTAAAACCTAAAAGGGTTCTTCGGATGTCCCGATAAGGAGAACCCTTTGCAGAACTCTTTTTGGTTCCAGGTAGAACCCTTTTGGGTTCCATGTAGAACTCAACACTTTCCACAGAGGGTTCTACCTGGAATCAAAAACGGTTCTCCTATGGTGACAGCCGAAGAACCATTTTGCTCCAACTCACACCAAGACTCAGAGAACTGGAACATACAACAAGACAGGGGAGTTGCATCTCAAACTGGATAGGCAGAGTATGCAAATATACATGTACACACTGCATTGCTTAAACATCACCCAAAGGAGTGGTTTAACACATGAAGATGTGTCGCATGCACACACACACACACACACACACACTCGCACATATTACAAACAAGCCTTTATGTTCATACATACTAATGCATGCATACTCTCATACAACATCTACACCTACTGACGTTCTATATGAAAACTAATATAAAACACACACACACTTATACAAAGACACACACATACACACAACAGATTCTCCAGACTACCGTGCAGAGAATGCTGCAATGCACCGCAAGTTTTGACTGAGAAGAGGAGAGGAAGGGAGTGTAACAGGGAAAAAGAGAGAGGGGTAGAATGGTGGAGCGAGATTACAGGGAGAGAGAACATTTAGAGAATTAGAAAGGAGACAGGAGTGAGAGAGACAACATTAGACAGACAGACAGACAGACAGACAGACAGACAGACAGACAGACAGACAGACAGACAGACAGACAGACAGACAGACAGACAGACAGACAGATAGATAGATAGATAGATAGATAGATAGATAGATAGATAGATAGATAGATAGATAGATAGATAGATGTTTCACACATGTACAAGTGTGTATTATATGCATGTTTCACACATGTACAAGTGTGTATTATATGCATGTTTGAAATAGATTATTAAAAATAAATAAACATTTCCACCCGTGTATAATATACACACTTGTACATGTGTTTTTCTCCTCTATTTTGCAACCTGCCAGAGGAGTCCCTCTCAGCTCTGATGAATGCTCTGGCTAATGAGTTAGAATATGCAGTTAAGGAACAATTAGAGAAAAGGGAGGCGGAGGGAGGTTGAGTTCCCCAACCTCCACCTCCCCTCCCCTTTCTCAGCTGTTTCCCTCAGAGTGGATGAAGACATGCAGAAGGAGAAGACTCACACAGTCAACACAGGGGGGCTCACTACAATCAGTATCATCACTGTCTGCTGTTCTCCTTACGAGAAGTGAAATGAGCATGTCTTATAGTAGATACGTGTGTGAGGTAAAGTCACTTTATGATGGTGGGGATAGTGATAGTGATGCTGATTAAGCTTGTTTTAGGAGAGAAGGCCTAGTCTTCGCTGGCCATTTTAGTTAGTGTGGGAAAAGGACTTAATTTTCTATGATCATATTCAAACTGATTCTCATGCATAACATTTTGGTGTAACATGTGTCCAAAATGTTTGGGTCAAAAGAATGTTTCAGATGAATAATAATAATATATATTTATATAAAGTGCTCTCTGATAATCATCCTTGCACATGGGGCTTAGTGACCCTGTTCCCTGGTGGTGGCAGCAGGGTGAATTGTGAGATGAGTGCTCCAGTAGAGGCAGACTAATAAGTCTTCTGCTTTTGGAAATAACACAAACTGTGGGCACTAGGCACCACAGGGGTGTTACCGCTGGCAACTGGAGCGGCTGTCCCTATTCCATCGCCTTATTGGCTGCAACCTCATAAAAACAACAAAAAAACTATGACAGAACCATTTACATTTTAGCAGACGCTCTTATCCAGAGCGACTTACAGGAGCAATTAGGGTTAAGTGCCTTGTTCAAGGGCACATTGACAGATTTTTCACCTAGTCAGCTCAGGGATTCAAACCAGCGACCTTTTGATTATCGGCCCAACGCTCTTAACCGCTAGGCTACCTGTCACCCCTTCAGGGGTATTATTCCCCATCCAATTAAATCAATATATGCATCAATGAAATAAACCACTATGTCCTGGCATCCCATTTCCTCCTGAGCCTCATTCCCTATTTAAACTGCCTCTTAAATGAAAACATAATTGAGTGAAGAGAATGGTGTCAGGATTGAGCTAAGGGGCATTTTCCTTTACCCATCCAGAATATAGAATGCCTTCCTACATCATCTGGTATAGGCAGCTTTCAATCTGATAAAGACTGTTCAATTCTATTACATTCCATCTGATTCTGGAATGAATAAAAGGGATTAGAGATGTCTGTCTGCTGTATTTCAATATCACAATATGTGCAATAGAAACAGACCATTATTGTTTTTATCTGGTGATGCTAATTCTATCAAAGGAGCACATAGTACGTACTGTACTTCCCACTATGACGTTCACAGCTGGATGAATTCAACGTTTATAAATGCTCGAGAATCCATCTAAATATGACGAGGCTGTTGTGATTTTCACCGTAGCTTACACATACATGCAAGAACAGACATGAGAGACACAAACACCAAAACTCCCAGCCCCATAAATGATGTCATCCTAATGCAGCTGTTCACCGTCCACGACAACTCAGGTGTTAACTGAAATACAATGAAGTTACCCCTGGCAGCCGGTGCTGTCTGAGAGGCCCTTCATGGTAAGTGGAAGTGCTCTGGGGTAACCTGAGCTGACGTCATGTTCCAGGGAGAGAGAGGGCAGTGTCTGAGTCCTTCATCATAATCATCCATCGTTTAAGTAGAGGTTCATGATTCTTCATTACTCTTCAGGCACAACATTAAAAAAACACTAATTGAATCAGATACCCTCCCAACCTGTTTGTGCTAGCTCTGTTGGCATGCCCTTTGACTCTCCACCCCAAATAATCAGCACTCCTCTCCGTATCCCTCTCTCCCCCTGCTCACCTGTATTTCATACTGCTGTGGCGCCCTATTGCCTCCTTCATGTGGGCATGGCCCTGGGGGACCGGGCGGGACCCTGACTGCTCCCTGGACTTGGCTGAGCCCTGGGTGTTGTAGTTGCCATTACCCCCTTGGCTGCTCCCTCCACCACCTCCTCCACCTCCCCCACTGCCTCCCCCAGGGGGTGGCGCAGTGCGAAGGCCACAAAGCCGGTCCTCACTGCGGCTCTTCAGGTTGTGCTCCGTGCAGGCAAAAGAGACCTGCATGGTGACCACTGCCTAGTCTCTGGTAAACTAAACTGGCCCCTGGAGAGGTTCTTTGGGATGCGGCTTAGGGTCAGACCCCAAAATACTAATGTCTGCTAAATTGATGCTACAAATTAAAGTTGCTTTGGTAGAGTGTAGATGTGATAGAGCTAAGATGTACCTGTCCAGACAAATGCCCAAACAGGGAAGGTTTGTCTTATCTGTCCAGAGCCACAGGCGCAGGCAAGAATCCAGGCCCAACCTGGCACACGCAGAGCCAGCGTCTGGTCTGTCTCGGTCTCTTCTCTCCTGTCTGGTCCTGTTGCAGCCCAGGCGGAGCTCCTCAGAGTTCGCTTAGTCTCAAGAGGTTTCTAGTGAGAACATTGGTTCCTCCCATCATCATCAGCGGGGAGCTATCTTGCAGAGACATCCGGAAAGATCGTGGTGGCGAGGAAGACGCTTGCTATATGTTTTTGATACAGCTTGATTGATAGGCAGGGTGGTAAAGCATTAATCAGCTTGCTTGTCTCCTCTTCAGCTACAAACGTAGGTTAGTCTATCAGTGTCGAGCCCAGCTTGAGCCCCGGAGTGCGCCGCAACAACCACACTGTAGATGAGCTTCAGACATTTTTTCGCACATTCCCATAAATGCATATGCTAACAGAATTAAACACGCGCTAAAACACCAGTCTTCTAATGCAGACATCCAGTGTATTTCCCCTGTCTGGCACAGTGCCCAACCTCATGCAACATCGATCTGAGGCAAAAGACAGCATCAGCAGCGCCAAATCGTGTGGTCATTTTATCCACTTTGATGAATATTGTCAATAGCATAACTGCTATAATAATCTATTTCGGATGTCAGTCAGGCTATACATTTCCCTAATCAAAAAGGATCCTGGCACGCAGTAACCATTTCACAGCATAATTGGCATGATCGGCAAAAATGTGATGATTTAATCAAATGCATAAATCGATGCCACAGTTACCCTGTGTCCCATCTGTTTCATTTGAGATGTTGGTGATGGTGGCAATTCTCTTCAGAAGTATCATTCCAATCCCTGGTTGTCCTTGCAGCGGGTCCCAACGTGTTAATCACGAAACATTCAAAGTCGATGATTGTGAAAGGCGCCCCCCCTCTCTCTCACACTCTGTACACATTAAACAAAACGGGTGCTTTCTAACACAGAAAATAACAATATATTCTGCGTGAATCTAATAGCACAATGCCAACGTGGTCTAAAGCATTTCATATTATTCTGTAAGCAAATCCGAGACACTCGAAGTGTGACATGTTACGTTTTGTATGGTATGTGTTAATTTGTGGACGTCATCATCCGTTACGAATTGCAATTTGTATGATATGTTACGAATTCCAATTTATTGTGGCAATTTTTTTACCTTTATTTAATTCGGCAGTTAAGAACAAATTCTTATTTACAATGACGGCCTACACTGGCCAAACCCTAACCAGGACGACGCTGGACCAATTGTGCGCAACTCTATGGGACTCCTGATCACTGCCGGTTGTGATACAGCCCGGGATCGAACCAGGGTATTTAGTGACGCCTCTAGCACTGCAATACAGTGCCTTAGACCGCTGCACCACTAGTTAGCTAGCTCTAGGGGTTAGGGTTAAATTTAGGAGTTAGGTTAAAGGGTTAAGGTTAGGGTTAGGGAAGGGTTAGCTAAAAGGGTCAATGTTAGGGGAAGGGTTAGCTAACATGCTAAGTAGTTGCAAAGTTGCTAATTAGCTCAAATGCTAAGTTGTTCTTGATGAGATCCGAACATACAATCTTCGGGTTGCTAGAAGTTCGCGTTTTACGCATACCCAACCACCTTCCTTTCATGTTTGCCTTAAGTAGCCTTCTATCTTATGTAACCATACCAAACATAACATATTATAATAACTTCAGTGGCCCGGATTTACATGTACTATGTTACGTCTAGTCTATGAGACCAGTCTGACAATTCACAAATAAAGAATCTCATTCTTCCCTTTCACTGGTGCACAGGCTGTATTGGGTCCTATGTGTAGCTGGTGTAGAGAGTCAGATGCAGGACAGCAGATATGAGTAATCAACGTACTTTTACTCAAAATGTCAAATATACAAAGTAACAAATACACGCACACCATGACAGACCGAAAATACAATAAACAATCACTCACAAAAAAACATGGGGGAACAGAGGGTTAAATAATGAAACAGTAATTGTGGGATTTAAATCAGGTGTGTAAAACAAAGACAAAACAAATGGAAAATGAAAAGTGGATCGGCGATGGCTATTAGGCCGGTGACGTCGACCGCCGAACGCCGCCCGAACAAGGAGAGGGACCGACTTCGGCGGAAGTCGTGACACAGGCATACACATCGATAAACCGGGACTGCACTGCCAGCCTTAAATTCAATACATTGTATACACGCAGACGCATGTCTGTTAAAAGCAACCTCACTTTTTTCAATAAACCCTAATGACCACTCCCTTTTCAATAAATACTCAAGCATATGGATGATGATTCCCCCTCCCCATATTTTTCATTCCATCTCTCTGTCTCTGTCTCTGTCACCCTCTCTCTCTCCCTGTATTGAAAAACAGGCATACAGTTGAGCAATCGCTTGATTAACTCCACAGTCTGTGAGGTAGTGTTAGTATTATGCAGCCTAGTACTGTTGGCAGTTCAGAGTGAATGGTGGGGACAGGGATACATGTGGATAGGAGACAATGGTTGAGACAGCTCTTATTCAATTGGCTTTTGAGGGAACCATGTCATAAGTCATCAGGCAGTCTACAGTATTGGTGCCAGATGGTTGGCTAGTGTACTGAGGGAGACCAAAACAAATCAATGATCCTAAAAGCAAAACTAAGCATTGATCTTTTTGTTGGGAATCTGAGTGCCCCACAAACTCATCCAACTAGGATTACATACACAGACTATATTAATAAATGTCTATGTCAAAATGATACATTACAGTTACCTGTTTACCTGTAACATTTACTAACATTTACCTTTTGATTAAATAAAATGTGTCATCATAATACCCCATGTAAAACGGACATTAATATACAGTAGATAAGATCATTTCAGCTGTGTGAAATACAAATACACTTGCTTTTTCATTGGCGTGCAGAGTTTCTGATGTATGTATTTGCTATTTCAGCACCAGTGATGATGTGAGGGTTAAAGACCCAATGCAGACATGTTTATATCAATATCAAATCCCTTACTGTAAAAGATTTCCATTAAAATTGGCAAAATAGATTTTTAGCACAAAAGAAAGTGGGTAGGGGAAAACTGAAAACTACACTGAACAAAAAATATAAACACAACATTGGTCCCGTGTTTCATGAGCTGAAAGCATTAGTCCCATCTTTCATGAGCTGAAATAAAAGATCCCAGAAATGTTTAATATGCACAAAAAGCTTATTTCTCTCAAATTTTGTGCACAATTTTTTTTACATCCCTGTTAGTGAACATTTCTCCTTTGACAGGTGTTGCATATCAAGAAGCTGATTAAGCAGCATGATCATTACACAGGTGCACCTTGTGCTGGGGACAATAAAAGGCCACTCCAAAATGTGAAGTTTTGTCACACATCACAATACCACAGATGTCTCAAGTGATTTTTTTTTTTTACCCATTTTTCTCCCCGATTTCGTGATATTCAATTGGTAGTTACAGTCTGGTCCCATCGCTGCAACTCCCATACTCGGGAGAGGCAACCCAGCCAAGCTGCACTGCTTCTTGACACAATGCTCGCTTAACCCGGAAGCCAGCTGCACCAATGTGTCGGAGGAAACACAGTACACCTGGCGACCGTGTCAGTGTGCATTGCGCCCGGACCACCAGAGGAGTCGTTAGAGCGCGATGGAACAAGGACAACCCAGCTGGCCAAACGCTCCCCTAACCCGAATGGCCAATTGTACGCCGCCGAATGGGTCTCCCAGTCGCGGCCGTTTGTGACACAGCCTGGTATCAAACCAGGATCTGTAGTGACGCAGCTAGCACTGCGATGCAGTGCCTTAAACTGCCGCGCCATTCGGGAGGCATCTCAAGTTTTGCGGGAGTGTGCAATTAGCATGCTGACTGCAGGAATGTCCTCCAGAGCTGTTGCCAGATAATTTTATGTTAATTTATCTACCATAAGCCGCTTCCAACGTTGTTTTAGAGAGTTTGGCAGTACATCCAACCTGCCTCACAACCACAGACCATGTATATGGCGTCGTGTGGGCAAGCGGTTTGCTGATTTCAACGTTGTGAACAGAGTGCCCCATGGTGGCGGTGGGGTTATGGTATGGGCAGGCATAAACTACGGACATCGAACACAATTGCATTTTATTAATGGCAATTTGAATGCACAGAAATACCGTGATGAGATCCTGAGGCCCATTGTGAGACCCATTTTTGGGGAGGAATCTTTGACCAACAGATGCATATCTGTATTCCCAGTCATGTGAATTCCATAGATTAGGGCCTAATGAATTTATTTCAATTGAATGATTTCCTCATATGAACTGTAACTCAGTAAAAAAATTGAAATTGTTGCATGTTGCAATTATATTTTTGTTCAGTATAGCCGTTACTGACAGAGCGGTTTGGTCTATTAACCAATTTACAGCATGCTGATGTCACCATGGAAAGCCAGAACTCATGCAAATCTGTTGATTAGAAGGTCCTGTGTAGATTGTATTTTCAACCAGCAACTATCAGGAAATAACAATGATCAAATGTTTTCACACTTTCAAGGTGTTAGTTTCATCAGCTGTTGTACCATATGATATAAATCACAGATAAAAAAAAAAAAATGCATTTTGACTACATTGGGCCTAAAATGGGAGAGCATACCTGGAATAATTGCAGCACTATGACCAGGTCCTGATGATACTGAAAATACATAATCCTGACCTCAACCACAACCTTTGACCCCTAAACCTAGCATTAGTCCAAACCTTAACCTACAGCTGTAAAATCATGTATCTAACATTGACCTTTAACCTTAACCATAACCCTGTCAAACTGAGGGTAATAGGCTAGAAGTGGTCGTTGTTGGGTAAAAAGAGGATGCCAGGGAATGTGACAGGCGGCTCACATCCTACTAACACTGACATGATTAGAATGTTAGGCACAAACATTTTTACAGTCAGAAAAATGGTTCACACAACCATATTTTACACCATCTGTGTGTTGAAATTCTGTTATCCTGTGCTGGGCTATAGGGACACACTGGCATTCTGTTGGTCTCTAGTGGGGGAAATGTATAACTGCAAGGTGAACATTTTTCACAAGCACCATGCACATCTGTCAGTCTCTTTTAGGTCATATCACCACCATATCTTAGTGATGATAAACAAGCCAGGGGCTTTCACCTGGGTTCTGGAGTAGAAAACAACACACACACCAACAACAGGTCATTCAAAGTGACAACTCCATACCAAAAATGTATTTTTAAAACAGTTTGCCAGTGGATTAGCCACAGATAGCAGGAGTAATGAGAGCAGGCTGTGCCCCTGTCTGTCGCTCTGCCAAAGACTGATGTTTGATTTGTCACAACCCACACCCTATGCCCTCCCCCCCTTCCTCATATAAGAACATAATCCCATCCTCTCTCTCTTTCTCAGAATTCATTTGATTCTGTGTGTGTGAAATCAGGAGGCTTACCTCCACTATACTAGGAAATCTGATTTAAAACACATTGGAATATAAACCTATTATCATTTACAGATTGATGGAATCTGAGTGAACGTGATGAGAATATACATTCCTTTTTTTAGGCTACACTCTTAGAAAAAAGGTTCCAAAAGGGTTCTTCGGCTGTCCCCATAGGAGGACCCTTTTTTGGTTCCAGGTAGAACTCTCTGTGGAAAGGGTTTTACATGTAACCCAAAAGGGTTCTACCCAGAACCAAAAGGGTTATACCCCGAACCAAAAAGGGTTCTTCAAAGGGTTCTCCTATAGGGTTCTTCAAAGGGTTCTCCTATTCTAGATGGCACCTTTTTTTAAAGAGTGTACTACCACTGATAATAGGACAGGACATACAAGGTGTTAAAAGGAGATGATTATGTTTTGTACCATTAAACAATTGAATATGTATCACTAATTTTAGAGAGAGTGGGGCTACACTCTCTCTTTTATCTTTATCTTCACTCTCTCTGTCTCTCCGTCTACCTCTCTCCTACCTGTATATCATGGCAGTGCTCTCCGTCTACCTCTCTCCTACCTGTATATCATGGCAGTGCTCTCTGTCTACCTCTCCTACCTGTATATCATGGCGGTGCTCTCCGTGTACCTCTCTCCTGCCTGTATATCATGGCAGTGCTCTCCGTCTACCTCTCCTACCTGTATATCGTGGCAGTGCTCTCCGGTCTACCTCTTTCTCACCTGTATACCATGGCAGTGCTCTCTGTCTACCTCTTTCCTACCTGTATGTCATAGCAATGCTCTCCGTCTACCTCTCTCTCACCTGTATGTCATTGCAGTGCGTTCAGCCTCATAGTCAGTCAGGGAGATTGCACATTCTCTGAGGTACAGCGTCAGTCTGCGTTTCTCCACCAGCCTGTGGGCGGCCTCCAGGATCTGGGTGGCCAGCTCTGACTCACTCCTCTGCTCGGCACTCCTGGACCCGCTCTTGGCAGTTGTTTCCCAAGCGGAGGACGAAGATTTGGGCTTCTTGCTGATGCCATACAGGTCCTCCACTGAGAACGTCCCTCCCTTACCACCGTCACCTCGGCTTCCAGCAAACATGGCTGCTAAAAGTATTTTGACTAAGGTGAAATTGACTGAGCAGATCTTACTTTCTTACTTGTTGCTTACAAGTCCTCTTTCTTTTGCATTTATGTGACCAAAAAGTAGCAAAAAATATGCTCACCAAAAATGTTATGCAAACCAGTATCGCTGTTACAGATCTAGATGTTTATGCAGGTAGGATATGGCTGAGATGAAGAGTTAAAAAATCCATCTTGAAGACAGAAAAAACTCTTCACTGGTCCCGCTGATTCACAACACCTGTTAAACGTCAACAAGTCTTGATTGCTCTTTTCTGATGTCTTAATCCAGAATGCATCTAAATCAATCCTAAAGTGACAACAACATTCAAACACGGAGACGGATTCATGAGCATTGCTTCTTTTACTGAAGATGAACAGAAACAACAATCTGCATATCTCTCTCTTTATGTCCCTCTGAGATGAGGGACAGAGGGGGATTTATGTTGAAGCCCCACCAGCTTACATTTACCCAGATTAGCACGAGGCCTGGATGAAAGAAAAATAAGATAGGAACAGAAGACAGCGAGACCAAACCTATCCACCAGCTAAACATTATGGGGGTCCACACCACATTGGTCTTTATCTCCCGCTCCACGGGGATTACAGCCATGCCAATAGGAGCCAGCTCAGTGAAGGTGTCTAAAGATCTGTTCTCTGACCTTTTCCTGGGGCACTGACAACACCATACTCTTTCATTAATGGAAAAAACTATCTATTGATCCAAAAACCTATTTAGATATTATCTTCCTCGTGAATAATGTATGTGTTATAACAACTGAAGCTCATGTTCTCCAGTTTCCATTGGCTGCTAAAGTGAGAGGGTGGCGTCCAGCCAGCAGCTGGCACAGGCGTCTGGCCAGCGGTGAGTGTAATTGGCAGGTGCTGGGCTGGTGTTCTGGCTGAGCCCCAGTACTTAATGAGAGAACATCTCCTCTCCTCATTGGAGAAAAGCCACCATTCCATCTCTCACTGATTATGTAGGACAGTACAGGACAGGATTCTCTGGGTGCATCTGCTATGTAATGCAGTGGGCTCCTCTGTCAGTCCATCTCCCAGAGACTGTTGGGGAAGTAGTGAGAGAAAAGAGGAAGAGGATACAAGAAAGAGCAGATGGAATGAAGTATAAAGAGTGAGAGAGGCATGTTGCCCTCATGAACATTTAGGGCAAGACACATTACCGATGAGCCCTAAGAATAATGTCTCAACCAAATTAGTTTCTGAGAAACCAGACTGTTAAGTCCTGTTCAACTGCAAGCCTTAATGCTCAAATCAGCTTTGTTTTTCAAATCCGTTTTGGACAACTGACTGTCCAACAGCAAGTTACAAGTGACTAAATGGATTTGTGTGTATTCAGACAGCAGTCAAGGCTATGCTAGTTGTCATAGTAATGACAGGTGTATGCACAGTGATGTAGGTTGATTGGTGGTGGTGATTGTGCTTCCTATCACTCAGAAGTTATGTAGCAAGGTAAGGTGACAACAATGTCTGCCATGGACTTTCCCAGTTGCTTTGAATATTCAACATCATTGGGTAAAAACACTGTTAATTCCTCAAAGGATACAATTATCCAACTTTCAAAACAAGCCCCTTTTGGCTAGTCACAGCAGTCAACTAGATAGCTAGGTAGCTGTTTAGCTAGCCACAGCAGTCAACTAGATAGCTCGGTAGCTGTTTAGCTAGCCACAGCAGTCAACTAGATAGCTAGGTAGCAGTTTAGCTAGCCACAGCAGTCAACTAGATAGCTAAGTAGCTGTTTAGCTAGCCACAGCAGTCAACTAGATAGCTAGGTAGCTGTTTAGCTAGCCACAGCAGTCAACTAGATAGCTCGGTAGCTGTTTAGCTAGCCACAGCAGTCAACTAGATAGCTCGGTAGCTGTTTAGCTAGCCACACCATTCAACTAGATAGCTAGGTAGCTGTTTAGCTAGCCACAGCAGTCAACTAGCTAGCTAGGTAGCTGTTTAGCTTTCTAGCACATTCACTCATTTGTTTGTAAACAATGAACAAGCTAGTTAGCTACCACATGTTCTTGTCAAACTGTCAAGAGAGTAGCTATCAAACAACAAAATATCTCAAATAACAGTCTTAAAACCACTTGAGGGCAAATAACACAGATTTGACCATTCAGACACAAGTCACATGGCCAGGAATCAGATTTGTATCTGACTTTAAATGTGGCTTGAGACATCCGATTCCATGTGCTTTTTGGCTGTTCAGCTTTTTGACTCTTCAAACAGATTTGAATTGGAAATGCAAATAAATCGAATTTGGGTCACTTCAGACTGCCAATGTGATCACGGCTTTAGTAATGAACCTGTCACACACACACTTGGGGAGACATTGTGGATCAATAGCCCTGAGCCCTCATAGAAATCTCATGTTTTATGAAACAGATAGATATAGGTATAGGTTACTATTCTAAACTAAGGAAAATATGATTACGCCTAAAGGAATCTGGAACTCTGTTTGGATACAATGTGAGGTCTGACTGATGACAGCTTTTGAATGCATGAATGAATGAGTGAGCATCAATACAGAACAACTCAAAGCTCATTGATGTTTGAGTGGATTTATCATTAGGTCTATTTTTGATCTGTCTGTCTTGTGCAGGGCCATCAGTTAGCCTTGTGGAGACGGCAGTAGGGACTATTTCAATGATGTGTTAGTCCTGGTCTATGCTGCAGTGGCGATTATCTGGGATTAAGCTTCTCTAAGCGCTCATTTGATTGACTCAAATCACACTGGCAGCTGGCTAAGGCCAATCTCTCTTTTCCCATTGAACATTACAGACCCCAAGGTTCTCTAACCTAGGCACCTTAGAGCTTAGGAAACCATGGTTACTAATAGCGAGGGAGAGAGCCAGTGTGAATGCATTACTAGGATCTAGGCTGTTTTAAACAGAAATAATGGGTTGGCCTTTATTCTCCTTCAGTGCCTCCAGGACTGCAGTTGAGTACATTTCAGGTTATGTTTCATACTCACATTACACGAGTTTGACCTAAAACACATTTTATTCGCCGTCTGCCTATATTGACCTGCGCCTCAAGGCACAGAAGAAGAGGTCAGTCTGGACGATTGAGGCATTTTCTTTTGCAAACAAATTGAGTGTGCACATATGAGTGTGCGTCTGTGTGCTTCATCCCCAATTTGATGCCCTCAAATAATTATCTAGGCTAATCCAGTGCAGCAGTGGAAGCTGCTGAGGGAAGGACAGCTCATAATAATGTCTGGAATGGAGTCAATGGAATCAAAGATGTGGTTTCCATGTGTTTGATACGATTCCATTTACTCCATTCCAGCCATTATTATGAGCCGTCCTCCCCTCAGCAGCCTCCACTGCAGTGCAGGTTATTAGTATTATTATCTGCTGCATAACTGTAAAGAGATGTAAGAACCTGGCACTTTGATAATCCCACAGATGCCTGCAAATACAAACACACACAATAAGAAAGCGGATGTGATTGTTTGAGACAGGATGGACCTAGAAGGACACAGGAGCAGCCAGAGAACACGGTGACTACATCTGCAATGCAGCAAGAGTACCACCATCATCACATCTGTGGGTATCCTGAGGCTCTCTTACAGCTTAAAAATACACAATATCGGGTGTTGTTGCCTAAAAATGACGATTTGCGTCATAGTCCTTGTAACACAATCAGTGTATTCACACCAGAAGTCTTTAGAAATGGTAGTTTAGAGTTGCATTCAACCTTGTGCAGACCTTCTTCTTTTCTGAAAAAAGTAAAAGTAATGTATTCAAGTAAAAAAAAAAAAAAAAAATGAATGGTTCGATTGAATGGCCAAAACACTAATGGTCACTTCCATCTTCTGCAGTCAAATCAAATCAAATCTGCTGCTCTTTCATAGTACTCCCATCTATACAGTACTGAAGCTCACTGTTGCAAAGCTTTTCCTCAGTCCCCCATGAATCACACTACATGTTTTAACCATCATCCCAATCAATAGCAAAATCCCTGGAGCAAAATTCAATCTCGCCTTAAGAAATAGTTGTAGCAGATCCAATACCAGAGAGTGGTTCAGTGTTTCACAAATAATCTTACTGAGAATATTTGAGAATTCCCTTCATATCCTGTTATCAAAGCATACAATAATAATTCAAGAAAGTCTGGCATGAGGCTTGCTCATAGATACTGAAAATTGAGAATTTTCTAAATTCATGATTTGACTATCCTCTAGAACTGGCACTCCCACCTTTATCATGAAGAGGGCACAACAAAACCTATTCCCCCTCAGGAGACTGAAAATATTTGGCATGGGTCCTCGGATCCTCAAAAGGTTCTACAGCTGCACCATTGAGAGCATCCTGACTGGTTGCATCACTGCCTGGTATGGCAACTGCTCGGCCTCCGACGCAAGGCACTATAGAGGGTAGTGCGTACGGCCCAGTACATCACTTGGGCCAAGCTTCCTGCCATCCAGGGCCTCTATACCAGGCGGTGTCAGAGGAAGTTCCTAAAAATTGTCAAAGACTCCAGCCACCCTAGTCATAGACTGTTCTCTCTGATACTGCATGGCAAGCGGTAATGGAGCACCAAGTCTAGGTACAAGAGGCTTCTAAACAGCTTCTACCCCCAAGTCTTAAGACTACTGAACATCTAATCAAATGGCTACCCAGACTATTTGCATTGCCCCCCCTTTTATGCTGCTGCTACTTTCAGTCATTATCTATGTATAAGTCACTTTAATAACTCTACCCACATGTATATATTACCTCAATTACCTCGACTAACTGGTTCCCCCGCACATTGACTCTATACCGGTACTCTGTGTATATAGCCTCGCTATTGCTATTTTACAGCTGCTCTTTAATTATTTGTTACTTATATTTCTTATTTTTGTTTGTATTTTTCTTAAAACTGCATTGTTGGTTAAGGGCTTGTAAATAAGCGTTTCACTGTAAGGTCTACTACACCTGTTGTAGTCGGCGCATGTGACAAATACAATTTGATTTGTTAAGTTGTTATTCTCATGCAATCCAACAGGTGGCGATAGTCAGCACAACATAATTTGTTAAACCAGACCAGCGAAGAAGACCATTATTTCATCAACTGTCAAGATGGCTGCTGTGTACATGTCAGCGAACCGGTCCGAAAATGCTTTTAGTACAGTTGATTTGGTGCCAGAGTGGGCACAAGAAGAAGTTAGCACTGGGGTGAGGAAATGTAATATAGCACTGTTCACTTTACATAGGTTTGAATGCGTTGCCCAAACTGAACACAGAGGTATTTACATGCCACTTTATAGCTAGCTATAGCTAGCTAGCTAACAATGAGACTGCAGAAGCGCTCGCCATGTATGTAGCTAGCTATAGCATTTTACAGCTGATTATGTTGGTAGCCAGCTAGCCATTACCGTTTTTTCTACATAATGTCCTTGGGATTATTTTCACATAAATAAAGCAAAAATGTTCTGATTCTTCATGTCTAATCGCAGACTACCATTATGGCAGTAGAGTTTGATGGAGGGGTTGTGATTGGCGCGGACTCCAGAACAACAACAGGGTAAGTTACTTTAAATCATACAACTGTGTCTTACCCGGCTTCCTGACCTAATAGAAATAGATTGCTGATTAAGTCGTCCTCTATTCCATTGACATTTTTGTGTTTAAAAACTCTATAGCTAGAGCTGCCTAATACTCCCAATCGTTATTTTTTCCCCAACTGGTTGTAGTGCTTACATTGCCAATCGAGTTACTGACAAGTTGACTCCCATTCACGACCGCATCTTCTGCTGCCGCTCTGGTTCTGCAGCTGACACACAGGCTGTTGCTGATATAGTCACTTATCAGCTGGGCTTTCACAGGTAACACACCCTATATGGCTATACCTCTACACAAAGATCAAAAACTCTTCAGCACAGCTATATAGTGGTTATCTTCATACCACTCTTAGGATAAAATAAGTGCTTTGAGAACTATGAAAATATTGTCTTGAGTGTCTGATTCAAGTTTTAATGTACAAGCACAGTGAAATGCCTTTCTTGAGTGTCATTCTATATTTATTCACTGTGAAATATCTCTCCCTCTGTGCCTGCTGCAGTATTGAGCTGGATGAGCCTCCACTTGTGCAAACGGCAGCCAATCTCTTCAAACAGACATGCTACAGATACAGAGAGGAGCTGATGGCTGGCATCATTGTGGCTGGCTGGGACAAAAGAAGGGGTGGACAGGTGAGTTCTCAGCATATGTATTTGGATCATACACTCCAACCACTTTTCCCCCACTGTCTCAGAGAAATGTGTAGGGTCATTCCACCGCAAAAAGCAAAGAAAGGATTTTAGAACAATCTGGGATGGTGGTGGGCAGGGTATAAAATTAGCACCTGCCAAATGTGGGAAGATCTGGGTATTGGTGGGTAAGAATGTCTGTTTCACCAGCCATGTTGGTCAATTTGCAGGGCTCTACAGTGAGAGCATTACATTCGCAAATAAAAAAAAATAGTAAAGTATGAGCCCGTGTGAGTTACATGCTGACCAGACCGGACACGTTGCGTGTGCGAGCGTCGCAAAATAAATTTAGAAACCCATGTTATTCAATTATTGTACCCACACTGCTTGCGCGCGCCAACGAGCGTCTGCGACACCAAGGGATAAAATAGATGTCGTTCCTATTTCTGACGCAGATCGCGCTGCAAGTCCTGCCTTTCCCATCTCCTCATTGGTTTATAGAAGCAGGTATCCACGTGCCATCTCCTCATTGGTTTATAGAAGCAGGTACTCACGTGCCATCTCCTCATTGGTTGTACCCACGTGGGTGATAGAAAGACAAACTGTTTTGCCGGTAGTCGTGGTAATACAATTAAAGTTTAGATGCGATCACCATATAATTTAAACGATGAAAAAGCCTGGAAGGAGGAGAGATGACTAGAAACGATTCGGTTGGCTGTTTTATATGTGGATTAATTGTCGGAGTAGAAATCCTTGTCCATTTCAGGTAAAATAACAACTCAATGTTTATATCCCAGGACAAATTAGCTAGCAACAGCAAGCTAGCTAAACAGGACAAATTAACGTTAGCTAGCAAGTGCAAGCTAACTAGCTAAAATACCATACATGTTTAATGCTTTTCGACCTGTCCCCAAATTTAATGTCATTGGTTCAGAGTTTGTTTTGATATTTTAACCTGCATGTCGTGATCGCGTTTGGTGTGGGGGGGCAAAATAAATGTATGCACGATAGCGCACGATAGCGCACGCGCGCAGCCGGTTTGGGCAAGGTGTTAGGGTTAGAAAAATTATGCAGTAGCTGTTTTGTTTCATTAGATATTAATTACACAAATAAATAGGAATATTATATCCCACCTCGCACAGGAACACTGCCTGACAGGGGAGCTGCTGTGTGCAATGAATGAAGAACTGATGGATTCCTTTTTGAAAGCACTGCCCACAGGCATAAAAGTTGGTCTAATTTAGTCAAAAGTCTACTATGTAAGACTTTGTCCTTATGTTTTTTGGCAATTTACATTTAGCCCTCAAGGTCAGTTGTTTTTCAATGGTAGTTTGAGTCTTCTGCTTCAACTGATAGTGAAGACACACACTAGTCAGATCTCAAATTGTGACAGGAATCAAGTGGTGTCGTTACCATGGTAAACTCACACCCTTAAAGGGGCAGCTAAACATTTTGTCTCTGATATTTTGATTAAAAGACTGAGGTCACCAAAAATAAATGGAAATTGAGCAATATACCACATTACTTCTTACTAATACATTTCTTGTTTTAGAAACATTACAAAGCATGATCATCCGTTTTGTGTTTTTGATGTAATTATGGTGAAAACATATTTTGGCTGGTAAAAAATCCTAGTGGCTGGTAGATGTATTTTTTTTATCTACCTACCACAGTGGCTGGTGACCAAAAATGACATTTTAGGCCCTGGTGGTGGGTGTCATGGCTTGCTGAGATTACATTGATTGACTCTCCAGTGACCCTTCCCTCTCACCCAGGTGTACACAGTCCCAATGGGAGGTATGATAGTGAGGCAGCCAGTGTCAGTAGGTGGTTCTGGCAGCTCCTACATATATGGCTTCATGGATTCTAACTACAAGCCTGGGATGACCAAGGAGGAGTGTCTTCACTTCTGTACCCAGGGTGAGTAGGACCAGAGGTTGACAGTCTAGCACAGTGGTGGGTAATTCCAATCCTGGAGAGCTACAGTGTTTGCAGGCAATTGTTTGAACCCTGAACTAACAACGCTGATTGAAATATACCTAATAGCGTTGTTTAACATGTAAGACCTTGATAAGTCGATTATTTGAATCTGTTGGGAAGGAACATTTGCCTGTACAAGCACAGCGGACCCTGTAGTCCACCTATGATCTTTACACTGTCATTAGGCTGTTTCAAATCTCTTCAACTGCTGCTTTTCTAATCTCTCTTCCACCATATGTCATGACAACTGAACTGAAAATACTTGATAGTCGGATCTGTAATATGTTGGTTGTCGGGTCACATCTAGGTGTTGTTAATGTCCCTCTCTCCATACAGCCTTGGCACTGGCCATGGAGCGGGACGGTTCTAGTGGAGGAGTGGCTCGTCTGGCAGCCATCACAGAGGAGGGCCTGGAGAGACGGGTTGTTCTGGGAAACCAGCTGCCCAAATTCTCCAACGCCTAGACAAGGAGCAGAGGGGAAGTTCCTTTGCTGTGCAGACAATGCACCTCCTGTCAAGTCCATCCACATAAGCACTATACCTAGTCCTGTGCAGTGTAGGACTTTGGAAAGCCATGTGTTTGTGTCTCATTTATTTTTGTTTTGCAAAATAAGATTTGTCATGCAATAAAACATACTTAACCTTAGATACATTTGTGTTCCCGTCTCTCAAGCCTGTTTTGCATTAGCTATTATTTCTTGGAAATTGAGTGAAACTGCACACAAGACAGACTATAAAAGATAACTGGAAGAGATAATTGGCATAACATTTTCAGAGGGGATCTCACCTTCATTGCAGTGAGTTGGAAGTAGACTAAAGCACAACACCATTTCCAAGATGTATAGTGAGGAATGCAGACAGACACCATGGGGAGGACTTTTAACAAAAACTACCCCGAGAAATGTTGCATGCGCAAGGAATACGGACTTGAAGAGGTGACGCCAAGGAGTAGATCTATTACGTTGATCTGTGTATTTTCCTCGCGTGCTGCTGACTTTTTCGTGGCACGCGCTCACGTTTTGCGCGGGACTTTGATATCGTTTGTTTGCCTTAAATGCAGGCTAGATTGGAAACCGTCTGGCTAACGTTAGCCTATAAAAATACGTTTTTATTGTAGGGCCGTTATGGTATTGGCTAGGATACCAAGCAATAGTTTTATTTCAAGACTATTATTAATTGATTAAAGGTCACATTCTACATTAGTATTCGTATTTCAGCTGCTCTTCCCTCAGGGTAACAATGTGGCACCTAGCAGACAGAGTAATGTTAGTTAATAATGCTGGGCATTTTCCTCCGGTAGAACAACCAGAGGCAGAAGATGGTGATCAGTTCCTCTCGTTTGCCAAGTGAGTTGCTTATGCTGCAATAGTTCAGGACGTATTATTTTTGAAAGATAAGCCATTATTTCAGGTAATATGAAGCTTGCTTTGTGTTGTATTCTTCACATCCTCAGGAGGTCCAAGGTTGTGCAGCGTCAGTGTTCAGAGATGGAGACTGAGCCTAGCCCTCCCCCACAGTCTAGCTCCTTGTCACAGAGTAGAGAACATTTCTGGCACAGGATTCTATGTCAGCCAAGGTGGATGTCCTCTTCACTTTCACCACCAACAATCTCACTCTTTTATAAACACATCAAGGTTTAGAAATGCTCCAGTCAAATTCTCTCTTACTGATAGAGGTCTGTATGCTGTTTGTTAGTGAAGTGTCTCCTGAGCCCACCACATCCTACAGCCCATTTCAGATGCAGATGTTCTCAAATAAACCTGAAGGACTAGTGAGTACCCTAAGACTTGGTAAACATGTGTTTCACTGTGGCTGACATTTTTTAAATGGCACATCCTACGATTGAGGTAAAACGTTTTCTGATTTTTTGCCATTATGTTTACACGCAGGTTGGCGTGGACATGGCAGGATCACCTCCAGCAGGACAGAGAGTTAAAAAAGGGGGAAGTCTGGGTCTAGGAAAGCTACCCTCTCCAGTGGAACTGATGGGCCGGAAGAAGAAGGGGAGGACAGGGGGTGCAGCACAGGGCAGCCAGGTGGTGCAACCCAGGGTGGCAGCAGTGCTGCAGCACATTGGGGACCTCCGCAGGAGACAGAGCTCTATTGACCAGTAAGTGAAAGGTTTCTAATGCTAGATAGTGCAGAGGGGACATTAGAGATGGATGGCCTGAGCCTGTGGCTTGTTGGTTTTACTGTGCCATCAGGGTAGACTGAGGGGAAACTGATTTTAATTGGATGCCATGGGGGCAGAAATGTGGTTATACATTCAGTGCAGGTGTAAAGGACATCATGCTGCTTGCTTAGCGAATACCACTTCTTACCGATTCGGCCCATACCTGGCATGAACGCGGGAACTCTGCCTTGCTAGGACACGTGACCGCCCTCCTGAACCGTCTTTCCAGTCAGCCCCACGCAAAAAGCTACTGTAGCTATTCGCTGGTGCAAGTGGGGACACTTCAGGCTGAGGATTAAGTTTCACACATCCCCATGTGCTACACAGGGATAGAAATCTACAAGGGCAACTCTGAAAGGCTGTTGAGTCATAGTAGAATATTATAGGTGACTGAATAAAACAGAAAAACTCATTACTGTATTCCTACTTTTATGATTGTTGGTTGCCTTTGGACGATAAGCATTAAATATAGAACAGTAGTTCTTAAAATGAACCCAAACACGATCATGTCCCAGGTTGAAGCAGGGGAGTTGGTGGGGCTCCAAACCCAGGTGTAAGGCAGAAGAGGGCCATTCCCAGAGGCAAGCAGAGGACAGCAGCATGACTATCAGCATCACAGTGGAGAAGCAGGATGAAGCTACGGACTACCTCAGTCCAACCCTCACTCGTCCTTACACCCAGCAGGAGGTATGGACTCAACTCTCACTGACTGATATTGTATTTAAGAGTAACTGGAATTGAGGAAGCAAATGTGGATATCCCTTATTCTACTGTGATGTCTTTGCAGGGTCTGTTTGGAGGATTTGAACAAGCATCCCATCTTGCTCCTGGAGGAAATCCGATGATGTCATTTGTCCTGGCAACTGCTGATAGACAAGCCAAGGGGGGTTGGCAAGGCCCTCGTCTGTCCCACAATGAATTTTGGGGCATTGGGCACACTCCAGAGGAATAATTAAATTTTTGTTACATTTCTCCAAAGCACTTGTAGAGTTCACATTGTAGAAGGGCTCATAGTTTGTATTGATCAGATTCAGAGTTCAAGCGATATGTTTTGCAATGTTACAATTGATTTGTTCAGATTTTACAGCTTAAAAATGATGTACAACATTTGGTCAGTTAATTTTATACTGGATAGCCAAGCAATGAAAAAAAAAGTTAATAAATACATAACATTGCATTCCAGTGTGACTAGTATGGTCTTGTACTGGGGAGCGTTATATGAAGAAATGAATTGGAGAAAAAAAAAGGATTTGACTTGGCTGCTCACCCTGCTCCTGTTTTGACAGACAGATCCCATCCCTCTCCTCTGAGAAGTTCCCGAAGGGCTGGCAATGCGGTCTGAGGTAGTGGAGTGCGAGACTGGTGGCATCAGCCTTCAACTGAGTCCATCTCTCAAAGGACCCTTTGACCTTGTTCTGTCATAGCCAGACAAGCACATAGGCCTGACTAGAAGTACATATATTTATGTTTGGCTATCAAGGGTGCTGTAAAGTAAGCCTTTTCCCTCGAGAGCCAAGCATATATACATTCATGAATTATAATGTAGTCTACAGTGCTTCAAACCTACTCAACTGTATTCCCTTTTCATTCAGGTATTACAATCCGTTGTTTTTATGAGCCACTTGCCTGTCTTGGTCACTGCCTTTCTCAAAACAAATTGTAGTACAAACATTTAATAAAGACATTAACTTTAGCTTCAGACTTCAATGTAGGATAGTCCTATTGGCCTACTGTAGCCTATCACTTTGTTTTCACACGTCCTCCAGGTCTTTATAGCAGTTTTGTAATCCGAGACTGCATGAGTCATCGTTTTCCAAATGATGACATTAAGAAAGTGAAAGTCCACATTGTAACGGGATTATTACGGCCCTGACAAAGCCTTCATTGAAAAAGGACGCCATCCCCTCGTCCTCGTAACAGTTGGTATCGCCTGGTATCGCCTGTGTGACATAATGACAAACCGTTATACAGTACATTTTCATGGCACATATCTGCTGTACGCTGTGTCGCTGTTCTTGGCCTGCTTGATGGTCCTGCAGTCCAACCGGGTCAGAGAGATGCAGGTCGAACTGCGGGAGCTGCGTCAGTGGACCAGTCTGGTATGCGGGGACATAAAGGAATCGTCTACTGATATCTCGCGCTGCGGGGTAGGTGAGTTCATACATTTACTAATAGGTTATAGGCTACACGAAAAAGAAAACACTATTGTGAAACTTTGATGTGTGAAGTAGGTCTATGTTTTTGAGAATTTATAAGAAGTCAATAAATATTCTTAGGCTAGGCCTAACCACTAGGAAATGTCAGATTTTGAAGTAAGGAATCAAGATGCTTGTTAATGCTTAGAACAATAAGGCCTATTTCACCACAATTATCAATGGAGAAAATTATGACAATATGACAATTGTTTGCCACCAGGGTTGGGTAGATGTTACATGTAATGTGATTACAAAATAACCTGGGAAAATATTGAAATCAGATGACAGATACTTTTGAAAAACTAGAGGATTATTTATTCGATTACTTTTAAAGCCAGAAAGGATGTTTGTGAAAAAATACATTATCATGCCTTTCGGTTTCCTCAATGACATTCAATTCAGCATCGAAAATAGGCGCAAGTTTAAGTTTGTTCAGCCTCACCACAAGACAGAGACTACTATGATGACACACCAAATGCATTTGATGGATCCTTTTTGTCTTGCAGGGGTGGGCAATTCCAGTCCTCGAGAGCCTGATTGGTGTCACAGTTTTTCCCCAGGTCCAGCTAACACACCTGACTTCAATAATCACCTAATCACGATCTTCAGTTCAGAATGCAATTTGATTAATCAGCTGTGTTTGCTAGGGATGGAGAAAAAGTGTGACAATCAGGCCCGCGAGGACTGGTTGCCCACCCCATGCCCCATAAGGGGAAAGTAATCAGATTACGTTACTGAGTAATCCAAAAGTTACATTGCTGATGACAATTTTGGACAGGCAACTAGTAACTGGAACGGATTACATTTAGAAAGTAACCTACACCAACCCTATTTACTACATATCTGAAACATTTGATTCCTATCACGCTATCAGCTAATGTGTAAAGTATGTTTTTGAGAATTTATGAGACATCAATTAATATTCTTAGGCTACTGGGCTATTTTGAAGTTATTAATGCTTAGAAGATCGAGCAATAAGGTTTATTATCCACCACACTTCTCAATGGAGTTGAAGTCTGGAAAAGGATGACAATTACTTGATTGTTTACCACATATCTGAAACAACGGATTCTTGTCACACTATGAGGTTCACATCTGATGTCATCTGGCATTTGACACAGATATCTGACTCTCACAGACATACACAATGGAATGGAATTCGAGGAAAGAGGGAGATTTCAAGACATGGGAGACGGAGACAGCGACGCACTGGTCAGTCCCTTCCGACGCACACACACACACACACATACACACACACACACAATTTACTTAATAATTTATAATTTCCATGTCATCCAGCAGGGAGGAGTGCCTTTCTTCACCTTGTTCCTCTGTCATCACACTCATATGGTGAGTCGAATGGGAAATGACTTCACATCTATACTGTACATTCTCTTTCTCTCACACACACACACACGCTATAGCCCTGTTTATACCTGCCGCTAACATGCGTCCTTATCTTGTCCTGATCATGCCCGTTTAAACTTATAAGATATTTTCAAAATTAGATCACTATGCATCTTTTAATTGTCTACGCCTGGCTAAAAATGTGGGCACAATCAGAATGTGGACAACATCTGGAAAAAGGACGCATGTTAGAACCCGGTATAAACTGCGTTTTGCATTAACTACAATACTCTCAAACATTATTTTGTCTCCAACATACACATACTCCATGTTTTAACCACTATGTTGTCTCAGATGAAGATGACTACACTCTGGTAGAATGGGCTCTAGGACTGAGTCGTCTAGGGGAGGGGCTGCAGGTCTTTGGAGAAAAGGTCACAGTGGTAACCGAAGGGACTTACTTCATCTACAGTCAGGTAGCCTATTAAAACTAGACATTGTCATCTCTTGAGATGCGGTCAAGCCAAGGTCCCTCTATACCATCACTGTGTTTGTGTACAGGTGCTGTATAAAGACACCACATGGACTATGGGTCATGTGATCAAGAAGCGTCTACATGGTATTGAGACCATCTTGATGAAGTGCATACAGAGCATGCCCAGCAACATCACTGTGGCCCAAAACACCTGCTACACAGCCGGTGAGTCGACCCAACCCCGGCCAGCGTGTGTTACAAACGAGATTCAAATGAATTACTTATAATACGGAACACAATTACAGCACTACTACACCCAGTGCTGAAGTTACTGGTGTTTCTCTCCCAGGTGTCCATTACCTGGAGCCAGGATCCACTCTGGAACTCTCCATTCCCAGGAAATCTGCTGGGCTTGTCCTCAAGCCTCACTCCACCTTCCTTGGCATGTTCAGGATCTGACACTGAGTGACGATCTAACACAAAACCATGTTTCTCCAGAACCCTACAATCACTGCCTATAATAACCCGACATGCTGACCTACTGCATTGTGGTGCCTGATATTTAATAAACTCTTTTCAATATCAAACGTTTTGCAAGTACTACTCAGCCAGTGTTTTCCTTTCAGCACTCATATTGTGGTAGCCTGATACAGAACAGCTACCAAATATCACAAAATGTAGCCTATTTTAGCATTGGAAAGTGCACAGATGTAATGTTTGAATTCCATGATTGAAAATACATAGGATATTAATCAAGCAAACAATAGTGCAGTAGTACAGTGACCCATTATCAAATTAAGTTTTAATGATACGTACACAAGTACAGTGAAATGTCTTTCTTGCAAGCTCTAAACAGTACAGTGAGTGGTGACCCAATATGAGTACTGTTGAGTGTACAGCATCATTGTGAATTTCCCTCTGCTAAATTAAACTTTCTCAGTTTGCCATCCTTGTCTATTGAAGACTGATGTATAATCCAACAGGGTCAGTACAGTACAGTTCAAAAAGTATTCAGACCCCTTGACTATTTCCACATTTTGTTATGTTAAAGCCTTATTCTAAAATGTATTAAATTGTTTTTTTTCAATCATATATCTACACACAATACCCCATAGCGACAAAGTAAAAACAGGTTAGTAGAAATTTTTGCAAATGTTTTAAAAATAAAAAACGGAAATATAATTTACACTTACATAAGTATTCAGACCTTTTAATCAGTACTTTGTTGAAGCACGTTTGGTAGCGATTACAGCCTTGAGTATTCTTGGGTATGACGCTACAAGTTTGGCACACCTGTATTTGGGGAGTTTATCCCATTCTTCTCTGCGGATCTTCTCAAGCTCTGTCAGGTTGGATGGGGAGCGTTGCTGAGAAAGTACTGAGTAAAGGGTCTGAATACTTGTAAATGTCATATTTCAGTTTTGTATTTGTAATAAACATTTTTTTTTAAACTGTTTTTGCTTTGTCATTATGGGGTATAGTGTGTAGATTGATAAGAACAAACAAACAATTTAATCAATTTTAAAATAAGGCTGTAATGTAACAAAATGTGGAAAAGGTTAAGGGGTCTGAATACTTCCCGAATGCACTCTATATACATAGGCACGTAGTTTACAACCGGTACAGTAGGTGGCGGCATGCACCTCTAACGAGAATATGGACTGGGGGAGAGAGAGATAGGGCCAGCAATTGCACTGGGGAACGTTCCTCCGTGGCTGTTTCCAAAACCAAGTTTAGAAGTGGACATGACTGAGGGCAGGAGAGAATGGGGTGAGGACGTGAGAAGAGATAATAGGTTTTATTTGTTCTTAAGGATATATACAGATGGTTCAAATGATCCAATCAGTGGCAGGGTGGGGGCTTGGGTGTGCTTATTTTTTAATGTATTATTATTACTATTTTTAACCCCTCCACCACCCCTCTCATCGGAGGACAAATATCTTTGTTTTTTCAGTTTTTTTGCTACATATACAGTTGAAGTCAGAAGTTTATATACACTTAGGTTGGAGTCATTAAAACTCATTTTTCAACACCTCCACAAATTTCTTGCTAACAAACTATAGTTTTGGCAAGTCAGTTAGGACATCTACTTTGTGCATGACACAAGTCATTTTTCCAACAAATGTTTACAGACAGATTATTTCACTTATAAATTCACTGTGTCACAATTCCAGTGGGTCAGAAGTTTACATACACTAAGTTGAAGTTGTCTTTAAACAGCTTGGAAAATTCCAGAAAATGATGTCATGGCTTTAGAAGCTTCTGATAGGCTAATTGACATAATTTGAGTCAATTGGAGGTGTACCTGTGGATGTATTTCATGGCCTACCTTCAAACTCAGTGCCTCTTTGCTTGACAATCATGGCAAAATCAAAAATAAATCAGCCAAGACCTCAGAAAAAAATGTAGAAATCCACAAGTCTGGTTCATCATTGGGAGAAATTTCCAAACGGCTGAAGGTACCACGTTCATCTGTACAAACAATAGTACACAAGTATAAACACCATGGGACCATGCAGTCGTCATACCGCTCAGGAAGGAGACAC
Organism: Salvelinus namaycush; assembly: GCF_016432855.1. Taxonomy (NCBI): domain Eukaryota; kingdom Metazoa; phylum Chordata; class Actinopteri; order Salmoniformes; family Salmonidae; genus Salvelinus; species Salvelinus namaycush. The sequence continues at coordinate 31,059,398 of NC_052332.1, read as the reverse complement.
GTCCTGTCTCCTAGAGATGAACGTACTTTGGTGCGGAAAGTGCAAATCAATCATGACTGTTTATTTTTGAACCATTGCTATGGCTCTAAAGTTTCCATGCCCTAATGTGAAACCAAACTAAAATTAGTGCAAGGTAAAAAGATAACGGTGGCTAAATGCCAGAGGGGATGAGTCATTAAGGGGAGTTAATATGTGTGTGATGTAAGGAGGAAAAATGGTCTTCAGGTGCTCTTTAAGGCCGCGGGTTTGGGATTCTTTGGAAAAGGAGGCTGCCCTTGCATGACCCCCTATGTGTCTTCTTGAAATATTGAGTTCAACTCAGTAATCTGTCTTTATAGAATATTGTTCCAAAATTGCCTCAGGTCACAGTCACTCATTATGCTGGATGTTTTCCCTAATGAAGTTGTGACTACACTGTCTGCCAATTTTACAGGCAGTTTTCGCTGCCGTGATGCGCTCACATCCCAATTACTAATATCATGCTTAATCATCATCTCTTCAGTTAGCTTGAGAACTTTATCAAAGTCTCCCCTGAGTTATCTCTGAACGTAGAAAAGCTGCTTTTGAGGATTTCAATTAAACCAATACAGTTCGTCACAGACAATGTAGATCTTTGTAATCGCTTCGTACTGCAGCAAAATCACTAGTGTCAAACAATTTACTAAATGTGACTAACAGGAATACAATTTGGTTCTCATTTGGTTTGTCTACAAGCCTCTGAAAACTCTGCAAGAACCTCTAAAATGACATCTAGCAGTAACAGCACTTTACTCACAGACCCTGATTTTGAACTCCACAGTACATCCGCGGATCTTTCTAGCTCGATACATGGCCTAACATGGCCTATTGGGATGCAACTCTTTCTGGTAAGTGGTGAAATAAGCATAGCCAGTTACAAATGTAATGGCTTAGCAGATAATAAGAAAAGACGATCAGTATTTACCTGGCTAACAGAGAAGGAATATAATATATATTGTTTACAGGAAACTCATTCAACAATTTTAGATGAAGTTTTGTGGAAAAAGTACTGGGGGGGGCGAAATGTATATTTCTCCCATGGGCAAATACATTCAAAAGGGGTGATTGTTTTAATTAACAGTAATTTTGATCCAAATGTGCAAATTGTCCAAACAGATCATCAAGGTAGATGGATTATTTTAAATATGTTATTGGACAATAAACAGATATGGCTTATTAACCTATACGGTCCAAATAATGATGATCCAAGCTTATAATAATTTATCAACTCCACAAGCAACACTAGACTCTATTATTATGGTGGGTGATTTTAATACGGTCTTAAATACCTCTATGTGTCACGCCCTGACCTTAGAGAGCCTTTTCATGTCTCTATTTGGTTTGGTCAGGGTGTGATTTGGGGTGGGCATTCTATGTTCTGATTTCTATGTTTTTGTATTTCTATGTGTTGGCCGGGTATGGTTCTCAATCAGGGACAGCTGTCTATCGTTGTCTCTGATTGGGAATCATACTTAGGCAGCCTTTTCCCTTTTGTCATTGTGTGAAGTTATCTTTGTTAGTGGCACTAAAGCCCTACGGTTGTTTTTTCGTTTGTTGTTTTGTTGGCGACATTTACTAAAATAAAAGGAAAATGTAAGCTCACCACGCTACACTTTGGTCCACTTCTTTTGACGGCCGTAACACTATGGACCGGAAAGGAAATCACACTACAAACTATCACCCTCAGGCACTTAGGGAAATCATGAATGTCATGGATATTTTGGAGTTAGTGGCTATATGGAGGCTTAAATACCCTGACCTAGTGAGATATACATGGCGGAGGCTTAATCAAGCTAGTCGTCTTGACTACTTTCTTATGCCATTCTCTCTGGCACCAAAAGTAAAAAAAATAAAATAAAAAAAATGATAGGGGACAGAATGCGGTCGGATCATCACATAATTGGCATATATATTACTCTTGCAGAATTTCCACGTGGGCGAGGATATTGGAAATGTAATCAATGCCTACTAGATGATAAATTGTTTAGAACTAGGACAGAATAATTTATAACGGACTTTTTCCAGACATAACATAGGTACAGCAGATCCCCTTATTGTATGGGACACTTTTAAATGTGTAATTAGAGGCCATGCAATTCAGTACTCATCTATAAAACAAAATCAATTTAGATCAAAAGAGTCCATATTAACCAAGGAAATTGAAAAACTAACAGTACAGCTAGATAGCAATAACACTGTAGCATAGAGGCACAGAATAAGTTAGAGGAAAAACAAAAAGAAATGGAGGACCTTATTCAAGAAATATCCAGTGTAATATATTATAAAAAATAAAGCGAATTGGATGGAATATGGGGAAACATGCACCAAATTATTTTTCAATCTTCAACATAGAAATGCTACCAACAGTTTTTTATTGAAACTTGTTACCAATGATGGAGTCACGCATGATTCACCGAATGATATTTTGAAAGAGGAAGTAAAGTACTTTAAGAATATGTTTTGTTTGTCTCCATCTCCACTAACCGAAGCTAATTGTATGGATTTTTTTCCCTAATAATGTAAAATTAACATCTGTACAGAAAGACATGTGAAGGCCAAATTACAGAGGAGGAACTTCTTGATGCAATTAAAGCCTTTAAAGCTGGGAAAACTCCAGGGCTGGATGGCATACCAGTGGATGTATACACAACTTTTTTTGATACACTCAGAGGACCATTATTAGCATGTTTTAACCACTCCTATATAAATGGTAGATTATTGGACACGCAACAAGAAGGTCTGATATCATTATTACTGAAAAAGGACCCAAGTGGAATATATAAAGATCCAGTCTATTTAAAAAAAAAAATGGAGGCCTCTTACATGTCAGTGTTGTGATGCAAAAATCATAGCAAAATGCTTGGCGCATAGAATTAAAAATGTATTGTCAGATATTATTCATCCTAATCAGACAGGTTTATTACATGGGCGATACATTGGAGATAATATAAGACAAGTACTGGAAACAATAGAATACTATGAAATATCGGGGACACCAGGCCTGGTTTTCATAGCTGATTTTGAAAAGGCTTTTGATAAAGTATGACTGGAGTTTATATAGAAATGTCTAGAATATTTCAATTTTGGGGAATATCTTATAAAATGGGTTAAAGTTATGTATAGTAACCCTAGGTGTAAAATAGTAAATAATGGGTACATCTCAGAAAGATTTAAACTATCTAGAGGGGTAAAACAAGGTTGTTAGCTGTTAAAATGAGATCAAACATTAATATATAGGGATTAGAAATCCGTGGTTTAAAAACGAAGGTGTCATTGTACGCAGATGATTCGTGTTTTCTTTTAAAACCACAATTAGAATCTCTCCACGGCTTCATAGAGGATCTAGATACTTTTGCTATCCTCTATGGATTAAAACCAAATTATGGTAAGTGTACTATATTACATATTGGATCACAATTTTTTTTCACATTTTACATTACCATGTGGTTTACCAATTAAATGGTCTGACGGAGATGTGGACATACTCGGGAAACAAATCCCAAAATAAATAAATAATCTCACTCCAATACATTTTTATAGAAAGTTAGCAAAAATAGATAAGATCTTGCTAACTTGGAAAGGAAAATACCTGTCTATTTGTGATAAAATCACCATGATTAACTCTTTAGTCATATCACAGTTTATCTATTTTCTTATGGTTTTGCCTACACCTAGTGACCTGCTTTTTAAATTATATGAACAAAAATATTCAATTTTATTTGGAATGGCAAGCCAGACAAAATTAAAAGGGCCTCTTTATATAACGAATATGAATTCGGAGGGGCAGAAATTATTAAATATTATAGCATTAGACCTCTCACTAAACGCATCAGTCATACAAAAGTTATACTTAAATCCAAACTGATTCTCTAGTAAATTGGTAGGAATGTCTCATCCTATGTTCAAAAATGGCCTTTTTCCCTTTATTCAGATTACACCTGCTCACTTTCAGGTGTTTGAAAAGGAAATAATCTCCAAAATATTGTTATTTTTTAAACAAGCCTTAGAAAGTTGGTTGCAATTTCAGTTTAATCGACCTGAAAAGACAGAACAAATAATACAACTAATATTGTGGTTAAACTCGAATACACTAATTGATTTTTTTAAAAACTTATTTTTCGAAGACATTTAAAAAAAAGGTATAATTTTAGTGAATGATATCATAAATAGGACTGGTGTAGTTATGTCACACATGCAGTTAACACAGACATATGGAAATGTCTGCTCTACCCAAAATTACAACCAACTAATTGCAGCATTACCACAAAAATGGAAGAGGCAAGTAGAAGGGGAAAAAAGGAAGGAACTTGTATGTCGGCCCTGTATTAAAGAACATACATGGTTAAAGAAAAGTGTGATAAATAAAAACATATACCAATTTCATTTAAGGACCAAAACACTGACAGCTGTGCCATATAAATTGCAAAATAGTTGGCAAGAGATTTTCGATGTTTTTCGACCCATTCCATGGCGCATGGTTTATGAATTGATTTACGCAAAACAACGCTGGATTCAAAGCTTTGAATTTTTCAATTTAAATTACTATACAAAATTCTTGCAACCAAGCTCTGCAGATCATGCTGAGAGGAGGCAGAGTCATTAGATCATTTATTTTGGTACTGTCCATATGTAGCTCGTTTTTGGTCACAGGTCCAGGAATGGCTGAAGAAATGCAACATTTGCCTAGAACTAACGCTGCAGATAGCAATACTGGGTGATTTGAAAAGCCATAGTCAATCAATCAAAAATAGAATCATTATTTTAGCAAAAATGTTTATGTTTAATTTACAATCTGCAATCCAAGAGTGTGCAGAGACTGAGGCACCCAACCGTGAGAGGATCTGATGGTTCACGGTGTCTAAGGCAGCGGATAGATCTAGGAGGATGAACCGTCACACTTTACAGGAGGCCGATGTCTGATGAGAAATGTGTCTGTGTCGTAGACCACCTCTCCAGGATCACCTGAGGGGTTGTCTACACACTGGACTGGACCCTGAAACACAACACATAGTAAACATAGTAACCTACAATATCAATGTTTCTGAAAATGTTTTTAATCATAAAAACAAAATCTATTTGCGCACGATGGCGCACACCCGCGGCCGGTTTGGGTACGGTATTAGTCTCCTATTCAGAGGACCCCCACTTTTGTTAGTGTTTTATTGGTCAAGGTCACGCCAAATACTTATCACCACATCTCGTTCAGCCTATCAGCAGCCTTGATTCCCGGGACTTCAGTTTTAGTTAGTCTGACCCCAGCATGCTGTGTGGTCAAAAACGTGCTTTCCCCATCCTGATGAGCACTTCCACAGTTCACCCTCCTGTTGCACTTTTCCTCCTGTGGACTGAATCTCTGTATGTCTGATGTTTAATTGTGCGTGCATCTAAACAACACATAGTTAATGTCAGTTATCACTGCACATGATTCTCAGTTATCTGATCCATGAGTGGTCAGATGTGTGTGATGTGTGATGTGTGAATGTGGACATCTTCTTCCATTAAACTCCCTTAACCTGGACAGCCGTCTCATCCTTGTTCTGACCGGACATTCTGAAGTGGTTGCTACTGGCCTTAAGCCAGCACCTAAGGTTTCTTATTACATTCATGGTCCTTCGATTCTCTACAACCCTACCCCTATTTTTCACAGACAGCAGTCAGACAACCAAACAACAGCTGATATGAACTGAAGGTCTCTGAACTGTCACACTTTACTCACAGGAGGCTGATGTCCGATGGGAAATGTGTCTGTGTCATAGACCACCTCTCCAGGATCACCTGAGGGGTTGTCTTCACACTGGACTGGACCCTGAAACACAACACATAGTAAACATAGTAACCTACAGTATCAATGTTTCTGAAAACTGTTTTTAATCATAGTCACTGATTATTTGCCACTTTGTGTGTGTGTGTACACTCACAGGAAGAGGGGTGATGCTGGGAGGAGGGTTGGTCTCTCCAGAGAGGGGTTCTGGGACTGCCTGGTCAGGTTGATCATTTGAGTGTTTATTCTGTAAATTGGGTTATAATTTATTACATTGTAATAAGTAATCAAAACATGTTAATCTGACTGAGAAGTAGAAGAATAAAACAAGATGCCATTAGCTAATAAACACAACCACGACGCAATAAAACATCTGTCCTACAACCACAACGCAATAAAACATCTGTCCTACAACCACGACGCAATAAAACATCTGTCCTACAACCACGACGCAATAAAACATCTGTCCTACAACCACGACACAATAAAACATCTGTCCTACAACCACGACGCCAATAAAACATCTGTCCTACAACCACGACGCAATAAAACATCTGTCCTACAACCACGACGCAATAAAACATCTGTCCTACAACCACGACGCAATAAAACATCTGTCCTACAACCACGACGCAATAAAACATCTGTCCTACAACCACGACGCAATAAAACATCTGTCCTACAACCACGACGCCATAAAACATCTGTCCTACAACCACGACGCCATAAAACATCTGTCCTACAACCACGACGCCATAAAACATCTGTCCTACAACCACGACGCCAATAAAACATTTGTCCTACAACCACGACGCAATAAAACATCTGTCCTACAACCACGACGCCAATAAAACATCTGTCCTACAACCACGACACAATAAAACATCTGTCCTACAACCACGACGCCAATAAAACATCTGTCCTACAACCACGACGCCAATAAAACATCTGTCCTACAACCACGACGCCAATAAAACATCTGTCCTACAACCACGACGCCAATAAAACATCTGTCCTACAACCACGACGCCAATAAAACATCTGTCCTACAACCACGACGCCAATAAAACATCTGTCCTACAACCACGACGCAATAAAACATCTGTCCTACAACCACGACACAATAAAACATCTGTCCTACAACCACAACGCCATAAAACATCTGTCCTACAACCACGACGCAATAAAACATCTGTCCTACAACCACGACGCCATAAAACATCTGTCCTACAACCACGACGCCAATAAAACATCTGTCCTACAACCACGACGCCAATAAAACATCTGTCCTACAACCACGACGCAATAAAACATCTGTCCTACAACCACGACGCAATAAAACATTTGTCCTACAACCACGACGCAATAAAACATCTGTCCTACAACCACGACGCAATAAAACATCTGTCCTACAACCACAACGCCAATAAAACATCTGTCCTACAACCACGACGCAATAAAACATCTGTCCTACAACCACGACGCAATAAAACATCTGTCCTACAACCACGACACAATAAAACATCTGTCCTACAACCACGACGCCAATAAAACATCTGTCCTACAACCACGACGCAATAAAACATCTCATGTCTGAAAAGGCAGTGCAGTGGAGAAGAAACATTGGCTGCAATAAACCAAACTTAATACACAATACTACTACACTTGTAAAATAGCAGTATCTAGCCTCAACACATTTTCATAACAATAGACCCATATTATCTTTACAAACTGCACCATTTTAGGCTAAGGATGTCAGTCCCAGCTCTGAGTACGACAATGGTGTCTGAAACACCAAAAAAGGCCAAATCTAAACACCTGTTAATTTTTCTAAAAGCTGTATTGTAATATACTGTATGTGTGAATCACAACTTTTTGTCCCTCTTCGGTCTGCTCGACACGTGGTGTTGCTGTGTCATTAGCATGCCTCATCCAAAACTTAAAACCTTCTAATCATTCAAATATTCAAATGTATAACACAAGCAACAGATCATAAAGTACTGCAGCTTGGATGTATGCTGACTAGCCCTATAAACACATTCACAACATTCATCCGTAGTATCTGTTCCGTACTGTCGATGCTAAGCATGGTGGGGACCACGTGCAACCACATTCACCGCCGCACATCACACAAAGTTTAATGATATACTTCCAGTACACAACAAATACAATAGTAAACATTTAACAAATCATGATATTAGCTAATAAACTTACCCCCATGTTACAACATGCGATAATGTTGAATACTGAATACTTTACTTTGACAGAGATACCCTTCCTGTGTCGACCTTGTATAGTGTGGTAGATATTACCGGAAGAGTGTGTATCTTCCGGTAAAACTACAGTGATATACAGAACATACTAAATTATATCATCATGCATACATTGCCGTGTGTTAAAATTTTTACCCCCAAAATTTGATCCCACAAATTCTCAATAGAGAATCTCCATTAAAAGTGTTTTAGTTTTGGACTAGGCTTAATACGAGTCTGGGAAAACTGCCCCTCAAGTTTCGGGGCGGCAGGTAGCGTTGGGCCAGTAACTGAAAGGTTGCTAGATCGAATCCCTGAGCTGACAAGATAAAATCTGTCGTTCTGCCCCTGAACAAGGCAGAACCCCCTGTTCCTAGGCCGTCGTTGTAAATAAGAATTTGTTCTTAACTGACTTGCCTAGTTAAATAAAGGTTAAATAAAGAAATAGTGAGTAAAACTGTCCCAACATACCTTGCTTCTCCATCATGTGGGCCTCTGGTCAGGTTGAACTGTAAAATAATGACTTTATCTGTTCCATGACTAGTTTGAGTTTGGTCTAATGGTAGCGTAGTGATCCAGACTCAGGATGTAATCCTAGTAGCAGGGGTTCAATCCCGGAGACTTCCACCTTCCTCTTTCCCTACCTTCCTCTTTCCCCTTCATGTTTTCTCCTCTCCTTCATATCTGGTTGAAGATCAATAACATTACAAAATCTACAAAACGAGGTGCTCAAACTCAGAGGTTTTCCTACAAGTCTGAGTAACAACAGATCTGACGAGCACTATGATTTCTATCATTCTATCAACATATGCAAATAAATGCAAAATCAAAACCTATTCGACTCCATAGATGTGCACAGAGTTTTTAGCAGTACTGCTACCAATGAAAGCACTGTTGCCATGTATATCTGTCTTGTGTATCTGTCATGGTGATCTCTTTTAATGTCTGATGTCTGTGTGTTGTTCTATTTAACTGTTGTCTGACCTCTGGACAGGTTGTCATTGTAAATAAGAATTAGTTCTTAATTGACTTCGACAAAACAAAGAAGAAATCCAATGAAATCACTGTTTCTAACAACATACGCAATAGAATATTATTTCTGTGGAATACAGAGCCATACAGTTGTTTACTGCTGTTTTCTTTCCCCTGGCTGTGAGGAAGAGGAAGAGAGGGAAGGGAGAGAGAGAGAGGGAAAAAAAGAAAGGGAGAGAGGGGGGGGGGGGGGGTGTGACGTAGGTAGGGAGTGAGAGGGGGAGGGAGGAGGGGGTGGGAGATGAAGTAGATAGGGAGTGAGAGGGGGAGGGAGGAGGGGAGGGTAGGGAGAGAGAGAGAGAGAGAAAAAAAAGAAAGGGAGAGAGGAGGGGGTGGGATGTGATGTAGGTAGGGAGTGAGAGGGGGAGGGAGGAGGGGGTGGGAGATGAAGTAGGTAGGGAGTGAGAGAGGAGGGGGGAGGGGAGGGTAGAGAGAGAGAGAGAGAGGCGAGGAAGAGAGGGTAGAGAGAAAAAAGAAAGAGCTCAGTGTATTTACAGATCATTTGAATATATTCCCTGCCTACATACTGTAGTTATTGTTGTAGATGGGCATATATTTCTTACCATATTACTGTTGGAGTTGGGCCTATATTTCTTACCATATTACTGTTGGAGCTGGGCCTATATTTCTTACCATATTACTGTTGGAGCTGGACCTATATTTCTTACCATATTACTGTTGGAGCTGGACCTATATTTCTTACCATATTACTGCTGGAGTTGGGCCTATATTTCTTACCATATTACTGTTGGAGCTGGGCCTGTATTTCTTAGCATATTACTGTTGGAGCTGGACCTATATTTCTTACCATATTACTGCTGGAGTTGGGCCTATATTTCTTACCATATTACTGTTGGAGCTGGGCCTGTATTTCTTACCATATTACTGTTGGAGCTGGGCCTGTATTTCTTAGCATATTACTGTTGGAGCTGGGCCTATATTTCTTACCATATTACTGCTGGAGCTGGGCCTGTATTTCTTAGCATATTACTGTTGGAGCTGGACCTATATTTCTTACCATATTACTGTTGGAGTTGGGCCTATATTTCTTACCATATTACTGTTGGAGCTGGGCCTATATTTCTTACCATATTACTGTTGGAGCTGGGCCTGTAACACAAATGTGTGCTATTGGGCATACTGGAGGACTGGAGTTGGGAAACCCTGTTCTAAATAAAGCTCAGGTTAGCTGGCTATTTAAGGTGAGTGTGTGTGTGTGTGTGTGTGTGTGTATCTGGCTGGCCAGTTCTCTGAAGCCCAGGTTAGCAGGCTGTTGGAGGTGTGTGAGGAGCGATTCAAGATACATACAAAGACAAGAAGGCGTAGTGTTACATTACATATATTCATTGGCAGTCATTCAACTGTGTGTGTGTGTGTGTGTGTGTGCGTGTGCGTGCATGCGTACGTGCGTGAGTGATTGTGTGAGTGATTGCGTGCGTGCATGCGTGCGTGCATGCGTGCGTGTTGAGTCTGGCTGCTGAGAGGTTCTGCAGGAAGTGTGGGTTCAGGCCGTACTCGGACTGTAGCTCGGAGAACGTGCACACCGGGTCGGCCACATCAATGCCAAGAGTGTGCAAAGCTGTCAACAAGGCAAAGGGTGGCTACTTTGAAGAATCTCAAATATAAAATATATTTTAATTTGTTAAACACTTGTGGATACTACATGATTCCATATGTGCTATTTCATAGTTTTGATGTCTTCACTACTTTTATACAATGTAGAAAATAGTAAAAATAAAGAAAAACCCTGGAATGAGTAGGTGTGTTCAAACTCTTGCTAATCTCTTGTGATTTCTGTGTGTTGTGTTCTATTTAACTGTTGTCTCCACCTCTGGACAGGCCATCATAGTAAATAAGAATTTGTTCTTAATTGACTTACTTGTATAAATGAAGGTTACATTAAAATAAAAAAGCGCTTCATGAAATCCAATCAATTGTTATTTATTATTATGAATTACATGAAACACATCTGAAAACAACCAGTAACAGAATACAGGACAGATGTCATACACACATCCGTCCATCCGTCTGTCTACCTGTTTCTATCTGTCCTCTCAGGCAGCTTGTCTGTTCCCTTCTTTCCTTCTCCATGTTCCTGAGAACAGAAAGAGAGAGAGAGAGACAGCAGAACCCAGATGTGTGTTAGTTCAGTCTGTGGGGCAGAAGTCATCCATGTCAAACTCACAATATACTGAACGTACAGTGCATTCAGAAAGTATTCAGACCCCTTGACTTTTTCCACATTTCGCTACATTACAGCCTTATTCTAAAATTGATTAAATTGTTATTTTTCCCCCTCATCAATCTACACACCATACCCCATAATGACAAAGCAAAAACAGGTTTAGAATTTCTTGCAAAATGTATTAAAACCCCCCCGGAAATTTCACATTTACATAGGTATTCAGACCCCTTACTCAGTACTTTGTTGAAACACCTTTGGCAGCGATTACAGCCTCGAGTCTTCTTGGGTGTGACTATTGGATGGGGAGAGTCGCTGCACAGCTATTTTCAGGTCTCTCCAGAGATGTTCAATCAGGTTCAAGTCCGGGCTCTGACTGGGCCACTCAAAGGACATTCAGAGACTTGTCCCGAAGTCACTCCTACGTTGAAAACATCCCCACAGCATGATGCTGCCACCATGCTTCACCGTAGGGATGGCGCCAGGTTTCCTCCAGATGTGATGCTTCACCTTCTGTTCAGGCCAAAGACTTCAATCTTGGTTTCATTAGACGAGATAATCTTTTTTTTCATTGTCTGAGAGTCCTTTAGGTGCCTTTTGGCAAACTCCAAGCGGGCTGTTGTGCCTTTTACTGAAGAGTGGCTTCCGTCTGGCCACTCTACTATAAAGGCCTGATTGGTGGAGTGCTGCAGAGATGGTTGTCCTTCTGGAAGGTTCGCCCATCAAGACAGAGGAACTCTGGAGCTCTGTCAGAGTGGTCATCGGGTTCTTGGTCACCTCCCTGACCAAGGCCCTTCTTGTGGACCTTCAATGCCACAGATCTTCTTTTAGTACCCTTCCCCAGATCTGTGCCTCGACACAATCCTGTCTCGGAGCTCTATGGACAATTCCTTCGACCTCATGGCTTGGTTTTTGCTCTGACATGCACTGTCAACTGTGGGACTTTATATAGATAGGTGTGTGCCTTTCCAAAAGTCAAGGGGTCTGAATACTTTCCGAATGCACTGTTAATATGTCTGATGACATCATCGAAAGCAGACAGTTGGTGGACATCAATCTAGATATGTTTAAGACTAATGGCTCTTTCTCAATTCATCTTTCCTTGGCCGTTTCTAATTTGGGCAAAAGTCTGTCCTCCACCCTCTCTACTCCATTCTCTCTCCTCCATCACACAGAAACCAATAAGTGGTTGAGTGGACGAGGAGTTGTCGAGGAGTTGAAGAGTTTTGAAATCTTCCACACCCCCATCTTAATCAGCTTTTGGATTTGTCGGAGGAGAAAAGCATGTACATATTTAAAAACAACATGCTACGTATTACATTTTTTTGTATTGCAAAACTAACTTCATTTGTTTTCATCACTTAACACATGTATTTTGGGATCGACCCCTGTAAACATAATTTGCCTGATGCTGCACGAGTTGAGGAGAGTCTAATTTCATACCAGCACATTTTTGTCCATGCTCCCTCTCCTCGATTACATTTGACCTTTTTTTTTAAGAAGTGAGAGAGGACATAGGAGAGAGGACGCAGGAGTTGAGGAAATCCAATTGAGAAAAGCCAGTTTTTTTCTTGCATCCTGTCTCCTCGCCGCCTCCTCAAATCAATTCACATTGGATAAGGGGGTCCGATGGGAGGGACCTTAAACCTTCTCCACCAATGCGGTTGACAAGGAGGCGAGGAATGGCAGAAAGATGAATTGAGAAAGATCCTGTGTTTCCAAATGTTAAGGTGATATGTTAACTTTTTCATAAAAGCATGAAACTTAGTACAATTGTACAGTTTGGGGCCCTGAACATTTTCAGATATGTAGCCATCGCAAAAATGCCTCCTGGCAGCCGAGGTGGACATTTTCCATTCCCCTATAACCAAATAATGTATTTTGCATCATATCTCCTGAATGAACATGATGACACAAGGATTACAATTAATGCCATGTAAAACATAAAAAACTACTTCAGATGGCCATGGCGGACATTTTCCTATTCCGCCATAACCAGACAATGTATTTTCCTTCATATCTGTAGAACAAACCATGATACCACAGGAAAGCTGATGTCTACACCTATGTTTTAATGTCTACACCTAAGGTCAATGAATACAATGGTGCCATGTACAACATCATACAGATTTCTGATTTATTTTATATTTGCAGTTTCTGACAACGTATACACAATAGAATATAATTTATGTGGCATACAGAGCCATACAGTTGTCTACTGCTGTCGTCTTGTCCCTGGTTGTGAATGTAGATACTGTGTGTGTAAATTCATGGAACACAGGAAGGCCTTTGAAATTGTCTGGACCAGGGACTTGGTGATTTCATGGGCATGTATGTATCTCAGGTGCTTGTCGGTCCCAAATGCCACCCACCACTTCTCAAATTATATTTCAGAAGAGAACACTTCCATTTTGGAGCAATTCACAATTCTCCTTTATGCACGCACAACATCAGAAACAACTACAGGAGGCCATTTTGCTGTTCCGCCATAAACGGACAATGTATTGTCTGTTATATCAGTTTAACCAAACATGATAACAAAGAAAAGATGTCTACCCCCATGTTTTGATGGCCAATTATTAAAATACCAAAAACAGTTCAGATTGGTATTATGTAATGGTGGACGGCCATGGGAAGAAATCCAATGAAAACACTGTTTCGGACAATGTAACATCCTCGAACAATATCATATTATTTCTGTTGATTTGAAAATTGGATTACACTGGGTTTTTTCTTCTGATTGTACTTTACCAAAAATCTATGTATGGAGTCACCATTGACACCAAGCTAAGGCAGGAGCAACTGCACACTGCTACCCCTAAACCTCATAACACAGAAAGAAAAGGCTGGACGTTTCTGAGATTCTATGGTATACTAATCAAGATTGATTCAATCATAAGGCCATTTTTCAACTACCTCAAATGTAGTGTCATTTTGGGCAAAACCAAAGAGTTTTCAAACCCAGAGTTCCAAGTGGCCAATACTACTGGAACATCTCGTGAAGCAGACTCAACAGACCAGCCGTGGTTTGGGGAGTCAATGGGAGAAGTGAACATTTCTTTCTTAGTAGTTGCTTTTCTCTCAACCTATATTCAAGCCAATGTCTCAAGTAGCTGAACATGTCGTTACTACAACCTTGTGAAAGTGACAAACTGACACGTTTTCATTGGTCAAAAACAACTTGATATCATCTTGATTTGACGGCCTGCACATGAGCAACATGCGCATCTCTTTGGCAGTACCATCTCCAGGTGGTTCCCTATGCAGTCTGTAGTGAGACACTCATCTCTCCTATCGTCTTCCTTATTTAAAATATATATATTTAACTAGGCAAGTTAGTGAAGAACAAGTTCTTATTGACAATCGCAGGCTGCCCCGGCCAAACACGGGCGACGCAGGGCTAATTGTGCGCCACCCTATGGGACTCCCAATAACATCCGGGTGTGATACAGCCGTATTACCACTGACTGGTTCATGGCCAAAACCACATCATACCACCCAGAGGTATTGAGAGGACCCTGTTCTCCCCAGCTGTAAGATCTCTAGACAACAATCTCTCATTGTCCCATTTGGAGGTCTGAGCAGAACAGCCTCAAAACAAATATCCACCTATAATACAACAGCAACGTCAAATCTGTTCTGCTGTATAGTTTGGAGTGTCGCCGTGTTGTCAAGAATGAGAAGGATGGAGTCTTTCAGCAGTGGATGTCTCAACAGAATCTTCTGGCCGAATAAAATACACTACAGTAAGCTATACAAGAAGACCAGTTGTCAAAATGTCACCGAGCAGATCAAGAGACTAAGACTCTGGTGGGTTGGTCATGTTCTCAGAATGCCCAGATACACTCATTATGGACTTCAGTCCCAATGGGGATGAAGTTGATTGAAGTCTAGAATATTGACAATTTGTCTCACCTAGTTTCCATCTTTTAATGTGTACTTTGCTGCCGCTTGCTCTTTGGTGGTCTAGGCTGGTTTGCTGTAAAGCTCTCCGTGACAATAGTTGTTGTGAAAAGGGCAATTTGTATTAACTGATTTTGATGTGCTGCACAAATGAATAATTTGTGGGAGGATTTTCTCCTTTTCTGTTCCTTTCATCATGAACATCTCCAAATGAGCTTGATTGATGTTATCTTGACTGTTAGTGCAATCATAAAGGAGAATTGTGAAATGCTCCGAAATGGAAATGTTCTGTTATGATGTTACAGGCTTTGGTTTTTCCTTTTACATTTTGAGGTTGGACGTTAGCACGTCGGGCGCACCGATTGCTGTCACATCGTTAGTCAGTACGTGTTATACATGTGCTGGCTTGTTCATCTCATTAGTCGGAAGGTGTTTGACCTGTGCTGTCCGAGGTGATATTTAAGAGTGGCTGGCCCAGTGCTCCAGTTGTCTTGAGAGATGTGGAAGGTTAACACCTTAAGTTGGCTCTCCCTATTTGTTTCTAGATAACTAAGTCCTTTATCTGACCTTCTGTGTTTTTGTATCGCTTCACTTTTTGGTTTTCTTCCTGTCTTTAAGTTTTTCTTTTGTTGGGCAAATTTTGTGGCCGCTTATGGTGGGTGTCTTTTAGGTCCCAGTTGTTGTTGCTATGCAACTTTCAGTGGACACCCCCATAAGTGTCTTTCAAAACCCCTCCTAAAACCCCACCTGTTTCATTTAGGTTATCAGTGACTTTGGTTTGAGTGACATTTTTGGTTCTCTAGCTGGTGAACGTAACAAATATAATTTGATGAGTGGCATTTGGGACCCACAAGCACTTGAGGTCCATACTGTACGTGCCCATGAAATCACCAAGTCCCTGTGTCCAGACCATTTCATAGGCCTTCCTGTGTTCCATGAATTTACAGTGTCGCACAGTATCCACATTCACAGCAAGGGGAACGACAACAGCAGTAGACAACTATAAGGGTCTGTATTCCGCAGAAATAATGTTCTATTGCATACATTGTCAGAAACAGAAATTTCTTGCCATGGCAGTCCAACATGAAATAATAATCTGAACTGTTTATGATGTTATACATGGCACTGTTGGCACCATCAAAACATAGAGTAGACATTACATTTTCTATGTTATCCTGGTTGGTTCTACAGATACAGTTGTGGCCAAATATATTGTCACCCTTGCACTTTTCTTAACGTTATGGTTGGTTTTAGTTCCTGTGTAAGAGTGTGTAGTGTGCAGTGTGTGTGTGCGTGTGTGTTAATACTTTGTTGATAATATCCGTCATGGCCGGTAGGTTTCTGTTCTCGGTTTCCATAAAACAGCAGCTCCTGTTCAACCGTCTCTACTGCTAAGTTCCTGAGGAGAACACACACAATGTAGAACATGTATTTAGACCGTTATGAGAAGAGGATACAGGCAAGTGAGAAGGATGGACACAGGGATTGAACCCCGGTCTCTGGTGGGGAGCTTCCAGCCAGTGTTATCACTAACAGCTCTGCACAAAAGAGCTGGTAGTTATGGGTAGTGTAGTATAATATAAGTAGGTGGTTATGGGTAGTGTAGTTGAATAGAGGGTTCTGGGTAATGTAGTACCTGTGTCCAAAGTTAACAGAGACCAGGTTGTCCAGATTAAGGCGACACTATTCTTCCATGTCTGAAGCACACATCACAGCCGTGCAGGCAGGCAGGCAGGCAGGCAGGCAGGCAGGCAGGCAGGCAGGCAGGCAGGCAGGTCGGACACAGGAGGTAGAGAGGACAGGTGAGATTCCACAGGTGGACAGAGAGAAGAGCTGTGTGTGTGTGTCCATCCGTGTGTGTCTATGTTTGTGTGTGTGTCTGTCCGTGTGTGTGTGTGTGTGTGAGTGCCTCCAAAGAGCACCTATTGGTAGATGAAGAAAAAGAAAAGCTGAAATTAAATATCCCTTTGAGCATGCTGAAGTTATTAATTACACTTTAGATGTTGAATTTTAGAACAAGGCTGTAACGTAACAAAATGTGGAAAAAGTTAAGGGACACTGATCCCGTAGAGGTTAATTAAGGAGTCTGAATACACTGTATGCTAGCAGCTAGGGGGTACAACAAATTACAGATTATACAAAGGCCTTAAAAGACACACATATTGACAATAGGCACAACTCCAATATAAAGTAGTTTTTTTCAAAGTTGCCGAAATGCTCCACTTATATCAAATGATGTGTATTAACTCTGGATGACTGACGGGGGCTGTATTGAAGCCACCACACAGCCATCTCAGTACTCCTCCTCAATTGTAAAAAAGATTTTGGAAGCTATGGAAATGCATTTATGAATGTCTACTTTTGTTTTTGACACATTTATTCTATTACAGACACTAATACATGCATTTAAATTATATTAAATGGGTTAAAATAAAAAACAAAAAAGTATATAAAAACATTTTCCTTAAAATATATATATTTTTGTCCTTGAAATACTGTAGAATTCCATGAATTCCTATAGAATACCACAGTATGAGTCATAAAACCTAGCGGTCAGAGGGAAATGGTTCCAAAACAGTTAAATAAGGGCTGTGTTTCGTGTAGGCTAACCCTGGCATGACGTTTTGATAACCATGTAAATCTCTTTCAGACAAGGTGACTTATCAATATAGTCGTCTCTATTTACTCTCAGAAATCAAAAATGGTGGAAAAACTATTGGAACCGTTTCCCTGTTTGACCGCTAGATTTTATGGGTATTATGACAACTCCACTGTGGGGCTCTATGGAGGACTGCTCCTACTAGGGAGAGCCAATATGGCCGACCGGTGGCTTCAAAGCCTTTAAAAATTATTGTTATTTTAATTTTAACCAATAGCCAATAAATAACGTCAGCAATCCAGGGTTTACATACATCATTGCTTGTATCTGTGCATTCATAACAACCTAACCATTACAACATTTCTATTAGATCAAATCCGTTTTAATCACCAATTCATTTTTGTTGTTGACCAATTTGACCTCTATACGTTCCTCAATTCGTGGGTTTATTTATCACGGACGGATTTTCGGCAGATTAAAACCTCGCGCTGCCTCTTCCTCGGTTTCCACAAGTTATCACAGACAAAGTCAAAATTGTCTAGTAAAAAAAGTATTTTTTAAATTAAAAAATATATATTTTTGGTCTTAAAGGGATACTTCAGGATTTTGGCAATGAGACCCTTTATCTACTTCCCCAAGAGTCAGATGAACTCGTGGATACCATTTTCATGTATCTGCGTGCAGTTTGAAAGAAGTTGGTAACTAGCACTAGCGCAATGACTGGAAGTCTATGGGTATATCTATGGGTATAGACTTTCAGTCATTGCATACTAGCAGATACCCATAAACTTCCAGTCATTGCTCTAACGCTAGTTAGTATTGGCTCACGAAACTACCTCTAACTTCCTTCATACTGGACACAGAGACACAAATAGAATCCACAAGTTCATCTGACTCTGTGGAAGTAGATAATTGCCAAAATCCCAAAGTATCCCTTTAGTTTTGTGGTTAGGGTTAGTTATAAAAATCACATTTTAAATTAGAGAAATTGTAGGAATAGGTGGGGTTTATGACTTTTGGCTGTGGTATTGGACCCTTTTCCTCTCTTCCCCCAAGCATGATGTGATGTTAATTGCTTACCACACCTGTGTGGAAGTACCGGCTTTCAATATAGACCCCTTTCCAGCACACGACACACTGACGTCATGCACAGATGCGCGTTAGCTGCAGTAAGAAAGCCATCGCCATCTGCTCAACATAGATTACATTTACGTTATTACTTCTAAACAAAATAACTTTTTGGGGTTCTCATAAGCTTACAATTATGTTTCTTGCTTCAACAGTCGCTAAGATTATATTTGGTTGTGATCTTTGCAAAATAACTATTTTTGGAAGCAACAGTTATCTAAAATGCTAACGCTCATTGACATAGGCTGTAGCAAAAGTTGCTGAAGAGCCATTTTACTGGTTGAAGTGTTTTAAAAAAAAGTATAATGCAGTTGATTTGCGAAGATGACACAAACATATTAAACAGGACGTTCATACAGCCTAAAAAAACAGTAGTGTGAAATGCAACATGTAAATAGTTTTTTTTGGTGGCATTCTATATAATGTTAAACGCCCCAGAGTTCTGACAAACTTGCGCGCGGCAATATTTGTAAACACAGAAAGGGGTCTATACTTTGTCCCTCATTTACTCAAGTGTTTACTTTATTTGGCAGTTGCCTGTAGCTAGCTGGATTACGTCACTACACGCATCGCAAACAGCTAGCCATTAACTACAGTCACAAATATGGTAGTGAGAGGAAGGCCTCTGGCTGGCAGTGAGAGAAGATTGAACGAGAATGATGTTAGCCATTTTTTTTAAAGAGTACTAAAGTTGCTTACTCGCAGGCTATACCGTCAACGGTTCGCAGCATCGATTCTCCACACAATCAATACTCATTGTACATGAATGAAGAAATATCGGGCAACAACACCATTACCTTAAATCTTTCGGCATCCTTTTCAAACCCCTTGATCAAATTTATCTCCGGCTCCGAGCTTTCAAAACAATTCGAACGCGCCCATTGAAACAGACGATAACGGCATGACGAATCAATCCCGGTCTCGTTAAACCAACCGGTGACTCAACGATTGATTACAAAGCCTGGATGTATTTGTGTGGTTGTACTTCGTGTGTACACCACATAGTGTCGCTGTTGTATTAGAGTATAATGAAAGATTATGATAACCAGCCCATAGCTAATGAAAGGTTTCCCCTTTCATCTGTGTTATAATACTTCAGAAATGGAATATGGAAACCAGAAGTATTTTGCACTGTCAGACATGTATTGCATATTAAATGTCTTAACTGGCAATATTGGTAGTAAAAATATTATTGAATACCACTGATGTTTGTATCCTTTATTTCCTCAGATACACATGATTGTCTCTCATTTACAAGACTGGAGTTTTGTGAAGGAAGATGTAAACACATTCAGCTAGTGTTTGTCATGGAGACATTAAAACCCGACGATGGTTATATTTACCAAAGACTGTCCAAGGCATCAGAATACCATCTATATAACAAGACCCCGGCCAAAACATCAACGCCACAGGTAACTTCCACAAAGCTGTGAACAATCTGAGAGACAAAGCAAGAATGGCTTTCTATGCCATCAAAAGGAACATAAAATTAGACATATCAATTAGGATCTGGCAAAAAATACTTGAATCCGTTATAGAACCCATTGCCCTTTATGGTTGTGGGGTCTGTGGTCTGCTCACCAACCAAGAATTCACAAAATGGGACAAACACCAAATTGAGACTCTGCATGCAGAAGTCAGCAAAAAGATCCTCGATGTACAACTTAAAACACCAAATAATGCATGCAGAGCAGAAATAGGCCTATGCCCGCTAATAATCAAAATCTAGGAAAGAGCCGTTAAATTCTACAACCACATAAAAGGAAGCGATTCCCAAACCTTCCATAACAAAGCAATCACCTACAGAGATATGAACCTGGAGAAGAGTCCCCTAAGCAAGCTGATCCTGGGGCTCGGTTCATAAACACAAACAGACCCCACAGAGCCCTAGGACATCAACACAATTAGACCCAACCAAATCATGGGAAAACAGAAAGATAATTACTTGACACATTGGAAAGAATTAACAAAAAAAACAGCAAACTAGAATGCTATTTGGCCCTAAACAGAGAGTACACAGTGGCAGAATACCTGACCACTGTGACTGACCTACAGAAGCTTGTGAAAGTATTCACCCCCTTGGCATTTTTCCTATTTTGTTGCCTTACAACCTGGAATTAAAATTGATTTTTGGGGGTTTGTATCATTTGATATACACAACATGCCTACCAATTTGAAGATGCTAAATATTTTTTTTCTTGTGAAACAAACAAGAAATAAGACAAAAAAAACAGAACTTGAGCGTGCATAACTATTCACCCCCCCAAAATTAATACTTTGTAGAGCCACCTTTTGCAGCAATTACAGCTGCAAGTCTCTTGGGGTATGTCTCTATAAGCTTGGCACATCTAGCTACTGGAATTGTTGCCCATTCTCCAAGGCAAAACTGCTCCAGCTCTTTCAAGTTGGATGGGTTCCGCTGGTGTACAGCAACCTTTAAGTCATACCACAGATTCTCAATTGGATTGAGGTCTGGGCTTTGACTAGGCCATTCCAAGACATTTAAATGTTTCCCCTTAAACCACCCGAGTGTTGCTTTAGCAGTATGCTTAGGGTCATTGTCCTTCTGGAAGGTGAACCTCTGTCCCAGTCTCAAATCTCTGGAAGACTGAAACAGGTTTCCCTCAAGAATTCCCCTGTATTTAGCGCCATCCATCATTCCTTCAATTCTGACCAGTTTCCCACTCCCTGCCGATGAAAACATCCCCACAGCATGATGCTGCCACCACCATGCTTCACTGTGGGGATGGTGTTCTCAGGGTGATGAGAGGTGTTGGGTTTGCGCCAGACATAGCGTTTTCCTTGATGGCCAAAAAGCTCAATTTTAGTCTCATCTGACCAGAGTACCTTCTTCCATATGTTTGGGGAGTCTCCCACATGCCTTTTGGCGAACACCAAATATGTTTGCTTATTTTTTTCTGGCCACTCTTCCGTAAAGCCCAGCTCTGTGGAGTGTATGGCTTAAAGTGGTCCTATGAACAGATACTCCAATCTCTGCTGTGGAGCTTTGCAGCTCCTTCAGGGTTATCTTCGGTCTCTTTGTTGCCTCTCTTATTAATGCCCTCCTTTCCTAGTCTGTGAGTTTTAGTGAGCGGCCCTCCCTTGGCAGGTTTGTTGTGGTGCCATATTCTTTCCATTTTTTAATCATGGATTTAATGGTGCTCCATGGGATGTTCAAAGTTTCAGATATTTTTTTATAACTCAACCCTGATCTGTACTTCTCCACAACTTTGTCCCTGACCTGTTTGGAGAGCTCCTTGGTCTTCATAGTCCCGCTTGTGTCACGTTCCTGACCTGTTTTCTGTTGTTTTGTATGTGTTTAGTTGGTCAGGGCGTGAGTTGGGGTGGGTATTCTATGTTGTGTGTCTAGTTCGTCTGTTTCTATGTTCAGCCTGATATGGTTCTCAATCAGAGACAGCTGTCAATCGTTGTCCCTGATTGAGAATCATATATAGGTGGCTTGTTTTGTGTTGGGGATTGTGGGTGGTTGTTTCCTGTCTTTGTGTTTTGTCTGCACCAGCAAGGACTGTGACGGTTAGTGTGTTTTGTCAGTTTGTATAGTGTTTTTGTTTTGTCTATTAAATTCATTATGTCTAATTACCACGCTGCACATTGGTCCTCTGATCCTTCTCGCCTCTCCTCGTCTGAGGAGGAGGACGAAGTAGACTGCCGTTACAGAACCACCCACCAAACAAGGATCAAGCAGCGTGGCAACGGGCAGCAGCGACAGCAGCAGCGGTACCAGGAGGAATGGTCATGGGAGCAAATATTTAACGGAGAAGGACCCTGGGCTAAGGTTGGAGAATATCGCTGCTCTCAGGAAGAGATGGAGGCAGCTAAAGCCCAGGAGCGGTGGTCTGAGGAGGCAGCACGGAAGCGGGGCTGGAAGCCCGTGAAGAAACCCCAAAAATGTCTTGGGGGGGGGGGGCTAAAGGGTAGTGTGGCGAGGGCAGGTAGGAAACCTGCGCCCACTTCCCATGCTTACCGTGGAGAGCAGGAGTACGGGCAGACACCGTGTTATGCGGAAGAGCGCACGGTGTCTCCTGTACGGGTGCATAGCCCGGTGCGGGTTATTCCACCTCCCCGCACTGGGCGGGCTAGAGTGAGCATTGAGCCAAGTGCCATGAAGCCGGCTCTACATATCTGGCCTCCAGTACGTCTCCTCGGGCCGGTGTACATGGCACCAGCCTTACGCATGGTGTCCCCGGTTCGCCAACACAGCCCAGTGCGGGTTATTCCACCTCCCCGCACTGGACGGGCTACGGGGAGCATGCAACCAGGTAAGGTTGGGCAGGCTCAGTGCTCAAGGGAGCCAGTACGCCTTCACGGTCCGGTATATCCGGCGCTACCTTCCCGCCCCAGCCCAGTACCACCAGTGCCTACACCACGCACCAGGCTTCCAGTGCGTCTCCAGAGCCCTGTTCCTCCTCCACGCACTCTCCCTGTGGTGCGTGTCTCCAGCCCAGTACCACCAGTTCCGGCACCACGCACCAAGCCTCTTGTGCGTCTCCAGAGCCCTGTACGCACTGTTCCTTCTCCCCGCACTCGCCCTGAGGTGCGTGCCCTCAGCCCGGTACCTCCAGTTCCGGTACCACGCACCAGGCCTATAGTGCGGATCGAGAGTCCAGTGTGCCCTGTTCCTGCTCCCTGCACTAGCCTTGAGGTGCGTGTCTCCAGTCCGGTACCACCAGTTCCGGCACCACGCACCAGGCCTACTGTGCGCCTCAGCAGGTCAGAGTCGGCCGTCTGCCCAACGCCGCCTGTACTGCTCGTCTGCTCAGCGCCGTTTGAGCTGCCTGCACTGCTCGTCTGTCCAGCGCCGTCTGAGCTGCCTGCACTGCTCGTCTGCCCAGCACCGTCTGAGCTGCCTGTCTGCCCAGCGCCGTCTGAGCCATCCGTCTGCCCAGCGCCGTCTGAACTGCCCGTCTGCCCAACGGCGCCTGAACTGCCCGTCTGCCCAACGGCGCCTGAACTGCCCGTCTGTCCAACGGCGCCTGAACTGCCCGTCTGCCCAACGGCGCCTGAACTGCCCGTCTGCCCAACGGCGCCTGAACTGCCCGTCTGCCCAACGCCGTCTGAACTGTCCGTCTGCCAAGCGCCGCATGAACTGCCCGTCTGTACTGAGTATTCAAAGCCGCCCGTCTGTACTGAGCCTGCAAAGCCGCCCGTCTGCCATGAGCCTTCAGAGCCGTCCGCCAGACAGGAGCCGCTAGAGCCTTCCGCCAGACAGGAGCCGCTAGAGCCTTCCGCCAGACAGGAGCAGCCAAAGCCTTCCGCCAGACAGGATCAGCCAGAGCCTTCCGCCAGACAGGATCAGCCAGAGCCTTCCGCCAGACAGGATCAGCCAGAGCCTTCCGCCAGACAGGATCAGCCAGAGCCTTCCGCCAGACAGGATCAGCCAGAGCCTTCCGCCAGACAGGATCAGCCAGAGCCTTCCGCCAGACAGGATCAGCCAGAGCCTTCCGCCAGCCAGGATCAGCCAGAGCCTTCCGCCAGCCATGAGCAGCCAGATCCGTCAGCCAGCCATGAGCAGCCAGATCCGTCAGCCAGCCATGAGCAGCCAGATCCGTCAGCCAGCCATGAGCAGCCAGATCCGTCAGCCAGCCATGAGCAGCCAGATCCGTCAGCCAGCCATGAGCAGCCAGATCCGTCAGCCAGCCATGAGCAGCCAGATCCGTCAGCCAGCCATAAGCCGTCCAGCCAGGATCCGCCAGAGCCGTCATCCGTCCAGCCAGGATCCGCCAGAGCCGTCATCCAGCCAGGATCCGCCAGAGCCGTCATCCAGCCAGGATCCGCCAGCCAGCCAGGATCCGCCAGCCAGCCAGGATCCGCCAGCCAGCCAGGATCCGCCAGCCAGCCAGGATCCGCCAGAGCCAGCCAGCCAGGATCCGCCATCCAGCCAGGATCCGTCCCTCAGTCCGGAGCTGCCGTCCCTCAGTCCGGAGCTGCCCCTTATCCTGGTGCTGCCCCTTAGTCCGGTGCTGCCCCTTAGTCCTGTGCTGCCCCTTAGTCCTGTGCTGCCCCTTAGTCCGGTGCTGCCCCTCAGTCCGGTGCTGCCCCTTAGTCCGGTGCTGCCCCTTAATCCAGTGGGGTTAATGTGGAGGGTGGTCATTTGGAGGAGGCTACGAAAGCGGGTAGTGACTATGGTGGGGTGGGGACCACGACCAGTGCCAGAGCCGCCACCGTGGACAGACGCCCACCCAGACCCTCCCCTAGACTTTATGCTGGTGCGCCCGGAGTTCGCACCTTAAGGGGGGGGGGGGTTTATGTCACACCCTGGCCTTAGTTATCTTTGTTTTCATTATTATTTTAGTTAGGTCAGGGTGTGACATGGTGAAGTATGTGTTTTTGTATTGTCTAGGGTGTTGTATGGTTTAGGGGGTTAAGTAGAGTAGATGGTTTAGTGTTCAGTGTAGGTGTCTAGGAAAATCTATGGTTGCCTGAATTTGTTCTCAATTAGAGACAGCTGGTTATTGTTGTCTCTGATTGGGAGCCATATTTAAGGCAGCCATAGGCTTTAGCTGGTTGTGGGTAATTGTCTATGTCTAAGTGTTTAGTGTCAGCACTTATGTTTGAATAGCTTCACGGTCGTCAGTTTTGTTATTTTGTTAGTTCGTGATTAGTTGTTCGTTTCTTGTTTGTTTTTTCTCTCTTCTTAAAATAAAGAAGATGTATTTTGCACACGCTGCGCCTTGGTCCAATCTCTCACAGCAAGACGATCGTGACAAGTTTGTATAGTGTTTTTGTTTTGTCTATTAAATTCATTATGTCTAATTACCACGCTGCACATTGGTCCTCTGATCCTTCTCGCCTCTCCTCGTCTGAGGAGGAGGACGAAGTAGACTGCCGTTACAGCTTGTTTAGTGGTGCCCCTTGCTTAGTGGTGTTGCAGACTCTGGTTGCCAATCAGAACAGGTGTATATATACTGAGATCATGTGACAGATCATCAGACACTTAAATAAAGTTCACCTGTGTGCAATCTAAGTAATTATGTGACTTCTGTAGGTAATTGGTTGCACCAGATCAAATTTGGGGGCTTCATATGCTGCACTCAACCCTTTTCCGTTTAAAAAATAAATAAATTTGAAACAAGTAATTGTTTTCATTTCACTTCACCAATTTGGAGTATTTTGTGTATGTCCATTACATGAAATCTAAATAAAAATCAAATTTAAATTACAGGTTGTAATGCAACAAAATAGGAAAAACGCCAAGGGGGTGAATACTTTTGCAAGGCACTGTAAAGCATTGTCTATGTACAGACTCAGTGAGAATAGCCTTGCTATTGAGAAAGGCCGCTGTAAGACCTGGGTCTCATGAGAAAACAGGCTATGTGCACACTGTCCACAAAATGAGGTGGAAACTGAGCTGCACTTCCTAACCCCTTGCCAAATGTATGACCAAATTAGAGACCCATATTTCCCTCAGATTACACAGATCCACAAATAATTCTAAAACAAACCTAATTTTGCTAAACTCCCATATCAATTGGGTGAAATACCACAGTGTGTCTTCACAGCATCAATATTTGTGACCTGTTGCCACAAGAAAAAGGCAACCAGTGAAAAACAAACACCATTGTACATACAACCCATATTTATGTTTATTTATTTTCCCTTTTGTACTATTTGCACATAATGTGACATTTCAAATGTCTTTATTCTTTTGGAAATTTTGTGATGGTAATGTTTACTTTTAGTTTTATTCTTTATTTCACTTTTGTTTATTATCTACTCCACCTGCTTTGGCAATGTTAACATATGTTTCCCATGCCAATAAAGCCTTTACATCTCTCTCTCTCTTTCTCTCTCTCTCTATTAAACACACAGCAGAAATAATATATTGTAGCACTGTAATCACCTTGGCAGTAGTAAAATAATAGCACTGCAATTGTATAACTGTAATGGCACTGTAATATTATAACATTAATAATTGTACTGTAATATTATAACATTAATAATTGTACTGTAATATTATAACATTAATAATTGTACTGTAATATTATAACATTAATAATTGTACTGTAATATTATAACATTAATAATTGTACTGTAATATTATAACAGCTGTAATAGTACTCATGGCCGTAACTATATTGAACACAAATATAAAGCAACAATCACAACGATTTTACTGAGTTACAGTTCAAATAAGGAAATCAATCAATTTAAATAAATTCATTAGGCCCTAATCTATGGATTTCACATGACTGGGCAGGGGCGCAGCCATGGGTGAGCCTGGGAGGGCATAGGCCCACCCACTTGGGAGACTGGCCCACCTGCTGGGGAGCCAGGCTCAGCCAATCAGAATTAGTTTTTCCCCAATAAAGGGCTTTATTAGAGACATAAATACTCCTCGATTTCATCAGCTGTCCGGGTGGCTGGTCTCAGACGATCCCTCAAGTTAAGAAGCCAGATGTGGAGGTCCTGGGCTGGCGTGGTTACTTGTGGTCAGCGGTTGTGAGGCCGGTTGGACGTACTGCATAATTCTCTAAAATGACGTTGGAGGCGGCTTATGGTAGAGAAATTAACATTACATTCTCTGGCAACAGCTCTGGTGGACATTCCTGCAGTCAGTATGCAAATTTCACACTCCCTCAAAACTTGAGACATCTGTGACAAAACTGCACATTTTAGAGTGGCCTTTTATTGTGCCCTGCAGAAGGTGCACCTGTGTAATGATCATGCTGTTGAATCAGCTTCTTGATATGTCAGGTGGATGGATTATCTTGGCAAAGGAGAAATGTTAACTAACAGGGATGTAAACAAATTTGTGCACAAAATGTGAGAAAATAAGCTTTTTGTGTGTATGGAAAATGTCTGGGATCTTTTATTTCAGCTCACCAAACATGGGACCAACACTTTACATGTTGCGTTTATATTTTTGTTCAGTATGCAGTACCAGTCAAAGTTTGGACACACCTACTCATTCCAGGGTTTTTCTTTATTGTTACTATTTTCTACCTTGTAGAATAATAGTGAAGACATCAATCTATGAAGTAACACATATGGAATCATGTAGTAACCAAAAAAGTGTTAAACAAATCAAAATATATATTATATTTGAGATTCTTCAAAGTAGCCACCCTTTGCCTTGATGACTGCTTTGCACACTCTTAGCATTCTCTCAACCAGCTTCATGAGGTACTCACCTGGAATGCATTTCAATTAACAGGTGTGCCTTGTTAAAAGTTCCTTTGTGGAATTGATTTCCTTCTTGAGCCAATCAGTTGTGTTGTGCCAAGGTAGGGGTAGTATACAGAAGATAGCCCTATTTGGCAAAATTGTCCATATTATGGCAAAAAGAGCTCAAATAAGCAAAGAGAAATGACAGTCCATCATTACTTTAAGACAGTCAATCCGTAAAATTGAGAACTTCGAAAGTTTCTTCAAGTGCAGTCGCAAAAACCATCAAGCGCTATGATGAAATTGGCTCTTATGAGGACCGCCACAGTAAAGGAAAACCTACAGTTACCTCTGCTGCAGAGGATAATTTCATTAGAGTTAACTGCATCTCAGATAGCAGGCCAAATAAATGCTTCACAGAGTTCAAGTAACAGACATATCTCAACATCAACTGTTCAGAGGAGACTGTGTGAATCAGACCTTCATGGTCGAATTGCTGCAAAGAAACTACTACTAAAGGACACCAATAAGAAGAAGAGACTTGCTTGGGCCAAAAAACACGAGCAATGGACATTAGACCGGTACAAATCTGTCCTCTGGTCTGATAAGTTAGAATTTTAGATTTTTGGTTCCAACCGCTGTGTCGTTGTGAGACGCAGAGTAGGTGAATGGATGATCTCCACATGTGTGCTTACCACCATGAAGCATGGAGGAGGAGGTGTGATGGTGTGGGGGTGCTTTGCTGGTGACACTGTCTGCGATTTATTTAGAATTCAAGGCGCACTAAACCAGCATGGCTACCACAGCATTCTGCAGTGATATGCCATCCCATCTGGTTTGCGCTTAGTGGGACAATCATTTGTTTTTCAACAGGACAATGACCCCACACACCCCCAGGCTGTTTAAGGGCTCTTTGACCATGAAGGATGGTGATGGGTTTCGCTTTGTAGTCTGTAATAGTTTTCAGGCCCTGCCACATCCGACGAGCTTCAGAGCCGGTGTAGTAGGATTCAATCTTAATCCTGTATTGACGCTTTGCTTGTTTGATGGTTCGTCTGAGGGCATAGCAGGATTTCTTATAGGCGTCTGGATTATTGTCCCGCTCCTTGAAAGCGGCAGCTCTAGCCTTTAGCTCAATGCGGATGTTGCCTGTAATCCATGGCTTCTGGTTGGGATATGTACGTACGGTCACTGTGGGGACGACATTGTTGATGCACTTATTGATGAAGCCGATGACTGAGGTGCTATACTCCTCAATGCCATTGGATGAATCCCGGAACATATTCCAGTCTGTGCTAGCAAAACAGTCCTGTAGCGTAGCATCCGCATCATCTGACCACTTCCGTATTGAGTAAGTCACTGGTACTTCCTGCTTTAGTTTTTGCTTGTAAGCAGGAATCAGGAGGATAGAATTATGGTCAGATTTGCCAAATGGAGGGCGGGGGAAAGCTTTGTATGCATCTCTGGGTGTGGAGTAAAGGTGGTCTAGAATTTTTTCCCCTCTGGTTACACATGTGACATGCTGGTAAAAATGTGGTAAAACTGATTTTAGTTTGCCTGCATTAAAGTGCCCGACCACTAGGAGCGCCGCTCCTGCGTGAGCATTTTCTTGTTTGCTTATGGCCTTATAGAGCTGGTTGAGTGCGGTCTTAGTGCCAGCATCTGTCTGTGGTGGTAAATAGACGGCTACGAATAATATAGATGAGAACTCTCTTGGTAGATAGTGTGGTCTACAGCTTATCGTAAGGTACTCTACCTCAGGCGAGCAATACCTCGAGACTTCTTTTAATATTAGACATCGCGCACCAGCTGTTATTGACAAAAAGACACACAACCCCACCCCTCGTCTTACCAGAGGTAGCTTCTCTGTTCTGCAGGTGCATTGAAAATCCCTCCAGCTCTATATTATCTGTGTCGTCGTTCAGCCACGACTCGGTGAAACATAAGATTTTACAGTTCTAAATGTCCCGTTGGTAGGATAATCGTAATCGTAGGTCATCAATTTTATTTTCCAATGATTGCATGTTAGCAAGTAGAATTAATGGCAATGGGAGTTTACTCATTCACCTACGGATTCTCAAAAGGCAGCCTGATCTGTGTCCTCTTTTCCTCCGTCTTTTCTTCTTGCAAATGACGTGGATCTGGGCCTGTTCCCGGGAGAGCAGTATATCTTTCTCGTTGGACTTGTTAAAGGAAAAAGCTTCTTCCAGTCCGTTGTGAGTAAAAAACTTCTTCCAGTCCGTCGTGAGTAATCCCAGTTCTGATGTCCAGAAGTTCTTATCTTCCGACTGTCCATCAAGTCCTGGCTGAACCCTATGTCACAGCCACTAACAACTCATATGCCTGGAATCCTTACATCATAACGTAACAAGAGAGAATGGTTTTGTCACGGATCCCACCGGAACTTTCATCACGCACACCTGTCCCCTATTCTCACTGATTAGTATTTGTATATATGTGCCTTTTGGTTTCCATTGGGGGGGTCAATTATTGTTACTATGTCCGTTGGTGCGTGTGAGTACCTGTGCTGTGTGTTTTGGCTTTCGTGCCATTGTGGATTGCGCAGATGATTACGGGTCTCGTCCCGTGTGTTAATCATTGTGCGCGTGTGTTATTTATTCGAGGTACTCCTCGCTCTTTTGTTTTGGGTTTCTACCCTGTGTTTTGTCACATGTTTGTTTGG
Organism: Salvelinus namaycush; assembly: GCF_016432855.1. Classification (NCBI taxonomy): domain Eukaryota; kingdom Metazoa; phylum Chordata; class Actinopteri; order Salmoniformes; family Salmonidae; genus Salvelinus; species Salvelinus namaycush. The sequence goes on along the minus strand of NC_052332.1, from coordinate 31,028,714 downwards.
TCTTCATCCCCATGCCTTTCCATGGCACGCCGTAATTTTGGGTAAAATAAAAAACACAATTACGCATTCCTGCGCCTGTCTCCCGAATCATTCATACCAACGTGACAGGTTTCATGGCTGTAGCACATTCGGAGATCGATTTATAGCCAGCAATAAAAAAAACTATTCTGGGATTTTAAACTAACACGTTATTTTTGTCTTAGAAGAACAATATTAATATCAAAGGTGAGTTCCTAAAGAGTTCAGGAAGCCAAGCTAGAGCTCTGTGACATTTACAGCGACGGGGGCAGATGTTTTGATCAAGAGAGACCTTTAGAAAATATGCACATTTTCTCTAACACTAAATATACAAATATGTATTTTACAGTTATAAAGAAGGTGAAATATTATAGTTAGTCATTTGTTTTATTGATTATACTATAATTTGAAAAAATACAAGTCATTTCAAGCCTTATTCATACAGTTTTATTTCATATTTACATATTTGATTTGTAATTTTTATAGTGTGTACTTGAGCTTGTGTCCTCAAAAGTGACTACACCTCAGCAATTTATAACTATTTTTACCAGAAAGGTGAGATTTTAACTTTTCTTGGAGTATGCAGCTTTACTAGTTATTGTTTATGGCCGCCTCATGATAAATAATTACTTTTGGGGATTCGTAGATTTCATTTAGTTACATTTAAGATGTTTTAAACCAAGACAGGCCATTCATTTATCATTACTTTAGAAGGCTCAGATAACCATCTGTGTGTATGCGCCCTTTCTCTCTCCCTTCTGCAGGACTTTTATGGATCCAGGTGTGACTGTCGTGATTGTCACAGCTGCAACCTAACTATTTAACATGACTGAGTGTGTAATTATTGGATATCGACTGTGAATTTAACTATGAATACTACTCCAGTGTTACTGTTATTGTGTGCCACTAGGTCGGCTTTTATGGCAGCTTTTGTTATATTCAGGTGCCCTGACTCGAACATAGTGTGGAAGCTCTACCCACCTGGTGGCCTGGAATTGGCTGGTATCTGCAGAGGAGGAAGCCCTGCACAGAGGGAAGATTCATTTGTGTTCATTCACATGTCACCTACCTGAGGTCCTCTTGTGTGTTTCAGTCTTGAAGCAACGCTGCTGATTCCTTGTCTCTCTACCAGAGAGCTACCTGGCTGATGACAGTGGAGCTGCAGGCGGCTGACCTCACCAGGCGATGTTCCCACACCTCAGCTGAGCAGTGGATCCAATACAACAAACCATGCAGCATATCCTCAATTTTTTAGTTTAGTTTATTAATTCGACCATTTAAAAAAACAAGCACACATAAAACTTAAAAGCCATACATGCACATTAATAAAATCATCGAGGATAACACACAATAAAGTCTGGGACTTATTTCTATTGTGGTCCTCTTGAGACAAGATGGCTATACAAGATCGAACACAGTATGGCAGTGAAATAATAAAACAAAAACATAAAAGAAGAACATCTATCTCATCATTCCAGTTACATCATAGGGGTTATTCATATGGGCACAGAGGACATCAAACATATTTTTACTTTATTTTTAAAGCTATCCAGAGAGGACATTGTTTTAATAGGCAGAGGCAACTCATTCCATTCTGAGGCTCCAGTATACAAGAAAGTACCTTTCCCAGCATTACTCCTGAACCTGTATAAGCACACATCAGCAACACCTGATCTGGTGCTGGGATTGTGTGCATCCCTAACACGAGGAAAGTAATCACTTAAATATCTGGGCGCAGGACCATAAATACTCCTGTAAACCAAACCTAGTCTAATCTGGGACACCCTAGCCTCAACAGGCAGCCAGTTTAGTTCCTGAAAGCAGCTCCTGCCTATGTGAGTACGTGGACTCACCTTAAAAACTACCCTGATCAACTTATTCTGGACTATCTGGAGCTTCCCCTTCATAAGTTTAGATAAGCCCCCAAACCAGGAAGTACTAGCATAGTCAAAATGGCATTGAATGAGGGCAGTAGCTAGCACTTTCATGGAGTCCTTATCAAGCAGCTTGGACTTTCTAGCCAAAAAACTTAATCCTGGCATTAACCTTCCCTAGCACCTTATTGGCCATGCTCACACCTCCCAAGCTTCCATCAAGGATACATCCCAAGTAGCTAACAGGGTGTGAGGTGCTGACTACTAAAACCTCTAACTCCACTCTGATTTCAGACAACCTACAAAATTTAGGCCTGGATCCAAAAATAATTGCTTCAGTTTTCCCTAAGTGCAGAGATAACTTATTATCTCCAAGCCATTTGCTAATGTTAGTAAGCTCTGTGCTAAGTATGCTCTCCAACATAGTTTTACTTTTGTGAGACACCAGAAGTGTAGAGTCATCCGCATAAAGAAAAAGACAGCAAGAACAAGCATCTTTCATATCATTAATATACAATAGTGTAGTAGTGTAATGGTATAGTAGTACAGCATCTTGGTTAAATACAAAGATTATCTTTTATATTCTCCTCTACATTTGGATTGACACTGGTGCTTGTGTGCATCGAAGATGTTTTATGAGCTTTGATGAGAGGCATAACCATGTGGCTTTAGAAGTATAACACACAAACTTTTGATAATGCTATCCATAAATCTTACATACAGTACTGTTTTCTAAAAGTTATTATTAAAACTGTGATGATGGTCCCTTTCCCACAGAAAATAATCCAACTCGTAACTTTGATTTGGACTACTGTGTTCTGTCATAGCACCCACACTATGATGAAAATTCCTAGATATGGAATTTCTTGTTAACAAAGTACAGTTTTGGCAATTCGGTTAGGACATCTACTTTGTGCATGATACAAGTAATTTTTCTAACAATTGTTTACAGACAGATTATTTCACTTATAATTCACTGTATCACAATTCCAGTGGGTCAGAAGTTTACATACTCTAAGTTGACTGTGCCTTTAAACAGCTTGGAAAATTCCAGAAAATGATATCATGGCTTTAGAAGCTTCTGATAGGCTAATTGACATCATTTGAGTCAATTGGAGGTGTACCTGTGGATGTATTTCAAGGCCTACCTTCAAACTCAGTGCCTCTTTGCTTGACATCATAGGTAAATCAAAAGAAAACAGCCAAGACCTCAGAAAGAAATGGTAGACCTCCACAAGTCTGGTTCATCCTTGGGAGCAATTTCCAAACGCCTGATGGTACCACGTTCATCTGTACAAACAATAGTAAGCAAGTATAAACAACATGGGACCACGCAGCCATCATACCGCTCAGGAAGGAGACGTGTTCTGTCTCCTAGAGATGAACGTACTTTGGTGTGAAAAGTGCAAATCAATCCCAGAACAACAGCAAAGGACCTTGTGAAGATGCTGGAGGAAACAGGTACACAAGTATCTATATCCACAGTAAAACAAGTCCTATATCGACATAACCTGAAAAGCCGCTCAACAAGGAAGAAGTCACTGCTCCTAAACCGTCATAAAAAAGCCAGACTACGGTTTGCAACTGCACGCACATGGGGACAAACATCGTACTTTTTGGAGAAATGTCCTCTGGTCTGATGAAACAAAAATAATATGTTTGGCCATAATGACCATCGTAATGTTTGGAGGGAGAAGGTGGGATGCTTGCAAGCCGAAGAACACCATCCCAATCGTGAAGCACGGGGGTGGCAGCATCATGTTGTGGGGGTGCTTTGCTGCAGGAGGGACTGGTGCACTTCACAAAATAGATGGCATCATGAGGGAGGAAAATTATGTGGATATATTGATGCAACGTCTCAAGACATCAGTCAGGAAGTTAAAGCTTGGTCGCAAATCGGTCTTCCAAATGGACAATGACCCCAAGCATACTTCCAAAGTTGTGGCAAAATGGCTTAAGGACAACAAAGTCAAGGTATTGGAGTGGCCATCACAAAGCCCTGACCTCAATCCCATAGAAAATTTGTGGGCAGAATTGAAAAAGCGTGTGCGAGCAAGGAGGCCTACAAACCTGACTCAGTTACACCAGCTCTGTCAGGAGGAATGGGCCAAAATTCACCCAACTTATTGTGGGAAGTTTGTGGAAGGCTACCCGAAACGTTTGACCCAAGTTAAACAATTTAAAGGCAATGCTACCAAATACTAATTGAGTGTATGTAAACTTCTGACCCACTGGGAATGTGATGAAAGAAATAAAAGCTGAAATAAATCATTCTCTCTACTATTATTCTGACATTTCACATTCTTAAAATAAAGTGGTGATCCTAACTGACCTAAGGCAGGGAATTTTTACTAGGATTAAATGTCAGGAATTGTGAAAAACTGAGTTTAAATGTATTTGGCAAAGGTGTATGTAAACTTACGACTTCAACTGTACGTGATAACCTTTGTATGCTTGCAATGCGCAATGATGGAAAAGTACTGGGTAAATGGAGATGTACTGCTTTAGTTCTCAGGCTGAGAATTGTCTGCACCTGCTGATAGTCACACAGGCTCATGGCCGAGATAGCAGAGTGAGAAACCCCAGTCTAGACATGTTTTCTCATCTTAGATACTTTCTATCTAATCCAATGCAACAATGTTAAGATATGATTGATGGTAGGTTGTATAAAGAGTGTTGTCTCCTGTTTCGCCACACAGATCTTTACTATAGACTACTGAGGTATTCTGTATCTGAATCTCTGTCTGCAATTGCATTTTATTACTAAAGAGTTTTATACCAAGGTTCCTGTGTCTGTGTCATCTATCTGGAAGACTGATTGTTAAAGGAAACGTACATCCCCCCATGCAAAGGACCACCCAACAACTCCTTTTCCCTGTCTCTCCTGTCCTCTCTGTCACTCCTTTCCTCTCTGTCACTTCTCCCCTATCAGTCCTCTCTCCTGTACTCTCTCAATCCTCTCTCCTGTCTCTCCTGTTTTTATTTTATTTATTTAACCTTTATTTAACCTTTATTTAACTTGGCAAGTCAGTTAAGAACAAATTCTTATTTACAATGGCGGCCTACCAAAAGGCAAAAGGCCTCCTGCGGGGATGGGGGCTGGGATAAAAACAATAATACAAATTAATAATATAGGACAAAACACACATCACGACAAGAGAGACAACACAACACTACATAAAGAGAGACCTAAGACAACAACATAGCATGGCAGCAACACATGACAACACAGCATGATAGCAACACAACATGACAACAACATGGAAGCAACACAACATGGCAGCAGTACAAATATGGTGCAAACATTATTGGGCACAGACAACAGCACAAAGGGAAGCACAACATCCTGCGAAGCAACTGTCAGTAAGAGTGTCCGTGTTTGAATCTTTGAATGAAGAGATGGAGATAAAACTGTCCAGTTTGTTGCAGCTCGTTCCAGTCGCTAGCTGAATGGCAGAATGGGTGTTGTATGTGGAGGATGAGGGCTGCAGTAGATATCTCAGATAGTGGGGAGTGAGGCCTAAGAGGGTTTTATGAACAAGCATCAACCAGTGGGTCTACAGAGATGACCAGTTTATAGAGGAGTATAGAGTGCAATGATGTGTCCTACAAGGAGCATTGGTGGCAAATCTGATGGCCGAATGGTAAAGACCATCTAGCCGCTCGAGAGCACCCTCAGCTGCCGATCTATAAATCTCCATAGTCTAGCATGGGTAGGATGGTCATCTGAATCAGGGTTAGTTTGGCAGATGGGGTGAAAGAGGAGCGATTACAATAGAGGAAACCAATTCTAGATTTAACTTTAGCCTGCAGCTTTGATATGTGCTGAGAGAAGGACAGTGTACCGTCTAGCCATTCTCCCAAGTACTTGTATGAGGTGACTACCTCTAAACCCTCAGAGGTAGTAATCACACCTGTGGGGAGAGGGGCATTCTTCTTACCAAACCACATGACCTTTGTTTTGAAGGTGTTCAGAACAAGGTTAAGGGCAGAGGAAGCTTGTTGGACATTAAGAAAATGTTGTTGTAGAGCGTTTAACACAAAATCCAGGGAGGGGCCAGCTGAGTATAAGACTGTATCATCTGCATATAAATGGATGAGAGAGCTTCCTACTGCCTGAGCTATGTTGTTGATGTAAATTGAGAAGAACGTGGGGCCTAGGATCGAGCCTTGGGGTACCTAGCCGGTTCCCCTCTCTCCACTGGGATTCTCTGCCTCTAACCCTATTACAGGGGCCGAGTCACTGGCTTACTGGTGCTCTTCCATGCCGTCCCTAGGAGGGGTGCGTCACTTGAGTGGGTTGAGTCACTGACGTGGTCTTCCTGTCTGGGTTGGCGCCCCCCCTTGGGTTGTGCCGTGGCGGAGATCTTTGTGGGCTATACTCGGCCTTGTCTCAGGATGTCAAGTTGGTGGTTGAAGATATCCCTCTAGTGGTGTGGGGGCTGTGCTTTGGCAAAGTGGGTGGGGTTATATCCTTCCTGTTTGGCCCTGTCCGGGGGTATCATCGGATGGGACCACAGTGTCTCCTGACCCCTCCTGTCTCAGCCTCCAGTATTTATGCTGCAGTAGTTTATGTGTCGGGGTCTAGGGTCAGTCTGTTATATCTGGAGTATTTCTCCAGTGTCCTGTGTGAATTTAAGTATGCTCTCTCTAATTCTCTCTTTCTCTTTTTCTTTCTTTCTTTCTTTCTCTCTCTCGGGAGCCCTGAGCCCTAGGACCATGCCTCAGGACTACCTGGCATGATGACTCCTTGCTGTCCCCAGTCCACCTGGGCGTGCTGCTGCTCCAGTTTCAACTGTTCTGCCTGCGGATATGGAACCCTGACCTGTTCACCGGATGTGCTACCTGTCCCAGACCTGCTGTTTTCAACTCCCTAGAGACAGCAGGAGAGGTAGAGATACTCTCAATGATCGGCTATGAAAAGCCAACTGACATTTACTCCTGAGGTGCTGACCTGTTGCACCCTCGACAACTACTGTGATTATTATTATTTGACAATGCTGGTCATCTCTGAACATTTGAACATCTTGGCCATGTTCTGTTATAATCTCCACCCGGCACAGCCAGAAGAGGACTGGCCACCCCTCATAGCCTGGTTCCTCTCTAGGTTTCTTCCTAGGTTCTGGCCTTTCTAGGGAGTTTTTCCTAGCCACTGTGCTTCTACACCTGCATTGCTTGCTGTTTGGGGTTTTAGGCTGGGTTTCTGTACAGCACTTTGTGACATCAGCTAATGTAAGAAGGGCTTTATAAATACATTTGTTTGTTTGTTTGTTTGACCAGAAAGCCAATGAAGCTTACCAGTTATTCTATCACAGGAGGCATTCAGTGCGCCCCCTACCGGAATTACACCCTGAACAGAGTGTCAGAGTCAAGCTGGACGGAGAGAAAGGATGGAAAACCCCAGCAGTTATCATCAGCAAATCTCCAGAGCCGAGATCCTACGTTGTGGTAACTGAAAACAACACCATCGCTCGGAGAAACAGGTGACACCTTCAGGCTTTTCCAGAGCCACCTTCTCCAGAGAGACAGCAGCAGAACAACAAAGGAGTCACCCAGTATACCAGTGAGGCCCCACCTGTGAGCCAGCCAACTCCCATCCCTTCACTCAGTCCACCACCTCAGCCAGCCTCACCACAACTGGCGAGAATGACCTCCAGAGGTCGAGAGGTAAAACTACCACTAAGGTTCAGAGACACTTGAAAAAAAAAGAAAAGAAGGAAAGCGGTATGGGAACAGCGACTGTTTCAGGGCAGAATAATCATTATGTTGCTGTGGACAAAGGGCTGTCTACCCCAATGTCCTAGTTGACACAGTTATATGTATTGTTGATGTTAAAGAAAAAACAAATGTATGTTACAAAAAAAATATATGTAATTGAAATACAAATAGTTTGTATTGAAACGGTCCACAGGGTGAATATTTGTATTAGGTAGAGAGGAAGTTATAGTTTTGATTTCTCTCTGAAAAGGGGAGATGTAGTGATGTCTGATAGATATCTCCATAATGGATTGGTTATGCGTGTCATCGTCATAATCAGATATGTTTAACCTAGCAATGAGGGCTAGCATATAGTAGCTCGGTGAACTGCATGTTAATTGTCTGATTTAAGAGTTATTAAACTAACTAAACCGGATAATTCACTGCCTCGTCTCCATCATGACAAACGGGAAGTGACAACTTTGTGAGAATTTGACTTCTGGGTAACCGAGATTAGGCCGACATTAAAATGCAAGCAAGATGCAAACAATACAGCTCTAAAAATGTCATATGTTTTCATTTTGTCGCTGGTGCTACGTGTCAATGTGAATAATTTTTCATATTTCACCCCCTTTAAGGGGTATAACATTACAATTGTATAGCTAATAGGCTATGTGTTTGTAGATCGACTGAGGTGAAAGAGCAGTCAAGGTGATAATGGCCGGGGTCTGTTCTCCAAATAGCATTTGAAAGCATTTAAATTGTAAAGAAATGCAGTAAATGAGCTTCAACTTTCAAGAAGTTGGAAGGAGGACCTCACCAAAACTCAAACCCTAGTTACGGCCCTGATAGTACAGTAATCCCCTTCTAAAGTACTGTAATAACAGCAGTAGTAATAATAATGGTATAAGCATCAGTAAGGCAGAGTCCATCTGATTTAACAGCATCAGGAATCACTGATTCATTAGTTTGTAAGCTGAACATCACAATAAGGTACAGAACGTTTGATTTGCTTGCTGGGGGATAAGGAGATCCCCAACTCTGTTAAAAGCATTGACAACTGCGTGCCATTTTCAAAGGACTGTTAAATAAACTTTATAACTATTTGTTTGCAATATCATCACCTCTTGAAGAGCACAGTCAGAACTACAAATGAACTAGCTTTAACGGTGTGCCACTGAAAAAATATGTCTTAATAGAACACAATTTTCCACCACCATGCTAGAGTGGCTAATGCTACTTCCTGATGTTGGCCACCTTATTCAGCCAGGGGTAAACAACAGACTGCTGCAACCTGATTGGCTGTACGTGAGGTGCAACACCCGGAAGTTGTCCAAAAATTTGAAAATGGTGTTGGAAAATTGTGTTTTAATGAGACGGTACGCATATTTTTCACAGTGTCACACTGGTAAAGCTAGTTAAGGAGGAAACCGACCAGGGGTTAAAAAACGTTTACGGAACACAACCAAAAGACAAAAAATAACAAACTTTTTTGAGGAACGGAAACAGAACAGGAAACGAAAGTGATCCGGAACAGAACCATTCATTTTTTTTCTTGAGAACTTGTTACTAATGTTCCTTTTTGTTCTAAGTATATAATTCTGTAAGATAGTGAAGTTATGACGCTAGTAATAGCCTAAAAACTTTCCAATTCACGTCACGTAATGATCATGTTCAGCACTTCAAGCCAATCCTCCTCCATGTCCACCCCTCTCTCCCGCTCTCTCCCCACCAGTGAAATTTCAATCTCTTCTCGCGCCTGCACTTATCTGTCGATCAAACATGTTAAACTACACTACATGACCAAAAGTATGTGGACACCTGCTCGTTGAACATCTCATTCCAAAACCATAATTCTATCCTCCTGATTCCTGCTTACAAGCAAAACCTACCAGTGACTCGTTCAATACGGAAGTGGTCAGATGACGCAGAGGCTAAGCTATAGGACTGTTTTTCTAGCACAGACTGGAACATGCTCCAGGATTCATCAGATAGGATTGAGGAGTACACCACATCATTTCTCAATAAGTGCATTGATGACATTGTTCCCACAGTAACCGTACATACATATCCCAACCAGAAGCCATGGATTATAGGCAACATCCGCACTGAGCTAAAGAGTAGAGCTGCTGCTTTCAAATAGCAGGACAGCAATCCGGATCCTTATAAGAAATCCCCCTATGTCCTCCGACTAACCATCAAACAGGCAAAGCATCAATACAGGACAAAGATTCAAACCTACTACACCGGCTCTGATGCTCATCGGATCTGGCAGGGCTTGGAAACTATTACAGATTACAAAGGGAAGCCCAGACGCGAGCTGCTCGGTGACATGAGCATACCAGACGAGCTAAATGACTTCTATGCGTGCTTTGAGGCAAGCAACGCATGCATGATTGCACCAGCTGTTCCAACTGTGTGATCACGCTGTCTGTAGCCGATGTAAGACCTTTTTAACCGGTCAACATTCACAAGGCTGCAGAGCCAGACGGATTACCAGGACGTGTACTCAGAGCCTACGCTGACCAACTCGCATGTGTCTTCACTGACATGTTCAACCTGTCCCTGACCGAGCTTCTAATACCTACATGTTTCAAGCAGACCACCATAGTCTCTGTGCCCATAAACGCCAACATCATCATTAAGTTTGCCAACGACACAACAGTGGTAGGCCTGATCACCGAAAATTATGAGACAGCCTATAGGGAGGAGGTTAGAGACCTGGCATTGTGGTGCCAGGACAACAACCTCTCCCTCAACGTGATCAAGACTGTTTTTTGGGGCTGTTTTTCTGCAAAGGGACCAGGACGACTGATCCGTGTAAAGGACCATGTATCGTGAATGAATGGGGCCATGTATCGTGAGATTTTGAGTGAAAACCTCCTTCCATCAGCAAGGGCATTGAAGATGAAACGTGTCTGGGTCTTTCAAATCAAATCAAATCAAGTTTATTTTATATAGCCCTTCGTACAACAGCTAATATTTCGAAGTGCTGTACAGAAACCCAGCCTAAAACCCCAAACAGCAAGCAATGCAGGTGTAGAAGCGGCTTGGAAAAACTCCCTAGAAAGGCCAAAACCTAGGAAGAAACCTAGAGAGGAACCAGGCTATGAGGGGTGGCCAGTCCTCTTCTGGCTGTGCCGGGTGGAGATTATAACAGAACATGGCCAAGATGTTCAAATGTTCATAAATGACCAGCATGGTCAAATAATAATCAGGAGTAAATGTCAGTTGGCTTTTCATAGCCGATCATTAAGAGTATCTCTACCGCTCCTGCGGTCTCTAGAGAGTTGAAAACAGCAGGTCTGGGACAGGTAGCACGTCTGGTGGACATGTCAGGGTTCCATAGCCGCAGGGTTCAGCATGACAATGATCCCAAACACACCGCCCGGGCAACGAAGGAGTGGCTTCGTAAGAAGCATTTCAAGGTCCTGGAGTGGCCTAGCCAGTCTCCAGATCTCAACCCCATAGAAAATCTTTGGAGGGAGTTGAAAGTCCGTGTTGCCCAGCAACAGCCCCAAAACATCACTGCTCTAGAGGAGATCTGCATGGAGGAATGGGCCAAAATACCAGCAACAGTGTGTGAAAACCTTGTGAAGACTTACAGAAAACGTTTGACCTCTGTCATTGCCAACAAAGGGTATATAACAAAGTATTGAGATAAACATTTGTTATTGACCAAATACTTATTTTCCACCATAATTTGCAAATAAATTCATTAAAAATCCTACAATGTGATTTTCTGGATTTTTTTTTCTCATTTTGTCTGTCATAGTTGAAGTGTACCTATGATGAAAATTACAGGCCTCTCTCATCTTTTTAAGTGGGAGAACTTGCACAATTGGTGGCTGACTAAATACTTTTTTGCCCCACTGTATGACCTCTACTACCTCGACTAACCCGTACCCCTGGACATTGACTCGGTACCGGTACCTCCTGTATATAGCCTTGTTATTGTTATTTTATTGTGTTATTATTTTTACTTTAGTAAAAAGCAAATATAGCAAATATTTTCTCACTCTGCACTGTTCGTTAAGGGCTTGTAAGTAATTATTTCACGGTAAGGTCTACACCTGTTGTATTTGGCACGTGACAAATACAATTTTATTTGATTTATGGAGATTACATGGCTTTGTGCTTAATTTTATACAGCTGTCAGCAACAGGTGTGGCTGAAATAGACAAATCCATTAATTTGAAGGGGTGTCCACATACTTTTGCATATATAGTGTAGCTTACCTGTTCCATAGCAAGCTGCTCTATCCACACCAATGTTCGGAGTAAATTAATTAGCTAAATCTACAGTAGCGTGATAATAGGCCAGAGAGGTAGTAGAGGTGGTAGAGATTAGAGCGAGAGATGGTTACTGACAAAAATGTGTTGGTCTTGTATTTCCATGGTTTCCAGGCGGAGTGGAGAGATCACCCTGACCTAGATAATGTTCAGAGGCAGATCTCTAGATAGCTCCTTTCCTACCATGTACACTGTCCGGATAGACACACAGGTATTATTCACACTCTGCAACGTAGCAGAAATGAATACAGTGGAACAGGGTGAACGGTCACCAAACACACAAGCCGCGAGCGCATGCATTTACCTAAACACACAACACCTACTCTGGCACTGAAAAACCTCTCACAGTTGAGACCTTGAGAATAGGAGAATATCCATAAATGGGTTCATGTCTAGCTGTCTGAAGGTCTACAAAGCGTGTGTCCTGGATAAAACTCTATAGGGCACTGTAAACGTTGCTAAATAAACAAGATATTGTCATATCGTTATATCTTGCCTCCCAGGTTTTCTGCTAGTCTTTCTAGCTGTAAGTGAGGTTTTGGCTGAGAAGTGTTTTTACTATGTTTATGAAGCAAAGTGAAGTCAACGGAGATAATGGGAAAGGAAGCAAGCAAGATGAAAAGGGATTCCAAGTGGATTGTGCTCTTTATAATGCATTTTTATCTAATTGTATATTTCTAATTGTATAAGCTTGAAAGCATGGTTTCTACAACTGTCTTTTTGTGACAAAACCATATAAACTGACTCAGAGCTCACAGATAATATTTACATTCAGCGGAAACCCACATCCCTCTCTTCCTCTGGTATTGCCTTGTTTTTTATTGGACTGATTCTCAGGCTCCCACTGCCTTGGGCTTATTGTTGCTTTAAGGGAGAAAGGTAGAGTAATCCTGAGAGAACAGACTACAGACCTCTGCTGCTACAGACCTCTGTTATACAGACCTGTTAGACTACAGACCTTTTTCTACTACTGCTACTACTATATACCTAGACTACAGACCTGAGGATTCTGTCTCATTTTACAGGCTCATCCATGTCTGTATTTATCTACACACACTGGAGTGCCCTTCCTGTTACATTAATTACAGCCTTTCATATTCTTTGTGTTTCGTGTTTTACAGAGAATTTGCAACGGTGGAAGACAGGGAGAGAGAAAGAGAGTGGGGGTGATCGAGAGAGAGAGAGAGAGAGAGAGAGAGAGAGAGAGAGAGAGAGAGAGAGAGAGAGAGAGAGAGAGGAGACAGAGAAAGAGAGAAGGAGGGAGAGAAAGAGAGAGAGGGAGGTGGAGGGAGGGAGGGGGGAGAGAGGTGCAGGGGGGAGAGATATGGAGGGAGGGAGGCGGTCAGAGACAGGATGCAGCCGTCACAACCCTGTCAGAAGACCATCTACACTGCATTCGGAAAGTATTCAAACCCCTTCCCATTTGTTACGTGACAGCCTTATTCTAAAATTGATTAAATCAAAAAAATCCAATCTACACACAATAACCCATAATGACATAGCGAAAACAGTTTTACCTTATTTACATAAGTATTCAGGCCCTTTGCTATGAGACTCGAAATTGAGCTCAGGTGCATCCTGTTTCCATTGATCATCCTTGAAATGTTTCTACAACTTGATTGGTGTCCATCTGTGGTAAATTCAATTGATTGGACATGATTTGGAAAGGCACACACCTGTCTATGTAAGGTCTCACAGTTGACAGTGCATGTCAGAGCAAAAACCAAACCATGAGGTCGAAGGAATTTTCTGTAGGAAAACAAAAAGATCTACAGCATTGAAGGTCCCAAAGAACACAGTGGCCTCCATCATTCTCAAATGAAAGATGTTTGGAGCCACCAAGACTCTTCCTAGAACTGGCTTCCCGGCCAAACTGAGCAATCGGGGGACAAGGGCCTTGGTCGGGGATGTGACCAGGAACCCGATGGTCACTCTGACAGAGCTCCAGAGTTCTGTGGAGATGGGAGAACCTTCCAGAAGGACAACCATCTCTGTAGCACTCCACCAATCGGGCCTTAATGGTAGAGTGGTCAGACGGAAGCCACTCCTCAGTAAAAGGCACATGACAGCCCGCTTGGAGTTTGCCAGAAGGCACCTAAATGACTCTCAGACCATGAGAAACAAGATTCTCTGGTCTGATGAAACCAAGATTAAACTCTTTGGCCTGAATGCCAAGCGTCACATCTGGAGGAAACCTGTTTCCATCCCTACGGTGAAGCATGATGATGGCAACATTCTGTTGGGATGTTTTTCAGCGGCAGGGGCTGGGAGACTAGTCAGGATTGAGGGAAAGATGAACAGAGCAAAGTACAGAGAGATCCTTGCTGAAAACCTGCTCCAGAGCGCTCAGGACCTCACGACCCTAAGCACACAGCCAAGACAACGCAGGAGTAGCTTTGGGTCAAGTCTCTGAATGTCCTTGAGTGGCCCAGACAGAGCCCGGACTTGAACCTGATCGAACATCTCTGGAGAGACATAAACATAGCTGTGCAGCAACTCTCCCCATCCAACCTGACAGAGCTTGAGAGGATCTGCAGAGAAGAATAGGAGAAACTCCCTAAATACAGGTGTGCCAAGCTTGTAGCATCATACCCAAGAAGACTCAAGGCTGTAATCGCTGCCAAAGGTCTTCAACAAAGTACTGAGTAAAGGGTCTGAATACTTATGTAAATGTAATATATGTAATATATTATTTGTATTTTTTTGCAAACATTTCTAAACCTATTTTTGCTTTGTCATTTTGGGGGTATTATGTGGAGATTGATGTGAAGAAAAAAAATATTTAATCCATTTTAGAATAAGGCTGATAAGTAACAAAATTTTGAAAAAGTCAAGCGGTCTGAATATTTTACGAATGCGCTGTATATAAGGAGACAGCGATTAGGTTCATTTTTAGCTGTAGGAAGAGATGTTGTTAAGGTCAGTGCAGATTTGATGATTTATCACCGTAACCACAGGAGCAGCAGTTGTGTTGTTGTCCTTCTCCCTTTCTCTCTCCTCAGGAAGTGGTTCAAGGAGAGGAACACAAACACTCACTGACCACAGACCACAACCCTGTTTACACTCAAACAGACTTAGTGTCTATCAGTCTCTGTCTACATCCGAGTCCTGGTGCTTTTGATTCACTACACTAAACATGCCGCCATGGCAGACATTATGGCCTGATGTTCTGGTCTCAGTATTTCCTTCCAGTACTATAACACCATAACAATTTTCTCTATCCCTTTTATATTCCCCTCCACACGCTCATCCTTTCTTGTATCGCACATCTGAGTCTCTCCCTAAATCCTAATAACTCAGAAGCAGCTATAATTTACCGACATGGACTTCAACATGCTGGGAGACTAAGCTGCTGTACTTCGGGGAGCTCATTTATTCCTGTTAACTGCATGCTGGTATGATCCCCAATAAAGATTCACATCACATCCCGAGAGAAAAACAGTGGACACAGAATCACAGATAGCCAGTGGGGGATTTGTTGTGATGGAGACTTCATTCATAATTGATCAGAGCTAATTAGGGAGCAGGTATTTCGTTGAGACGATGCTAATTATACATGCAAATTAGCAAATCAGCAATTGCCCGAGTCTACATTTTAAACAGTAACAAAAATATAAACTTAGAAATGGGACTTTATGGAAGTACTAACACAAATAGACACTAGTATACACTATATAGGCTCAGAGACCACACATTTAACAAAACTTAAGCTCAGAACTGCTCATATACATTGCAAAGGCTTTGTAATCTAAACAGTTGGTTTACCATGGTTAAGAGCTGGGACACATAATGAGTTTGTGATTACACACTGCCGTGCCAAAACCAGTCATGGGCAATAGGTCTGGAAACTGTGATCGACACAATCACTCACTGTGGAACATTTCCCAACCTGACATCAAAGCTCATAGAGGGGGAAACACATTGAAACGTTTAATGCTCAAAGGCGAGAGGTTGACTAAGTGGTGGTCAGATGTCTGTTAACGAGAGTGTGTGGTGCAGTCACTGCTCTAACATTCAGATCATACAATCCAGGACAATGAGCTCAACTCTCTCCTGAAATATAGCACAATCCCTTCACATAGCACACATTCGTTAAAGCAGGCATTTCAGTCAGTATAACACACAACAAACGGCTGTAGTGTGGTGTACCCATCCGCCTCAGCCTACGTGTGAGGGGCTCCACAGATGAGCAACACTTCAGTCAGTGGGTGTATTTGGTTCCTCAGGCCATTTAGGAAGACAGGTTGTGTGAAGAGGCCTCTTATGTTCTGTCAGAAGCCTCATTTATACCTGGTTGTAACATGCGTCCTATCCTGGTATTGTCCTGATCTCGTTCGTTTACACTTAACAATCAGATCACAATGACTCTTTTAATCGTCTACACCTGTCTAAAAATGTGGGCACAATCAGAATGTGGACAAGATCAGGACAAAGGACACACGTTATTATCAGGTATAAATGGGGCTATAAGAGACATGAATATGGTGGTTACACCACTCTGGTTCCACACAATTAGTCCCTGTATTACCACCACCCCCAGATACTAATTCCTGGCTCCGTCATGCTTCTGGGCTCTTGCTGCTCATCATCTACCACAGAAGTATAGAGGGTTTTAGATTGTTTTCAACATGGAGACAGACAGTCTTCATCAGGTTCTCTGGACCAGTGGTCAGATGGTCAAGAAGTACAGCCACGTATCATTATGGAACCTTGGCCTTCTCAAACCACTGAGCCTCTTAAAATGTTTCCCTGTACTTTTCCTGTCATCTTCAAGTGACCAGGTTCAAAAACACACATCTATTTTAAGTTTGTGGGCAGATGCCGCAGTGTGTCCAGTTGTGCATGTGACCTTTGTTAGCTAAGACCTGGAGAAAAGGGCTTTCCGCAACTTTACCTCTTTCATTGGGTTCAATCGAACTGAGAATGTATATGCAGAAAAGACAAGCACTCTTGGTTCTTCTTCACACCTCAACATCTGAAAGCAAACAAAGACATGATAATCCCTATTTTTCAGAATGAGCTCTGTTTAATGTCAGTTGTGTGTACAATCAATATCATGCTTAAAGACAATTATTTAAACTGACTCCTAAATGAAAACGAGATAATTATTGCTTTTGAGGTTTGAACTCAAAAGTGGGTTTCAGTCAACCTGAATGACAGGAGTAAATGTTGTTGCAAGAGATAAATATAGAGACACACAATTAGAATAATATTTGTGTTCAATATCAGGACAATTATAGTCTCTATAGTCTGTGGAGTGAAGACAGCTTTGAAAACATGTCAGTTGTTCATGAGTGAGTGGGATTAGGTGTAGAGGAGTGATGTGATCTAGTTGGTAAATTCATGTGGTGGTAGTGATCACAGCTGAACAGCCTCCTATGTCACTGAATGGCCAATAAGCGGTTGTATACAGACCAGGGAGAGACAGAACATGAGAGAGAAAATATTAACACACATGTTTGTGTGTGTGTCCAATGTTGGATGAGGTTTGCAGTATACAAACAGAGGACAAAAAAATACATCTTACTGCATTGAAGAAAATCTAAATCCAATCAAATGTTATTTGTCACATGCTTGGTAAACAGCAGGTGTAGAGTAACAGTGAAATGCTGACTTACGGGTGCTTCCCAACAATGCAGAGAGAAAAATTATAACACAAGGAATAAATACACAATGAGTAAGGATAACTTGGCTATATACATGAGTACCAGTACAGAGTAGATGTGCAGGGGTACGAGGTAGTTGAGGTAGCTATGCACATAGGGATAAAGTGACTAGGCATCATCCCATACACAAGCACATGGACACGCACACACACACACATACACACACACACATACACACAGTGCATCCTTGGGGAGTTGAGGACTTTCATGGAATAAGAGGCTCAATTAGATAAATGAACACACAGTTATTACAGTCAGTTATGGCAGTCATTAAAATGGTCTTTAGGGGTAGTGTTGGGAGAAGGCAGTGGTCGGGCTGAACTGTGTCTGGGAATGTGGAAGAAGCAGGGGATAATTGGTGGCATAATATTGTGACAGCGTGTTTGATGGATGAGCCTCTAATTTTGAAAACCACAAGGGAAATCAGTGATGGAGAAAGTGAGTTACTGTTGTTAGCAGAGACACAGAACTCTAGGTACCTCAGTTAGAGCAGGGACTCACTGTCACCTCATAAAACAACTGATATTAATGCCAGCCGGAACCCTTGGGACTCTGAGTCACAGAAGATTATCTAAGTGCGCTGAATCCAGCTACAGGAAAATAATCCATCAGAAACAGGAAATGTGAATTATTATGTGGATTATAATTAATGGACACTTTTGTAGCAGTTGATACATTTTTCGAAAGGGAAAATCAAGTCTGAAATGTCAAAGTGTAAATGACAAACTTGAGAAGTCAAGTACACTACAAGTGTTACATTTCCTGCATTGCAAGAAAGTTCTCCTGCAACAGGGTGATCAACTTAAGACTCTACATCTGTACTAGGAAGCCTCTGAAATGAAGTAAGATATGGAACAATGTCCCAAACCACGTGTGTGGAGCCCGACCTACACTACGCAAGCATAAGCAATAGTGGAGAGAAACTGAAAAAGAACTGAGCATGAAAAAAGTGTGAACGAACTGTAGAGAATGACAAAGTAGCATATGCAATATCACATTGGTCCAGCCCCCTAGAGAGAGTAAGTCCAGCTATGTAACCTTATAAATGCAGTAATGGGAGAGATGGAGAGAGGGGGGGGGGTCTGAATGGATCTAGGATTTTAGAGAAAGATGAGCAAAAACCGTTTGATGCTAAGCTAACTTCTACCCTTTCCTACATATCAGTATATTCTGAGCCCTAGCACCTAGCATAAAGCACAGATAGGGTTTCATCAAAATGAGCCTAAATTGACCTTAAATGTTCCCTCTGCATCACCCTCGCAGGCACGTGACCAGCTTGATTAGCTACCTACCCTCTTCCTACCCTTTGCATGTTTACCATTAGAAGAGAAGAGGCCTTGGGGGAGGGGTCTGCTGCTAGTTACAGAGGTGAGCAGAGAAACCTGCCTTTCATTACCAGCAGAGAGAAGGGCCAGGGGTTCAAGGAGAGGGTAGGTTCTGTTCTCTGCTACATACGCATTTCTGTGATCTCACATGCACACACACACACACACACGCACCCACACGCGCGCACCCACACGCACGCACATACACAGGTATTGTGAGGTACACTACAAGGTGACATCATGTATATTCTGTCTCTAATGTGGGACTAAACAGAGAAAAGATGAGGTAGTTGACCTCCATTTTACTGAGGCATCCACAGGATGATTTACTGCAGCCATTTTGTGTAACAACACCTTCCATTATCTTCAAAACTTCCACAAACATAACAAATCTGCTTTTTAGAAGGTGATGACAGATCTTTATGAAGTGTCACCTGTAGTTATACATTGTAATTTGAGAATAAACACAATTATGGCTATTGAATGTGTTTGGCTACATTTCATTACAGCCTGAGACAAATAAGTATTGAACTTCTGCAGTAGCTTTCCTCAGACATGCTTCTAATACTGAGTGCTCTGATCTCCTGGAGGAATTCAGTGGTCCCCTAACCAACAACACACACACACACACACACACACACACACACACACACACACACACACACACACACACACACACACACACACACACACACACACACACACACACACACACACACGCACACACACACACACACAACCTCTGAAAAACATGCATATTGACACCAGATGCCGGATAAATCAAGCCATATGCTCTGTCCTCAAGTTTCTAAGTATCTGCATGGTGAACAAAGATACAGGGATTCAAAGAAACACACATGCATAAAGGATTGAGTTCCCTGCAGACCGTCATGATGGGAGTTCCCATAAACCATGCTGGCGGTTTGTAGAACAGGTCAGTAATGAGCGTGAGTGAGCATGTGTTTTCAGTCTAATGAATGAGTGATTATGAGGGGCTGTAAATCATCCACATGGGTCTGAAAGGAAAAGGAGGAGGTAAGTGGGGGTTCAGGGGTGAGGTGAGGGGGGGCTCAGGGGGGAGGTGGGGGGCCTCAGGGGTAAGATGGGGGAGACTCAGGGTGGAGGTGATGGGGGGCTCGGGGGGGGATGCCTCAGGGGGGAGATGTGGGAGACTCAGGGGGAGGTGGTGGGGGGCTCGGGGGGGATGCCTCAGGGGGGAGGTGGGGGGCCTCAGGGGGGAGATGGGGGAGACTCAGGGTGGAGGTGATGGGGGGCTCGGGGGGGGGATGCCTCAGGGGGGAGATGTGGGAGACTCAGGGGGAGGTGGTGGGGGGCTCGGGGGGGATGCCTCAGGGGGGAGGTGGGGGGCCTCAGGGGGGAGATGGGGGAGACTCAGGGTGGAGGTGATGGGGGGCTCGGGGGGGGTGCCTCAGGGGGGAGATGGGGGAGACTCAGGGTGGAGGTGATGGGGGGCTCGGGGGGAGGTGGGGGGCCTCAGGGTGGAGGTGGTAGGGGGCTCGGGGGGAGGTGGGGGGCCTCAGGGTGGAGGTGATAGGGGGCTCAGGGGGGAGGTGGGGGCCTCAGGGTGGAGGTGATGGGGGCTCAGGGGGAGGTGGGGGGCCTCAGGGTGGAGGTGATAGGGGGCTCAGGGGGGAGGTGGGGGCCTCAGGGTGGAGGTGATGGGGGCTCAGGGGGAGGTGGGGGGCCTCAGGGTGGAGGTGATGGGGGCTCAGGGTGGAGGTGATGGGGCCTCAGGGTGGAGGTGATGGGGGCTCATGGTGGAGGTGATGGGGGCTCATGTTGGAGGTGGGGAGTGCAGAGGGGTGAGGGACTTGGAGGGGGATGTGAGCCCAGGGGGGAGATTCCCATTCACTCACTGTAAATGGGTCTTATCAACTAAAGACGTCACTGATGATAGCTGTTCGTATTAATAAACATAAAAAACGAATGTGTTTTTCCATTTGGTTTCATCTGATTCAAAACCAAGCATAGTCTCCCCTCCCCTCAACGAAGGCAGTTTTTAATATCCTGCCCAATGCGTTCGGCAAGTAATCAAGCCTACTTTTGGTTCTTTAGACTGCTTTGAAATAAATCTTAATCACTGAAGCTTAAAAGATCAAGTTTGGGGGTAGCAGGACAGTGAGCGGACATCCTCTTTTGCAGGGAAGGGCGATACATAGAAAGCCCTTGGATCAATAAAAACTAAGAAAAAGGGTTTTACAGGAACTCAGTTTTGGTCTCAACTTAGTGTATAGTAGAATACACAAGATGCTATTTTGAAATGTGGTTGTGTTTCAGCAGTTTTTCTCTTGTTATGTCAGTCACTGACAGTCACTCAATTAGCCCATCTCAGCAAAACATGTTTAGTTTGTTAAGTTAGTCTAGCGGCCAGCTATCTAAACTTGTAGTAATCATGGTCGAATTACCAGCCGAGGGGCCGCATTGATTTTGTTAGTCACTCTAACTAAAAATATCATATTAAAAACTGCAAACATTCCTCTCCACCCTATGGCAAAATGTGTAGAATTATAGGAAATGATCTGTAAAACATCATTTTTAGCCAGCTCCTGTTTTGGTTGTGTGTAAAACGTCTTCATGTCGGCTAGATTTATATGCCCAACATGAAACAAGAGATATGAGGATGCTGGTGACCTTTGTATTTACAACTTATTTTCCCGTAACAATTGCTTGATTTCTGTTTCATATCATTTGAAACCCCCGTAGGCTACCCTGACCTTCGGCCTACAGGCTGTTACGAAGGCTGCTTCAACAGCCATCTGTAGTTTCCTTTTTATCCTGTCGATTTTATGATATCATGCATCCGACCCAAACCTATTTACAACTCTTGTTGTTGTTTACAAAAAACAACAGTTCTTTTTTTGAGGTTTGATTTGAAAAAGCAAACTTATTTGAATGATTCACCGTCCTGGCTTATGGTCCAGCTTGCATGAGGTGCAATTTAGGAGCCATCTGCAATTTCTGGAGAAGTATGAATGCCATCTGTAAAGTGGTTCCATTATGTTTATAAAGCATTATATTTAGGAGCAGTATAACGGTGAGCGGACAGTCTCTTTATATTGGATATTTGTCCAGCTTCTGTGAAAAGTTTTCATAAAAGCCTTCATTTTCTGCATTGCCTTAATAGTATATGCACAGGCTGTGCAACTATGGTACCTCTATCTGTATTTATCCTGTTTAAAACAAGTTGCTGTTTTGTTTTGATTTGAATTTGATTCTAATTATTCACTCTCTTTTTAAGCCTTATCAATAGTGAATTTATTACTTGCTTATTGACAACATTTGGCATGTCCATGGCTCAGACATGGCAGACATAATGCAATTTACAGTAGGCCTGGCTCCTATTGTATGGCAGGGCGAATGCTATGTTTAACAATATATTTCGATGTTGAAGCCATGCAATTAGGCTTCTTACAATGCAGACTGCAGCTCTGACATCACATAGAACATGTTTTAATCAAAAACGGCTGATTTCAGCACCCAATGAATAGCCTGCAAGTACAGACAGCATTGTTCTGTGTAATTGTGAGCTATTCTTTGGGTGCTGAAATACATTGTTTTTTTAATAAAAACGTAATTTTATGTGACGTCAGAGCTGCAGTCCGCCCACACTAGTCGCTGCTCAGCTTCATCGTAAATCATGGAGTTGAGTTTAGCCAGTTAGTTAAAATAGAGCTCTAGATTGAATAGTGACAGGCATCATCATTCTGCTAATTCTGACCCAATCTGTTGAATCGGCAATCTATTGGGCACTTCTATGAAGATCCAGACTTGCTTGAAGACAAATAACAGTTATTTATGTGGTCCTGGGTTGAGTGGTCTAAAGAACAGACAATAGTAAAGATAACACACTCAGATAGGCTAGAGAGTAAACCAGGATAGGACAAGGACCAGAACCTGTTAGGAGGAAGGACAGCCAGACCTCAGAAAGAACAGAGCTTACTAGAGGAGACAACATCAGAAGAAAAAGCTGAGAAACACAGGGTGATGTAGCAGCACAGAAAAGGGGGATTGGCTAAAGGGATTTACGCTTGTGGGGGTCAGAGTTGAGGAGGGGTTGGTCAGAGGTGAGAAGGGGTTGGAGTTAAGATGAGAGATTAAGCTGGGGCCTGTGTGAAAGGTTAAAGACATCCTCCAGTGATTTTTGAAGTTTTCCTGTTGAAAAGCGATATCCCAAGTATAAATACAGTAATATAGTTTCAGTTTAATTTCAAGTTATATTAGTTGTATGTACAGGATACACATGGTATACACCGTCCAATGAAATGCTTACTTGCAGGTTTCTTTTGGACAATGCAACAACAATAATAAAAAATAAAAGATAAGAATACAAACATAAAGTAAAAGGCTCAGTAGAATAGTATAAACATTTTAGCATAATCAGGGGCGCAACTTTCACTGGGGACAATGAAAGCTGTATTTTTGTCTCCCCCATTTTATAATTGGATTGTGATACAAAACGAGGCAACAGTGGTCTTTAGGACCATGCGGACGCCTCCAAGCCGTCGGGTAGGCTGTTTGGAGTGTTGACCCAACTGGGTCATTTTTATTTTTTTATTATGCCCCCCCCACACTTCTAAAAACAAAGTTGCGCCCCTGGGCATAAGTATAATACAGGAAGGCACAATTTATCGTCCAATATTTACTTATTTTAGGGGAGGGGGGAACAAGTTTTTAATTGTGCAGTATTTAGCAATCATAATAAGAGTCTGGTATCAGCAATTGTGTTTTTTGTGTAGCATGAAGATTCTGTGTGTATGTGTGTGGATGTGTTTATGTCTGTGTGGGTGTGTGTGTGGATGTGTTTATGTCTGTGTGGGTGTGTGGATGTGTTTATGTCTGTGTGGATGTGTGTGTGTGTGTGTGGATGTGTTTATGTCTGTGTGGGTGTGTGTGTGTGTGGATGTGTTTATGTCTATGTGTGTGTGTGTGTGTGTGTGTGTGTGTGTGTGTGTGTGTGTGTGTGTGTGTGTCTGGATGTGTTTATGTCTGTGTGTGTGTGTGGATGTGTTTATGTCTGTCTGTGTGTCTGTCTGTGTGTGTGTCTGTGTGTGTGTGTGTGTGTGTGTGTGTGTGTGTGTGTGTGTGTGTGTGTGTGTGTGTGTGTGTGTGTGTGTGTGTGTGTGTGTGTGTGTGTGTGTGGATGTGTTTATGTCTGTGTGGGTGTGTGTGGATGTGTTTATGTCTGTGTGGGTGTGGGTGTGTGTGTGTGTCTGAATGTGTTTATGTCTGTGTGTGTGTGTGGATGTGTTTATGTCTGTCTGTGTGTGTGTCTGTGTGTGTGTCTGTGTGTGTGTGTGTGTGTGTGTGTGTGTGTGTGTGTGTGTGTGTGTGTGTGTGTGTGTGTGTGTGTGTGTGTGTGTGTGTGTGTGTGTGTGTGTTTGTGTGTGTGTGTGTGTGTGTGTGTGTGTGTGTATGGATGTGTTTATGTCTGTGTGGGTGTGTGTGGATGTGTTTATGTCTGTGTGGGTGTGGGTGTGTGTATGTGTCTGGATGTGTTTATGTCTGTGTGTGTGTGTGTGTGTGTGTGTGTGTGTGTGTGTGTGTGTGTGTGTGTGTGTGTGTGTGAATGAGTGCATGTGTGTTAAGGTGCTAAGTCCACACACTAAAGAGTCAAAAACAATGTTTTGAGCACAATCATGTAGGGTATTCAAGGGGTTGGTTTGATAGGACGTTAGGATGTCATCAACCTCCCCCTTGCTTGAGGAACAACAGAGGATCAATAGAGAACAAAAGAGGAAAGCCCCCCCCCCCCCCCCCCCACTCGTGCTATGTCATGATTTACCTGGAGCACTTATTGAGATGTCCCTTTTGTTAAGTAAATCTGGTGTTAGATGTGGTGAAAAGGAGAGTGGCCCGAAGAGTGTTTAGCATCCCCAGTGGCTGTGCAAGCGCAGCGAGGATACTCTCTGGCCTGCTCTCCAGGCACCATCGCATGAGCCTGAAGACACAGACTCTGGCCTGCTCTCCAGGCACCATCGCATGAGCCTGAAGACACAGACTCTGGCCTGCTCTCCAGGCACCATCGCATGAGCCTGAAGACACAGACTCTGGCCTGCTCTCCAGGCACCATCGCATGAGCCTGAAGACACAGACTCTGGCCAAACTTGTGTTTCTGAAAGGGAGTTCAAAGGCACTGAAGACTGAGGCATTTTTAGGTACATTTTTATTAAATTCTAAGTCACAGCCTATATGAACAGTTTATAGACTATACTGATTTAATTCAACAAAATGTTGCTTAAATGCTGAGAGCTTATTGTTCCTGCCAGCCTGGTGTATCACACTTGCAAATGCTTCACAATGTATTTATTTGTAGGCTATAACCTTAAAATATAGGCTAATAATATAGCCTGAATAATAGATTTTCATTAGGTTACCTGTCTGGCTCCTGATCTATTTACAGTGTGTGTTTATATCCGGTATAATATGACTATTTGAATTGATGAGGGCTTCAAACATTCACCTTTTCAAGTTGTTTATTAAAATACTTTTCATTCAAATCATATGGTTTAGTTTCAATACGTCCAAACCAATTAGTAGGTCCAGGTCGTCACAATAATAGATGGGTGTTGGCTAAAATGTTGATGTTGATTTGAATGAATTCATTTAATGAGCTGCAGTGTTTTTCTTCCTTTGAGAAAAGAGCAGTTGGAAAGGACATGGAGTGCTGGAGTGGTGAGCGATGAGCGGGATTTCCAACCACTCAACTCCGCTCACATACTCTGTATCCTGCCCAACTTCAACCCTTGGAGAAGGTCAAATGTAAGAGGTAAGATCATTTGGAGGTCAGATGTTCTCTCTGAATGAGGTTTGTATACCTATACAATGAAGGTGCAGAGCCCTGTGAAATGCTGTCATGGGATCAGAGAGTTCAGCTGGAGGTGTCAGTCATGAAGTGGAATTAAAAGGTGAAGAAGGAGTGAAGAAATCCCCTTGTCTAACAGTTTGGTGAGAATTAAGAGCAGCAGTGGGACACTGGCCAAGCTCATCCTTAAAACAGAACACACCTTGATAAGAAGGTTATGAGGTCATCACAGGCACTCAGCTATAGACCATGGCCACATTTACAGACACACACACATACATATATCACGTCATATGACTCCTCTCACCTAAAGTCATTGATTTTGACTCTTTTTCGATTTTTCTTGGAATAACTCTAGTGTTTTCCCGTTCCCTACTCCCCAGTTCCCAGAAGAGCCAGAGGGGCCTAGAAGCCTGGGGCTTGAGTTTCAGCACAGTGCAGACCTGGGAGGGGGAGGCAGGGTATGTGTGGCAGGACAGCCTAGTCTCATAGACTAGACGTAACATAGTAAATGTAAATCCGGGACACCAAATTACTGTGTTAGGTTTGGTATGTTTACATAAGACAAGGTTACTTAGGGAAAAAACAAAAGTATGGTGATTGGTGGGAGTATAACCCGAACATCTAGCAACCCAAAGGTTGCGTGGTCGAATCTCATCACAGACAACTTTAGCATTTTAGCTAATTAACAACTTTGCAACTACTTGCTACTTTTTAGCTAATTTGTAACTACTTAGCATATTCGCTAACCCTTCCCCTAACTTTAACCCTTTAACCTAACTCCTAAACCTAACCCAAACCTTAACCCATATCCCTAACCCCTAGCCTAGCTAACGTTAGCAAATTCGTAACATATTGTACGAATTGCAATTCGTAACATATCATATGAATTGTAATTCGTAACACATCATACTAATTGGAGAGTCCCAGATTTATATTTACTATGTTACTTCTACCCTTGAGTCCAGGTTGTGCAGGAAAGGCCCCTTTGTTTCCTCCTCAGATGGTGGGGGAAGATCTTGCAACATGGGAGAGATAAAGGGACAGGGGACAAGATGGGATGGCGTGGATGTGTGGACAGGGGGAAAGATTGATA
The DNA here is from genome assembly GCF_016432855.1 of Salvelinus namaycush. Lineage (NCBI taxonomy): Eukaryota > Metazoa > Chordata > Actinopteri > Salmoniformes > Salmonidae > Salvelinus > Salvelinus namaycush. The sequence goes on along the minus strand of NC_052332.1, from coordinate 31,001,923 downwards.
GAGGAAGTTATTGACAGACAAGGGGGATGAGGGATATGTGATGATGACTATATAAACACAAATGTAAGCTTGAGTAAAGACTGGTTGTGGACACAAGACAGATTGGTTGACAGAGAGATGGATGGACATACTTATAATTGAATAGATAAAACTAAAGGTTGTAACGTTAGTCCCCAACTACCAAGAGGTACTTTCCTTAGAGTCTGCCCAGAATAAGATGTCTATATGGAATGATTGTTATAAAGTAAGCAGACACAGTTCTTAACAACCTCCACTATATACACAGACTCTGTCACACGCACATACACACCTGTCTTTCTGCTCTGTCTCTCCCTAGGCCCCCACCACCCTGGCTCCACACTTGAGTGCACACAGGAATGTAAGGGGAATGACACAATCCTTTAAGTGCTGAAACCTGATTGGCCCAGTCTTTTATCTCTTCAACAACAGCCCTAATGGATAGGCATTCAGATAGAGGTTAAAGGTCACGCAGACAGACACTAGGAACCAGAGCTAGCTCACTACCCATCTATCTCTCACACACACCCATCTCTCACACACACCCACTCACACACAGACACACACACCCATATGCACGCACACCGCCTGGGAGTGCCTATGTTGAAGATATCCAATTATAAAACCATTTCAAACTGGGACACTCCAACTCTTTTGTTTGCGAGGGGATTTAACAGCAGGACTGAATGGCAGATTTCTACAGCAACCCCCAATAAACGTTGATTTGATTCGAAGTGTGGGTCTGGAGAGGGCATTTATTGTTTTACATTGGGGGAAGGGTCAGAGGTCAGTGGGCTTGGAGGGGTCATCCTCTCATTGTTTATTTGCAGCACATGAAAGCCTCTGTGACACACTTCCTCTGAAACAGCATAGTGCAGGGCACAGGAGGGCCATGGGACCTGGGACTGACTCAGCAACAACACAGATAATAGAAGCACATACATTATCTTGAATGCTTTGAAAAACCCAACACCCAGATTAAGATTATAGTCTGTGTGAGTAAGTCAATAAATCAATCAAATGTATTTATAAAGCCCTTTTTAAATCAGCAGATGTGCTATACAGAAACCCAGCCTAAAACACCAAACAGCAAGCAATGCAGATGTAGAAGCACAGTGGCTAGGAAAAACTCCCTAGAAAACGAAGAAGAATCCTAGAGAGGAACCAGGCTCTGAGGGGTGGCCAGTCCTCTTCTGTCTGTACTGGGTAGAGAGGAACCAGGCTCTGAGGGGTGGCCAGTCTCTTCTGTCTGTACTGGGTAGAGAGGAACCAGGCTCTGAGGGGTGGCCAGTCCTCTTCTGTCTGTACTGGGTAGAGAGGAACCAGGCTCTGAGGGGTGGCCAGTCTCTTCTGTCTGTACTGGGTAGAGAGGAACCAGGCTCTGAGGGGTGGCCAGTCCTCTTCTGTCTGTACTGGGTAGAGAGGAACCAGGCTCTGAGGGGTGGCCAGTCCTCTTCTGTCTGTACTGGGTAGAGAGGAACCAGGCTCTGAGGGGTGGCCAGTCTCTTCTGTCTGTACTGGGTAGAGAGGAACCAGGCTCTGAGGGGTGGCCAGTCCTCTTCTGTCTGTACTGGGTAGAGAGGAACCAGGCTCTGAGGGGTGGCCAGTCCTCTTCTGTCTGTACTGGGTAGAGAGGAACCAGGCTCTGAGGGGTGGCCAGTCTCTTCTGTCTGTACTGGGTAGAGAGGAACCAGGCTCTGAGGGGTGGCCAGTCTCTTCTGTCTGTACTGGGTAGAGAGGAAACAGGCTCTGAGGGGTGGCCAGTCCTCTTCTGTCTGTACTGGGTAGAGAGGAACCAGGCTCTGAGGGGTGGCCAGTCCTCTTCTGTCTGTACTGGGTAGAGAGGAACCAGGCTCTGAGGGGTGGCCAGTCCTCTTCTGTCTGTACTGGGTAGAGAGGAACCAGGCTCTGAGGGGTGGCCAGTCCTCTTCTGTCTGTACTGGGTAGAGAGGAACCAGGCTCTGAGGGGTGGCCAGTCCTCTTCTGGCTGTACTGGGTAGAGAGGAACCAGGCTCTGAGGGGTGGCTAGTCTCTTCTGGCTGTACTGGGTGGAAATTATAAGAGTACATGGCCATTAAGGCCAGATTGTTCTTATATTCTTCAAGATGACCAGCAGGGTCAAATAATAATCACAGTGGTTGTAGAGGGTGCAACATGTCAGTGCCTCAAGAGTAAATGTCAGTTGGCTTTTCAATGCAAAGCATTCAGAGGTCGAGACAGCAGGTGTGGTAGAGAGAGAGAGAGAGAGAGAGAGAGAGAGAGAGAGAGAGAGTCGAAAACAGCAGAAAACAGTCTGTGGTGAGTTCTCTGTGGGCTGCTCTGAGATGGGGCAGTGGACGTGCTGTTAACAGGGTAGTTAGTAGCAGGGTGAGAGCAGAGCACTACTCCAGAGGACTAAGGGCTGAGGAGCAGGGGGGAGAACACACAGGAGAGGGTCAGTGAACAGAGTCAAGGACAAGCTGAGAGGTCTCTGGGGTACGGGTTGTCCCTCTGAAGGAAGGAGCAGGAGAGAGAGGAATGTCCGTGAGGGAGATAAACTGAAATGGGTGAGGGTTGGGGAGGTGTAGGCTCAATTCCCAAACCATAACCCCCCTCCCCCTCCCTCACTGTGGAGGTCACAGTATCTGTGGGGAGGAATGTTTGAAACCAGAGCTGCCAAAGAAACGGATCACCTTAAAACGATTACAGGAATATGGATAATATACTGAAGTTGGCTGTGTATATGTGTGAATGTGTGTGTGTACTCCATTTTTGGATGCTTCACTTAGTATGCATGAGAGTGTGTGGGCTTACTTGTGTTTCACTTTGTATGTGTGTGTGTGTGTGTGTGTGTGTGTGTGTGTGTATGCATTAATGTGTGTGCATTTGAGAACTCTAAAGGGAGTGTGTGTAATGTGTGTGTTATAACAAGCTCAGTTGCCTGTTAAAAGAGGAGCAGGAGTCCTAGGTGATAAACACTGGTGTGTGTCTTTATTGTGACTGAATACACATTACACACAGAAAGGATGGGGGAATCAAAACATACTTATCTACACAATATTTTAAAAGGCAACTTTATAAAAGATAGGTCCCTGTTTTCATAACAGATCCTCAATGTGAAGACCACTTACCCACAATCCTTTAGTTAACAAGGAAGCACACAATCTCCCCAAACATAAACATGTGAAACTGGTGGCATCTGAAGGGACTTTGTATGGTAGATCTAATTGTATCACCCTGGGAGGGCTTTCCGCTTTATAGAAAAGGCATTTTGATTTCAATTCACATAGAAGATCAAATGGCACTCGAGCAAGACGGAAACACACCTACAATAATATCAACCAAGTAATGAGAGGCTGATGTCTGTCCAGGTCAAGTCGTCCAATTAGAAAATACTTAAGCAGTGTTCTCTTGGTCTCGTTAACCACGGTCAGGGACCTCCTTCAGTCTGAGTGTGTGGAAGTGAGCTGCCCAGTCCAGCAGCAACAGGAAGTGGAAATGCCCAACCAGCCATACCCCAAGAGAAACACAGGAAGTGCTGCAGCTTCTGAGAGGAGCAGAGGTGTAGTCAGACAGAGAGAGCTCTATCTCTGACTAAAAAACCCAACTCCCCCGCTCAGTCTATAAAAGTGCTGATCTCAGTCCTGCTCTCCTCCCACACAGCTGACCCAGGAGAGTCATGCACAGTCACTGAGGAAGATGAGGAGAGGAAGGCTTGTATGACTACAGTCTGTTCTGGTCTAAATGCCTACATTACCCATAACACCTGAGGAAAGGCAAGGCATTTTGAAAACCAAAGGAAAACGTGAGGCCCATCCGATAAGAGTCCAAACACACATTTTCCAGTCCGTTGAAAGAGCTGTAATCACATCATCATATAATCCACATGGATGAATAATCCAAGACACAACATTTGTGAAAGTGTCACCATGTTTCAGTAACGTAGTCTGCTACTGGCTAGTTCATATTCTTCATCATGAAATACACCAATAGAAAAGCTATAGTCCTTAGGTTGGCGTTGATCTGTGCTTCCACTAGTATCACCAGTGTGTTCAGGATCACAGGTAAACATTCAAGCAGTGAAGCAGAGGAGGAGTGAGGGTGAACTAGCCAGTGAGGCAGTCTCCCACCAGACCCCAGCACCAGGCCTGACTGACCGCTCGGTGGTCAATAAGAACAGGTTGAACAGCTTGTAGGGAAGGTCATCTATAATAAGTTCGTATTGAGGCTCTGTCACTACACTGATGGACTTCATGTATAAGAAGGGACTGGTGCCAGGGTGAGGAACTGCGTGGGTGCAGCACCACAGGGTGCTGGATAGGTCCATGGGTGTGCGATGTTCTGTGTGGTGTGTGCGTGCTGGTGTCTGTGTTGGGTCAGGGCAAGAGGTCAGGGGTCAAGGTGAGTTGTGCTGGGGTTAGAAGCGTATGGTTCCAGGGCTCTTGGTCATGGTCAGAGTCTGGATGCTGGACAGGATCTTCCTCTGGTGTCCAGCCAGGATCACTCCCAGACGCAGCAGGTCCCTGAGAAGAAGGACATACTATTAGATAAACAGACAGACAGATAGACAGACAGGCAGACAGACAGACTGACGCATAGGCAGACAGACAGATAGGCAGACAGACTGATAGACAGACAGACTGACTGATAGACAGGCAGACAGACTGATAGACAGGCAGACATACAGACTGACGTATAAGCAGACAGACAGACTGACGCATAGGCAGACAGACAGACAGACAGACAGATAGGCAGACAGATAGACAGGTAGGCAGATAGACAGATAAGCAGACATATAGACTGACAGATAGGCAGACAGACAGACAGACAGACTGACTGTCTGTCTGTCTGTCTGTCTGTCTGTCTGTCTGTCTGTCTGTCTGTCTGTCTGTCTGTCTGTCTGTCTGTCTGTCTGAGACACAAAGCTGTGGTCTTTGAGAGTGACTCAACTTCAAGAGGTTTGAAAGTCTGAAAGACACCCAGAGACAGACAGACAGACAGACAGCTACATTGTTGTAGGTGTGAACTCACTCAGCAGTGATCTGGGCCAACAGGTCTACAGAGGTGAATCCAGCCTGGAGGAAGCTGTCCTCGTAGCGCTCCATCTTGATGGCCCTCAGCCACTCCCCCACGGAGCCACACGCTGAGGGGGCCGGGGGGGCCCGCTGGTCCAGCAGGGGGTGGGACGGCCTGGGGACAGGGGACACACACAGGGACACGTCACACACACACCAGGGGCCTCACATGCATGTCTACGGAGTAGGGGCGGGATCTAAGGCTGCATAAGTGACAGGCAACAACAATGGCTGCTGGAGGGGAGGGGGCATGGGCCAAGTTGTGAGTGACAGGTCAGTATTTGGGATGGGAGAGGGGGAGAGGATAGGCACAGCTAGAGCCTGACTGGTCACAGCAGGACAGAGGAGCAGGACAGAGGAGGGACAGTAGACCGACTCTCTGAAAGACAGGACTGTATTCTAGGAATGAAGTAGTAGAGACTGGGGCTCTATTAGGGGACAGGATATACAGTACTCCAGCTGGTTAGACAGTCATTTCCCTGTCTTTACCTTAGGCTTTGTGTTTAAACCCACACTACCTTCTCTGACTCTCCACACACCCTCCACACCCACTCCTCTCGCCTATAGATCTGTGCCCACTCACCCTGCACCATCCTGGGCCATGATCTTGAGCGAGGCAGGGTTGCGGATCAGCTTGTCCAGGGCGCTGACGATGGCGGCAAAGCGAGGGCGGGCCGAGCGCTCCTTCTGCCAGCAATCCAGCATCAGCTGGTGGAGGTGGGTGGGGCAGTCAGGGGGCGGCGGTAGGCGGTAGTCTTGCTCTATGGCGTTGATCACGTCCTGGTTGCTCATGTCCCAGTAGGGCCTCTCTCCGAACGACATGACCTCCCACATGACGATGCCGTAGCTCCAGGCGTCGGAGGCTGAGGTGAACTTCCTGAAGGCGATAGCCTCTGGGGCGGTCCAGCGGATAGGGATTTTACCACCCTGATAGAAGACAGGAGTCAACAACCACACACCATGACCATATGTAGTCAACAACCACACACCATGACCATATGTAGTCAACAACCACACACCATGACCATATGTAGTCAACAACCACACACCATGACCATATGTAGTTAACAACCACACACCATGACCATCTGTAGTCAACAACCACACACCATGACCATATGTAGTCAACAACCACACACTATGACCATCTGTAGTCAACAACCACACACCATGACCCTATGTAGTCAACAACCACACACCATGACCATCTGTAGTCAACAACCACACACCATGACCATCTGTAGTCAACAACCACACACCATGACCATATGTAGTCAACAACCACACACCATGACCATCTGTAGTCAACAACCACACACCATGACCATATGTAGTCAACAACCACACACCATGACCATCTGTAGTCAACAACCACACACCATGACCATCTGTAGTCAACAACCACACACCATGACTATCTGTAGTCAACAACCACACACCATGACCATCTGTAGTCAACAACCACACACCATGACTATCTGTAGTCAACAACCACACACCATGACCATCTGTAGTCAACAACCACACACCATGACCATCTGTAGTCAACAACCACACACCATGACCATCTGTAGTCAACAACCACACACCATGACCATATGTAGTCAACAACCACACACCATGACCATCTGTAGTCAACAACCACACACCATGACCATATGTAGTCAACAACCACACACCATGACCATATGTAGTCAACAACCACACACCATGACCATCTGTAGTCAACAACCACACACCATGACCATATGTAGTCAACAACCACACACCATGACCATCTGTAGTCAACAACCACACACCATGACCATCTGTAGTCAACAACCACACACCATGACCATATGTAGTCAACAACCACACACCATGACCATCTGTAGTCAACAACCACACACCATGACCATATGTAGTCAACAACCACACACCATGACCATCTGTAGTCAACAACCACACACCATGACCATATGCACACACACACAATGGGCTCGGTGTTGAGGAGTAGAACAGGGTGCAGTAGTCTCACCAGAGAGCTGGTGTAGGTGGGGTCTGAGGAGTTCTCCTGGAGGAAACGGGACAGGCCAAAGTCAGACACCTTACACACCAGGTTGCTGTTGACCAGGATGTTGCGGGCGGCCAGGTCTCTGTGGACATAGCTCATCTCAGACAGGTACTTCATGCCCGACGCGATGCCACGCAGCATGCCTACCAGCTGGATGGGAGTGAACTGACCATCGTTCAACTACAGAGAGAGAGACGAAAGAGTTAGAGATCTGGGAGAAACAATTCAATATGTGTGTAAGAGGGATGGGTTGAGGGAGAGTCAGAGACCAGAAGTGACATAGTGAAATAATGAAGGGGATGTGTGTGTGTGTTTGTGTGTGTGTGTGTGTGTGTGTGTCTGTGTGCGTTTCTGTGTGTGTGGAAGGCTCAGAGACGGTATATAGCCTGACCCTAAGGAAGGAGATGTGTGTGTGTGTGTGTGTGTGTGTGTGTGTGTGTGTGTGTGTGTGTGTGTGTGTGTGTGTGTGTGTGTGTGTGTGTGTGTGTGTTTGTGTGTGTGTGTGGAAGGCTCAGAGACGGTATATAGCCTGACCCTAAGGAAGGGGATGTGTGTGTGTGTGTGTGTGTGTGTGTGTGTGTGTGTGTGTGTGTGTGTGTGTGTGTGTGTGTGTGTGTGTGTGTGGAAGGCTCAGAGACGGTATATAGCCTGACCCTAAGGAAGGGGATGTGTGTGTGTGTGTGTGTGTGTGTAAGGCTCAGAGACGGTATATAGCCTGACCCTAAGGAAGGGGATGTGTGTGTGTAAGGCTCAGAGACGGTATATAGCCTGACCCTAAGGAAGGGGATGTGTGTGTGTGTGTGTAAGGCTCAGAGACGGTATATAGCCTGACCCTAAGGAAGGGGATGTGTGTGTGTGTGTGTAAGGCTCAGAGACGGTATATAGCCTGACCCTAAGGAAGGGGATGTGTGTGTGTGTGTGGAAGGCTCAGAGATGGTATATAGCCTGACCCTAAGGAAGGGGATGTGTGTGTGTGTGTGTAAGGCTCAGAAATGGTATATAGACCGACCCTAAGGAAGGAGTCGAGCGCTCCGTTCTCCATGAACTCAGTGAGGATCATGACGGGACAGGAAGCAGTGATGATGCCCTCCAGGTGGATGATGTTGGGGTGCTGGAACTGGCCCATGATGCTAGCCTCCGACAGGAAGTCCCGCCTCTGTTTGTCCGTGTAGCCACTCTTCAGGGTCTTTATGGCCACGTAGTTCTCCTTCTTCCCTGGGACCTTCAGCCTGCCCCGACACACCTCCCCAAACTCCCCTAGAGACAAGCAAGTGAAACATGAGTCAGTACAGTACATACATGATACTACAGCAGCCTATCCACCAGTCTGTTTAGTAATATCACAGAGACAGCCTATCCACCAGTCTGTTTAGTAATATCACAGAGAGACAGCCTATCCACCAGTCTGTTTAGTAATATCACAGAGAGACAGCCTATCCACCAGTCTGTTTAGTAATATCACAGAGAGACAGCCTATCCACCAGTCTGTTTAGTAATATCACAGAGACAGCCTATCCACCAGTCTGTTTAGTAATATCACAGAGAGACAGCCTATCCACCAGTCTGTTTAGTAATATCACAGAGACAGCCTATCCACCAGTCTGTTTAATAATATCACAGAGACAGCCTATCCACCAGTCTGTTTAGTAATATCACAGAGAGACAGCCTATCCACCAGTCTGTTTAGTAATATCACAGAGAGACAGCCTATCCACCAGTCTGTTTAGTAATATCACAGAGAGACAGCCTATCCACCAGTCTGTTTAGTAATATCACAGAGAGACAGCCTATCCACCAGTCTGTTTAGTAATATCACAGAGAGACAGCCTATCCACCAGTCTGTTTAGTAATATCACAGAGAGACAGTCTATAATAATATGACAGAGACAGCCTATCCACCAGTCTGTTTAATAATATCACAGAGAGACAGCCTATCCACCAGTCTGTTTAATAATATCACAGAGAGACAGTCTATCCACCAGTCTGTTTAATAATATCACAGAGAGACAGTCTATCCACCAGTCTGTTTAATAATATCACAGAGAGACAGTCTATCCACCAGTCTGTTTAATAATATCACAGAGAGACAGTCTATCCACCAGTCTGTTTAATAATATCACAGAGAGACAGTCTATCCACCAGTCTGTTTTATAATATCACAGACAGCCTATCCACCAGTCTGTTTAATAATATCACAGAGAGACAGTCTATCCACCAGTCTGTTTAATAATATCACAGAGAGACAGTCTATCCACCAGTCTGTTTAATAATATCACAGAGAGACAGTCTATCCACCAATCTGTTTAATAATATCACAGAGAGACAGTCTATCCACCAGTCTGTTTAATAATATCACAGAGAGACAGTCTATCCACCAGTCTGTTTTATAATATCACAGACAGCCTATCCACCAGTCTGTTTAATAATATCACAGAGAGACAGTCTATCCACCAATCTGTTTAATAATATCACAGAGAGACAGTCTATCCACCAGTCTGTTTAATAATATCACAGAGAGACAGCCTATCCACCAGTCTGTTTAATAATATCACAGAGAGACAGTCTATCCACCAGTCTGTTTAATAATATCACAGAGAGACAGCCTATCCACCAGTCTGTTTAATAATATCACAGAGACAGCCTATCCACCAGTCTGTTTAATAATATCACAGAGAGACAGTCTATCCACCAGCCTGTGTAATAATATCACATAGACAGCCTATCCACCAGCCTGTTTAATAATATCACAGAGAGACAGTCTATCCACCAGTCTGTTTAATAATATCACAGAGAGACAGCCTATCCACCAGTCTGTTTAATAATATCACAGAGAGACAGCCTATCCACCAGTCTGTTTAATAATATCACAGAGACAGCCTATCCACCAGTCTGTTTAATAATATCACAGAGAGACAGCCTATCCACCAGTCTGTTTAATAATATCACAGAGAGACAGTCTATCCACCAGTCTGTTTAATAATATCACAGACAGCCTATCCACCAGCCTGTTTAATAATATCACAGAGAGACAGCCTATCCACCAGTCTGTTTAATAATATCACAGAGAGACAGCCTATCCACCAGTCTGTTTAATAATATCACAGAGAGACAGTCTATCCACCAGTCTGTTTAATAATATCACAGACAGCCTATCCACCAGTCTGTTTAATAATATCACAGAGAGACAGTCTATCCACCAGTCTGTTTAATAATATCACAGAGAGACAGCCTATCCACCAGTCTGTTTAATAATATCACAGAGAGACAGCCTATCCACCAGTCTGTTTAATAATATCACAGAGAGACAGTCTATCCACCAGTCTGTTTAATAATATCACAGAGAGACAGCCTATCCACCAGTCTGTTTAATAATATGACAGAGACAGCCTATCCACCAGTCTGTTTAATAATATCACAGAGAGACAGCCTATCCACCAGTCTGTTTAATAATATCACAGAGAGACAGTCTATCCACCAGCCTGTGTAATAATATCACATAGACAGCCTATCCACCAGCCTGTTTAATAATATCACAGAGAGACAGTCTATCCACCAGTCTGTTTAGTAATATCACAGAGAGACAGCCTATCCACCAGTCTGTTTAATAATATCACAGAGACAGCCTATCCACCAGTCTGTTTAATAATATCACAGAGAGACAGCCTATCCACCAGTCTGTTTAATAATATCACAGAGAGACAGTCTATCCACCAGTCTGTTTAATAATATCACTGACAGCCTATCCACCAGTCTGTTTAATAATATCACAGAGAGACAGTCTATCCACCAGTCTGTTTAATAATATCACAGAGAGACAGCCTATCCACCAGTCTGTTTAATAATATCACAGAGAGACAGTCTATCCACCAGTCTGTTTAATAATATCACAGAGAGACAGCCTATCCACCAGTCTGTTTAATAATATGACAGAGACAGCCTATCCACCAGTCTGTTTAATAATATCACAGACAGCCTATCCACCAGTCTGTTTAATAATATCACAGAGAGACAGTCTATCCACCAGTCTGTTTAATAATATCACAGAGAGACAGCCTATCCACCAGTCTGTTTAATAATATCACAGAGAGACAGCCTATCCACCAGTCTGTTTAATAATATCACAGAGAGACAGTCTATCCACCAGTCTGTTTAATAATATCACAGAGAGACAGCCTATCCACCAGTCTGTTTAATAATATGACAGAGACAGCCTATCCACCAGTCTGTTTAATAATATCACAGAGAGACAGCCTATCCACCAGTCTGTTTAATAATATCACAGAGAGACAGTCTATCCACCAGTCTGTTTAATAATATCACAGAGAGACAGTCTATCCACCAGTCTGTTTTATAATATCACAGACAGCCTATCCACCAGTCTGTTTAATAATATCACAGAGAGACAGTCTATCCACCAGTCTGTTTAATAATATCACAGACAGCCTATCCACCAGTCTGTTTAATAATATCACAGAGAGACAGCCTATCCACCAGTCTGTTTAATAATATCACAGAGAGACAGTCTATCCACCAGTCTGTTTAATAATATCACAGAGAGACAGTCTATCCACCAGTCTGTTTAATAATATCACAGAGAGACAGTCTATCCACCAGTCTGTTTAATAATATCACAGAGAGACAGTCTATCCACCAGTCTGTTTAATAATATCACAGAGAGACAGTCTATCCACCAGTCTGTTTAATAATATCACAGAGAGACAGTCTATCCACCAGTCTGTTTAATAATATCACAGAGAGACAGCCTATCCACCAGTCTGTTTAATAATATCACAGAGAGACAGTCTATCCACCAGTCTGTTTAGTAATATCACAGACAGCCTATCCACCAGTCTGTTTAATAATATCACAGAGACAGCCTATCCACCAGTCTGTTTAATAATATCACAGAGAGACAGTCTATCCACCAGCCTGTGTAATAATATCACACAGACAGCCTATCCACCAGCCTGTTTAATAATATCACTGTAACAGCAGTCTACTTCGTCCTCCTCCTCAGACGAGGAGAGGCGAGAAGGATCAGAGGACCAATGTGCAGCGTGGTAATTAGACATAATGAATTTAATCAGACAAAACAAAAACACTATACAAACTGACAAAACACACTAACCGTCACAGTCCCGTGTAGCACCAACACTGACACAGGAACAATCACCCACAAACAAACAGTGAGAACAGCCTACCTGAATATGGTTCTCAATCAGAGGAAACGTCAAACACCTGCCTCTAATTGAGAACCATATCAGGCAACACATTAACCCCAACATAGAAACACAACACATAGAATACCCACCCCAACTCACGCCCTGACCAACTAAACACATACAAAACAACAGAAAACAGGTCAGGAACGTGACAGAACCCCCCCCCTCAAGGTGCGAACTCCGGGCGCACCCCTAAAACTCAAGGGGAGGGTCTGGGTGGGCATCTGTCCGCGGTGGCGGCTCCGGCGGAGGACGAGGACACCACTCCACCATTGTCTTTGTCCCCCTCCTTAGCATCCCTTGAGTGGCGACCCTCGCCCCCGACCATGGTCCAGGAACCTTCACCAAGGCCCCTCCTAAATAGAGGAGACAACTCAGGACAGAGAGGTAGCTCAGGACAGAGAGGTAGCTCAGGACAGAGAGGTAGCTCAGGACAGAGAGGTAGCTCAGGACAGAGAGATCGCTCCGGACAGAGAGGTAGCTTAGGACAGAGGGACAACTCTGGACTAATGGCAGCTCCGGACTGAGTGGCAGCTCCGGACTGAGTGGCAGCTCCGGACTGAGTGGCAGCTCCGGACTGAGTGGCAGCTCATGACTGTAGGGCAGCTCATGACTGTAGGGCAGCTCATGACTGTAGGGCAGCTCATGACTGTAGGGCAGCTCATGACTGGAAGGCGGCTCATGACTGGAAGGCGGCTCATGACTGGCTGGCGGCTCTGGCAGCTCCTGACTGGCTGGCGGCTCTGGCAGCTCCTGACTGACTGGCGGCTCTGGCAGCTCCTGACTGACTGGCGGCTCTGGCAGCTCCTGACTGACTGGCGGCTCTGGCAGCTCCTGACTGACTGGCGGCTCTGGCAGCTCCTGACTGACTGGCGGCTCTGGCAGCTCCTGACTGACTGGCGGCTCTGGCAGCTCCTGACTGGCTGGCGGCTCTGGCAGCTCCTGACTGGCTGGCGGCTCCTGACTGACGGACGGCTCTAGCGGCTCCTGACTGACGGACGGCTCTGATGGCTCGGGACAGACGGATGGCTCAGATGGCTCGGGACAGACGGATGGCTCAGATGGCTCGGGACAGACGGATGGCTCAGATGGCTCGGGACAGACGGATGGCTCAGATGGCTCGGGACAGACGGATGGCTCAGATGGCGCTGGGCAGACGGATGGCTCAGACGGCGCTGGGCAGACGGATGGCTCAGACGGCGCTGGGCAGACAGGTGGCTCAGACGGCGCTGGGCAGACAGATGGCTCAGACGGCGCTGGGCAGACAGATGGCTCAGACGGCGTTGGGCAGACGGATGGCTCAGACGGTGTTGGGCAGATGAGCAATGCAGGCAGCTCAGACGGCGCTGGGCAGACGAGCAGTGCAGGCGGCGTTGAACAGACGAGCAGTGCACGCGGTGTTGAGCAGACGTCCGACTCTGACCTGCTGAGGCGCACAGTAGGCCTGGTGCGTGGTGCCGGAACTGGTGGTACCGGACTGGAGACACGCACCTCAAGGCTAGTGCGGGGAACAGGAACTGGGCACACTGGACTCTCGAGGCGCACTATAGGCCTGGTGCATGGTACCGGAACTGGAGGTACCGGGCTGAGGGCACGCACCTCAGGGCGAGTGCGGGGAGAAGGAACAGTGCGTACAGGGCTCTGGAGACGCACAGGAGGCTTGGTGCGTGATGCCGGAACTGGAGGTACTGGGCTGGAGACACACACCATAGGGAGAGTGCGTGGAGGAGGAACAGGGCTCTGGAGACGCACTGGAAGCCTGGTGCGTGGTGTAGGCACTGGTGGTACTGGGCTGGGGCGGGAAGGTGGCGCCGGATATACCGGACCGTGCAGGCGTACTGGCTCCCTTGAGCACTGAGCCTGCCCAACCTTACCTGGTTGCATGCTCCCCGTAACCCGTCCAGTGCGGGGAGGTGGAATAACCCGCACTGGGCTGTGTTGGCGAACCGGGGACACAATGCGTAAGGCTGGTGCCATGTACACCGGCCCGAGGAGACGTACTGGAGGCCAGATATGTAGAGCCGGCTTCATGGCACTTGGCTCAATGCTCACTCTAGCCCGCCCAGTGCGGGGAGGTGGAATAACCCGCACCGGGCTATGCACCCGTACAGGAGACACCGTGCGCTCTTCCGCATAACACGGTGTCTGCCCGTACTCCCGCTCTCCACGGTAAGCATGGGAAGTGGGCGCAGGTTTCCTACCTGCCCTCGCCACACTACCCTTTAGCCCCCCCCCCCCCCCCCCCCCCAAGACATTTTTGGGGTTTCTTCACGGGCTTCCAGCCACGCTTCCGTGCTGCCTCCTCATACCACCGCTCCTGGGCTTTAGCTGCCTCCATCTCTTCCCGAGAGCGGCGATATTCTCCAACCTTAGCCCAGGGTCCTTCTCCGTTCAATATTTGCTCCCATGACCATTCCTCCTGGTACCGCTGCTGCTGTCGCTGCTGCCCGTTGCCACGCTGCTTGATCCTTGTTTGGTGGGTGATTCTGTAACGGCAGTCTACTTCGTCCTCCTCCTCAGACGAGGAGAGGCGAGAAGGATCAGAGGACCAATGTGCAGCGTTGTAATTAGACATAATGAATTTAATCAGACAAAACAAAAACACTATACAAACTGACAAAACACACTAACCGTCACAGTCCCGTGTAGCACCAACACTGACACAGGAACAATCACCCACAAACAAACAGTGAGAACAGCCTACCTTAATATGGTTCTCAATCAGAGGAAACGTCAAACACCTGCCTCTAATTGAGAACCATATCAGGCAACACATTAACCCCAACATAGAAACACAACACATAGAATACCCACCCCAACTCACGCCCTGACCAACTAAACACATACAAAACAACAGAAAACAGGTCAGGAACGTGACAATCACAGAGAGACAGTCTATCCACCAGTCTGTTTAATAATATCACAGAGAGACAGCCTATCCACCAGTCTGTTTAATAATATCACAGAGAGACAGCCTATCCACCAGTCTGT